>NW_012148174.1:1989670-2017572 GCF_000956105.1 Propithecus coquereli | reverse complement strand
GGCCTGGATTCCTTTGATACGCTTGCCCAGCTAACATATCA
Source organism: Propithecus coquereli (assembly GCF_000956105.1). Lineage (NCBI taxonomy): Eukaryota > Metazoa > Chordata > Mammalia > Primates > Indriidae > Propithecus > Propithecus coquereli. The sequence goes on along the minus strand of NW_012148174.1, from coordinate 2,017,531 downwards.
AGGCTTGTTTAACAAAACCCAGCGAGTGTGTTTAACAATGAGTCGTTCTGCTCACCTTTCTCTATCAAAGGCCAGCGCCGCGGCGATGTAGTTATTCTGCACACAGAGTTGGCTTTGTTAGAAAATCTGTTTTCTCTCTCCCTCCCTCCTTCCCACCAAACTTAGTCTAACTTAATCAGTTCTGCTCCAAACAGAACAACATGTATGTTCTAGAAGAAAATTTATGTGTTAGAAGAAAAGGGGGAATAGTCTACTATGGCTTCTATGGTGTGGGGCTTTCGCCAAGAGGGCTTACGCTTTTCTCTCCTGCCGGTTGGGTACGGAAGCAGGTTTCATGGTCTTCCCTGCCAAGCACACAGTGGGCCTGCAGAAAGCACGTTTAAAAAGAGGTTGCCTTGGCGCTCTCATCAGTGTGGTCTCAGTAGCTGGAGTGAGAGGGATTCCCCGAAACATGACTGCTCCCCCAGCCACCGCTGTTCACCCTCAGGCCTTCCCAGTTAGCTTTATCTGTTTGCTGCCATTCTGTGGACTTGCTTCGTAACAGGAGCTCCCACTTATATTCTAAAATTTCCTTCCATTTCAAGAAGTTCTATTTTCTTTGTGGGTTTGCCACTATGAGATTCAATTTCCCCTGATGGATGGATGTTTTCTGGCCTCCCTTGTGTGATTAATTCAGAGGAAGCTTTTATCTGTTGTGATCTAAATGTGTATTTGTTTTACCCTGAGCCAACAAGACGATTACAGATGCTGTCCTGCCTGCAACCACAGGCTCGGAAACGCAGTTGTCAGAGAAAGCCGCAGAGCGTACGAGTTCCACGCTCTGTGCTGACACTTGACTCGCTGAACACATGCAGGAGCCAGAGAGTGGAAAATTATTTACTGGCGATGACGCATGTTTTTCTGCCCTGCAGAATTGGCAGCGGACTTGGCGTGGGCCTTAATCTGACCCAGAGGTGGTTCCTGAAAGTGCAGAATAACAGGACTGTCTAACTTCCCCGCAGTACTTTTTGCCCATGTGCCCTCTGCGGATATTAATCTCCTCCTGCCTCGGGGTTCTCCTGGCCTCCACAAGCTCTGATTGGTCCCATCATCTGGGACGAGACTGCCCGGAACTTGAGCAGGTCGCTCATCCCGAGTTGTGGAATTGGGATGGGGCCGAAGCTCACGCGGGAAATTTCAGGGATGAAGAGAGTCTCGTTGCCGTCCTGGAGAAGGTGGGTTCTGTGCGCTCGGGGTCCACATCTCTCGTGTGTACCTGCTTGAAACCCACCAGTTCTCTGTTGCCATGTGCTTCACATGTATGATATGGTTTTTTTTTTTTCTGTTTCACGCCCAGGCCAGATACAGTTCTGAAGGCAGTGGCGGCAATACGCCGATAACCGCGCCATCTTTGTTATTAAAGCTGAAAGAAATCTGACTTAGATGGTGCCCTTCATAGTGACAACCCTGAGTGGCTGATGCTGTCTTGAGACTGCTCCTTCGGGAGCAGTTTTATGTCATTTTCTTGTAACTGTCACTATCATGTGCTGAAGGGAAGTTTTATTGTCATTTGCATATTCTGAAAGTTTACCGAATTTTAAGAAATGTGTGCCTGAGAAATAGCTTGTCTCGATATATTTAGGCATTCGGATTTTTTTTTTTTTCCCTCCTGGTTGGAGCTGCCAAGCCTGGCTGCGACTCTGATCGTTTGTTTAGTATTGCTTTATGTGGAGTCAGTGCAAGGACATGGGATTTAAAAAGGTATGGTTTAAAAAACCACAGTTCCCAGTCCTAGTCAAATGGAGGAGTCGTACACATAAGCAAATACTCGGATCTAGGATGTCCGGTAGAGCTATGTACCAAGGACTCGGAGAGTGGAGAAGAAAGAGAAGGGAGGTGCTGACCACGTCATCTTGGGGTGCTTTCACAGTGGGAGTGGCATTTGAACTGGGTTTTGATGAATACGTAGGAGTTTGGGGATGGAGAAAGATAGCAAAGACCACTTTAGACAAGAGGCAAAGTAACGGTGCCAGACAAATGTTTACTTTGCTTTTTAAGTACTTTATATGTTGATCAGAATCTCGTTATTTAACAAATGTCTGATCACTGAACTATTAGCCACACAGTGTTAAGAGTCTATGGGTAAAAATGAAGTCATTTTATTATTAATGTTTCATTTATAAAGCCCTTAGCCACTATCTTATACCTCAAGTATCTCAGATTTCCTTCAAAACTTCCCTCATTTATAACTAACAAAGACCTGGGTTTGTGTAGATAGCAATAATTTTTTCTGGAATTTTTCAGATAATTAGAAAGCAGACATCTTGCTTCTGTCCTTCCAGTTGGAGATCATACTGGAGTATTTATCAGAGATTACAAACTGAAGACCGATAGTGGCTGCAAATGTGTTTCATTTTCTTGGCTTTTAGAAAATGTTTGAGCTAGTTGTCAACAATAAAAACGGAGAGCTCTTACCAGAAAGCTCAGGTTTCCCCCAGCCTGGGTGCTCATCTGGCTGGGGCCGGGAGGCCCTCGTCCCCTGGGCAGAGGTGTGGACACCAACCCCGGGGCCCACGCCTGCGCGTTACCCACAGTCTTCGTTTATGTGGCCTGCTCGACTCCTAGGGCCATTTAAGTTTATAACTCGAGTAATAACTTATGATTGAATAAATAAAAATTATTACCTAGGGTTGGAACATGGGGTCCTCTGAAAATCATGATGTTAAGAACATCCAGCCATTGGTTATAAAAATTGTATTCATAATCTTCCTTGTGAAAAGATTTTAGTTTTTGGATTTCTGTTCTGGGTTGTGTAGAGTTTGAAGATTCATGAAATACTCCCTGTGCTTCATTATCGCTATCCTCTTGGTTCAGCATGCACTGAGCACCAATCTGGGAACCATGTTTGTGATCAGGGCATCCGTTTGGTCCCTCTTGTGATCCTCCCCGACTGCTCGTTCATGCCGTCGCCTGGGCTCATCTGTCTTTGCCACGTTCCTGGGAGAACAAGTTCTGCTCTATTTCTTTCTCTCTCCTCCAGTGAATTGTTTGCCGCACTAATGTGGGAAATCATCTTTTTTCTCACTCTTTTAGCTTGAAAAATGTATCCCCTAGTAATGAAGTGCGTGCCTGAAAAATGAACATAGGCCTACAGCCACTATTTTGGTGAAATATTCCAAGATAGCTCATATAGCTACTTTAATGTACATCAAGGCATCGTTTGTTCATTCTGTCATTTATTGAGCACCTAATGTGTGCTTGCTGTTCTAGATCCCACGGGTGCAATGATGAACGAAAGAGAACGACACCCAGCCACGCGCTAGTGTCGGGACAGGCGCCGAGCGCGCGTTGCAGTTTGCCGTCAGCCGCGATGGTGCTGTGAAGGGTAGTGGGTCACGGGGTTGCCATCCTGGCAAGGAAGGCCTCTCTGAAGAGGTGAAATTGGACAGAGGCCTGAACGAAGTAAGGGCATGAGGCATGTGGGTGCTTGTGGAGAGCTTTCCTGGCGTGGGAACAGCTCTTGCAAAGGCCCCGAGGAAGAGTGTTTGTGGTGTTTTCTGGAAGAGGCTGCAGGCCAGTGTGGTTGGAACGGAGTAACCGAGGTTAAGTAGGCTTTGTGGGCCATGAAAAGGGATTGGGGTTTTATTTTAACTGTGATGGGAAACCACGTAAGGAAACTTTGTTCCCTGTAAGGAGGGGCTGTCTCTGTGTGCTGAGGAGAGGAGTAGGCCGTCGGGGATGCCTGGTCAATGGTGGGTTCGTTCTCAAAGTCAAGTTCTGGTCCCACGTGATTGAGGTCGTACGTGGCTCGACCATAATTATGGCCAGTTGTTCTGCTCTTGCCTTGCCAGTGCCCTCAGACTCCTTCCCCTCTCCCCGACTGCCCCTGACTCCCTCCTGCTGGCACAGGGTACTCCCTGTAGAGTGTAGCGCAACGCAAAAGCATTGCATGCAGGCTGGCCACACGTTTGGGATTTGTGACATACTTGTATTGTTGTTCATTTAAGTCTTCTGGGAGAACACGGATTCTAGGAACAATGAGCATGTGATCTAAACAATATGAATAACTGAATGTTCACTCAGGGATGCAGCTGACAGCAGGTGGCCTGGCTCGGCAGCATTCTGCTCAGAATCCTCCAGGTGCGTGTTTGGATGGATACGTGTTTATTCAGGTGCATCCATCAGGAGGGGTCATTTTGATAGACAAACGGATCTGTGATACTCCATTGACCAAATGACAAGAGCATTCACTTTCCTATACTCCAAAGCACCTCAGTAATTACGTAACTGTTTGGAATCATCATTCTCATGCTAAAGACCTTACCACTTTTCCTCTTGTAACCCTTTATCAGAAGGACACTGATTTACCTGTTTTTCTAGTAGAGAAGGATGGTCCACCACTGAGTTCTAACTAAAGCCCGCTGATAATAAATGTTCTTCTTGTCACAAGTTCATTTTCATCATCAGTTAGAAAGATTATTATAGAATTGGTTAGTTCCTATTTCTGCTTTGGCACGATTTTAACTCAAGGTAATACCGCAGCACGACTTAGAGCATTGCTTCGTCTCCTGCCTCTCTGCCCCTTGCTCATGATACTCGAGGCATCCTGGCTTTCTTGCTTCTGGTCCCGGTTTTTGGACTTGCTGTGCCTTGAACACTCTTTCCCTACATATCCACATGGCTCCGTTCCTCACTTGCTAAAAGTTTGGGCTCAAAGGTCAACTTATTATTGAGGCCTTTCCTGGCATCTTTTGTTAAAGAAGTACCCCACTGAACTCGAACCCAAAGCCTGAAACTCATCTATTTAGTATTTTATTCTGCATTATTTTTTTCTATGGCATTTATCAGCCCGGCATGCTGTTTATTTACTTTGTTACTTATTGCCTTCGCGTAAACTCCGTGAGAGCAAGGACTTTGTTTTGGTCATTGCTATATCCCTAGTTCCTAGAAGTGTTGTGCACAGAGGAGTTACTCAGCATTTTAAAAAATGAACCGTGATGAGTAATGGCTAGCGAGGTCAAGTTTGAGTTTCGGACCTCTGTTGGTAGCATATTTTCACCAACTGAGCTACTTTCCATAGAGATATTAAAAGCGCAAAGTGAGTAATCCTTCTAGCCAAGCATTTGTACCGGCCAGTTTTCTTTGGCTATTGGGTTGCTTTTTCTTAGGAAAGAGGGATTTGCCAGTGTTCGTCGTGCATGACACATTGCACTGGAGTGGATCTCAGTCCTTGCTCCTCAAAGTGTGGTCTATGGACCAGCAGCATTGGCATCCTCCGGAAGCCTGTTAGAAATGCAGGATTTCAAGGCCTGTCCACCCTACTTAATTAGAATCTGCATTTTAATGCAGGGGACTTGTGTGCATGAAGTTTGAGAAGACAGCTCTGAACCTCCCAACTTTGACCTAGAAGTCAGAAGAGATCTTTTTGAACTTGGTCACTTAATTAGATTTTGGAAATTGTCATTAGTAAAGGGGCCATTTTAATTACTTATATTCCCTTTTTTTCTTTTTAATTTGAACGTGGATATGGATTTTGAGTTCGTCACTTAATCTCTCTCTACTCAAGTTGTTTTTCTCCACGAGGAGGCAATTGGTCTAAGTGTGTGTGTGTGTGTGTGTGTGTGTGTGTGTGTGTGTGTGTGTGTGTTTGTTTGTTTGGGGTGTTCCTCCCAGGCCCAAGCCAGAGCAGATCTGTGGATATATCCAGTCCCGTTTTCCCTCTCCATCTTCTAACCCTTTCCTTCTGGGAATCTGAAGAGCCACAGATGGAGAAATTGACCTTCTCAGGAAAATGGCGACCACATTCTATTTGAAGAGCACAGTCCAACACCCTCTCTCCCTGAAAGAGTTTCAATTTGATGTGTTAGTTGGATTGGGGGGAAGAAGTTACTTGAACTCTTATTCTGTGTCAGGCACTACGCTATGTGAGTTTTATCATACATTTATCTAACAATAAGTTGGTAAGATGAAAGTGGTACTATTGTTATCCTCATTTAAAAGTCATGGAAACCATAGCCTGAGAGGAGTCAGTTGTTTGCCAAGTTCATGCAGTTACCAAGTGGAGAATTCTCGCTGGGATTCCAACCCAGGTGGCCTGGCCTCAGAGTCCACGTGCTCCACTATTTCTGCGGGAGGATCTTGCAAATTTACTAATACCTAATAATAGAGAGAAATATGGATTAAATGTTGATAGAAGGCAATTGTAGGCACTTCAGTAGAACTCATTTGAAAGGCAAAAATATGAAATACTGAATTTTGAGCTGAGCGATCCAGCTTTATTTATTCCTTTTAAAGCTCATATTTTTTACCTTTTGTTATGCAAAGCTGCCAGTGTGATTTTTCCAATGCAAAAACTGTCCAGAATGATTAACAAGTTGTATTTATTATTCACTGTAACTGCACTAACAAGTAGAATAACTCGAGATTGTTAAAATTGCTCTCAAACCACCTTCAGGCGATCATTAGCATGCAGGCAGGAGGGCGCAGCACAAAACTGCAATTCCAATGACTTGATGAGGGAGAGGGGAGGAGAGAGGGAGAAGGAACCAGCGATGTGTGTTTAACACGTTTTACGTGTTAGGCCCCAGCCGGGTGTCTTACATACATTATCTTATTTAATCTTCACAACACACCAAAGAGGTAGTATCATTTCCGCCATTTTTCAAAAGAGGAAAACCAAGGTTTGGAGCAGTGAAGTACCACTAGTCCGTGGAGACAGGATTCCAACCAGGTTTACCTGACCTCAAAACTCATCCTTTTCGCAGTGTAGCCCTTTGAAGAAAAACAGGTAGGTGCAAATGGTGATATTTTAAAAATATTAGAAATGTGCATTTTAGGTCAATATTTATTTTTAAAATAGACATCTCTCCATCCTAGTTAAAAGGATGTTGTTCTCGTTGCCTCCCAGCTCTGATGAGTCAACAACAGTAATAGAAGTAAATAAGAAGAAATAGATAAGTAGTTTCCAAAGACATCACTGGTTGGCTAAAAAACCGGGAGTCGTGAAAACTTGTTCTGTCTTTAGCAGGACACATTGTCTGCACATGTCCAGCCCTGGTCAATGATCCATTTGTTCGCTTTATTTGAGGGAGGGACTGGCTTTGCTTGGAGGTGTACATTTACCCTCCTACGCCTTCAGCTCCGTCCTTAGCACCGTGCTCCGCGGCCGCCGCGCGCCGATGCGTGAGTGAGCACGCTGGGCAGGCAGTCTGCCCGAGTCTTCATCCCGGTGATTTGCTTCCTGGATGCGGTTGCCGTGATGCTGGTGAATGCTTCAAATTAAAAACCGATGCTGATTTTACCTGTCCTTGTTCTCAGTTCCTACCAAGACAAAAGGGACTTGGATCCAAATAGCCCAGCCATCCCTAAGAGGCAGAATTCCTTGCCCTACTTCCAGGCACGTTAAAAGTCTGCAAAGGAGAGGAGAATCTCTTTTCGCTTAAAAATGCATAGTGTTTTCCACATTCCAAAAGGAAGGCAGCTGGGCCTGTCGGTCACCTTGGGAGCAGGCTGGCTTTCTGCATTTCGCAAAGTGGCTTTTGTAGCCTTCGATGAAGCAGCAGCCCCAGAAACGGCTGGGGAATCAGCGTATTGAATGTCTTTCCCTGTTCCCAGTTCAAGCGATTTCTCCCCTTTAGAATGAAGGACTTCCTGGAAGTCCTCAAAACAACTCATTCTTATGCTGCATCTTCTTGGGGCCTTTCTTATATAGGGGTCTTACATTCTGGTAATTTGGGGCATCATTTTTGAATGTGGAGTCATCGAAGCTTCCAGAACGATCATTTTAATTTGAATAACCCCGGCAGCGTTGGTGCAGAATGAAAAGGGAGGCCAATCACGGCTCCAGCGCCTTTTCCCCAGCCTGGGCTTCCTAAAACCCGCCCAGTTACTCTGTAGTGACAGTGTTTTTCAGCTTCCCGAGGCAGCCAGGGAAACTCTGATGTAAAAGGATTTGTCATTTTGATTCTAGTCGAAATGAAGCATTTCGTGCAGTACATGAAAAAATATAGAAGTCTTTTCAATGGCCGAACAGCCTGTTATCCATAGCAAAACGGCTGTGTTTTATGTGTGTCTGAGAATTACCGATCACAGCCGCGGCCCAGGCAGGAAGCAGCTAAGCTGCCGCCGAATTGTTGCCGCCTGGAAATGGATGGGAGCTTTATTTTCCTTAAGCACCTTCAATTGGTGCCATGGTCTCCATTTTCTAAAGTACAAATGAGCTCTTTGGTGAGAAATCCTGAGGAGAAAAGGCAGCTACATAAACGCAGGAGACAGCCTCTGACTGCCCGGTGGGTTTCGGAGGTGGAGGGGAACGATGGAAAGAGAACCGATTCATTCCACCGTGGCAAAGCCTGCCTCTCTGGAACCTGTTTACCTTCGTAGGATGATCCGTCAGCTCTTCCCTGCTGCGTCCACGACGACCGATTCGAAAGGGAAATCAGTGCCGTTTATGACTAATGTGTCTTGATTTTGGCAAGAAAATAAAATTGTCTTTCATGGAGACTCACCGCAGCTCCGGTATATTCAGACTTCATGACCACCAAGGCCTGGGCTTGCCTTTTTTTGCTTCTTGAGGGTAAAAGCCCTAACTTCAGGAGAGGAAGATGGGAAAAAGTGGAATCACAGAAAGATTTGTTTGATGTTCTGAGAAATTCGCAGCAATCATAATCACACTGACCACTTTTTGTTCTTGTGCTCAGGGGCTGCTTCGTGGGCTTGGGACCTGTGGGGTCACACAGAGCTCTCGGAAGGCTGAGCTGGGTTTAGTGCTCTGCCGTCATCTTCTTAAAATTCTCGATCATTTTTGAACGAAGTGATCCTCCATGTTTATATTTGTACAGAGCTCAGCAAATTACGTAGCCAGCCCTGCTTGTAGCTTAGAATTAAAGGACAGGTGAAGTGGGGACTCTGACCAAACGTTCCAATCTCTAGTTTATTACCAGTCAAGATTGCTTTCCTTTTTTGTTCTTCTTCTATTTTTCTCCACTTTGTCCCTTCTGTACAGAGAGGACATTTGTATTAGCATAGTTCAGAGACAGTCTGAGCTGAGTTCATTCTTTATTTACTTGCTCTGTGACCTTGAGTGACTTTATTTCTCTAAGCATTAGTTTAATTATTAATAAAATAGGGATGTGATAATAGCATATAACTCACAAGATAGTTGTGAGGAGTAAATTAAATGTTTATAAAACATTTAGCACAGTACCTGGCAGTGGTAAGCGCTCGGTAAATAAGAGGTATAAATTTTGTCTTTTACTAATTTTCTCCACATTTTATTACGAAAATTTTCAAACGTACAGAAAAGTTAAAGAATTTTATAATGAACACCCATATCCATGTCCTAGATTTTCCCATTGATGTTTTCCTGCACTTGCTTTATTGTATGTCTGTCCTCTACCTACCTCTCTGCCCACCCACCCATCCCTCTTATGTTTTATACATTTCAAAGTAAATTGCAGACACGAGTACACTTCCTCTAAATATTTCAGCATGCAACCATGAATTAGAGTTCGATATTTGTTTACATTTTTTCTTTTGAGGTAATATACATGCAGTGAAATCCCCAAATGTTAAGTGTATATTCATTGAGCTTTGACAAAAACGTCTACTTGTTTAACCCAAATTCCTGTTACGTTACTGCCTTAGCTTGCTTGGGCTGCTATAACAAAGTTCCACAGACCGGGTGGCTTACAAACAACAGAAATGTATTTCTCACAGTTGTGGGGGCTGGAAATCTGAGAGCAGGGTGCCAGCATGGTTGGGTTCTGGTGAGGGCCTCTTCCTGGTTGCAGACTGCAGACTTCTTGTTGTATCCTCCCTCATGTGACAGAGAGAGCGCCAGTTACCTCTCTTTTCCTAAAGACACTAGTCTCATCCATGAGTGCTCCACCCTCGTAGCCTAATGATCTCCCGAACCACCACCTCCAAACACCCTCTGTTAACAAAACCACTGAAAAGGAATTCTTATTTTTTTAAAGAAAGAGACTTTATTCCAATGAGCAGTTTACAAACCAGGGACACAAACCTTTGGTACAAAACAAAGGTGTTGCTCTGCTAGAACAAAGAGAGGGGTTGTCCTTTATAGAAAAAGTTCCCACCCAGGTTCCCACTTTGGTCCACCATGCAAATGAGGGATGCAAGCTTGTTTCGTTCTGATTGGTCGGCGTTAAGATCGACTGTGGGTTGAAGTCTGTTGGCTAGTCCAGGTGGCAAAATGGAACCTTCTAGCAGCTGTTGATTCAGGTGGTAAATAGGAACAGACAGCTGTGAGAGTCCCAAAGTTACGTGAGCCTGTGGTTTTCCTGGGAATGCAGAGTCATGTTTGTTTTTTTTTTTTTCCGAAAACTCAGATTAGTCTTGCCTGCTCTGTAACTTCATATGAAGGTAATCTACACCATATGCTCTCGTGTGAGGCTTCCTTTACTCAGCTTGTTTTTGAGGTTCATCCTTGTTCGTGGGTGTTCAGTAGTTCTTCTGTTTTTATTGCCGAAGACTATTTCATGTATAACTATGCCACAGTATGTTTTAACATTCTCCTTTTGATGGACATCTGGGCTGTTTTCAGATTTCGGCTATTATGAATAAAGCTGCTATGAATATTCCTGTAGAATTCTTTTTGTGAAATTCCTATAGCAGAGAATACATATATATTTAGTTTTATAAGAATGACCATAAATTGTCCCAGAGTGGCTGTACCCAGTGATGTGTTGCTAAATGCTCCCCAAAAAGAAGACTGAGGAGGAGGAGGAGGAGGAGGAGGAGGAGGAAGAGGAAGAGGACCTTTGTTACCTTCTATAACTTGTATCATAGATTGGAAAGAATGCCAATGGACTATGCCAAACAGCATTCCCATTCCAAACATGCTCTTTAGATTCCATGCTGGAATCCCTTCTAAAAAATGGTAGAGCTTAGGGGAGCCCATGAATCACATCTCTCTTCCTTCTAAATTCTGAACCACTTGGTAAGTACACTTAGAAGTGAGATGAGAATCAAACATCGACTCCAATGCTGGCAAAGCTGATTCAGAATCTCGTGTTCAACGTGAGCTTCCTGTTTCTTATTTCCTGGATTGAGCCCACCCACCAGACGTAGACTCTACAGCTGGGTACCTACAGGTGTCCCCGCCCCCTGAAATCAGGACCTGTGCTGGGGAGCATTCTCTCAAAGAGGGGGGAATGGGCGTGGTCTGTGTGCAGGCGTCTCTGGAAAGGAGGGAGTCTAGGAGAGCCTTGGCTGACACCACGTGGAGTCTCTCCTCCTCCCATGGGGAGGAGCAAGCAAGGGTAAGAAGAGAAGGCAGAGCAGGAGGTTTCCCCCAGAACCAGAAAGCTGGGCCCAAGGCAGAGAATGTCGGAAGCACAATCTCTCCTTGTCCCTTTTAGTCACGGGAGTCACTCCATACCAGGGCCGTCTGCTTATTTTTTAAATATATCCTTTTGTAATAAAGTTCTTCCTTATTTTAAGTTGAAGCTGCCTCTTTTCTACCTTTGGTCCTAGCTCTGTTTTCCTGACACTTTATGGGATAAATCTATAAATTGTTTTGGCAGAGTTGAAGTTGGTATATCTTTATTCTCTGGCCTACATTTAGCAGTTCTTAACTTTCTCAGATCCTGAAATGTACATCTTATATTTTTATCTGCCTAGTGTTCATTCCCCTATCATCTTATTTATTAACAGCTTTCCAATTTTTTTTTTTTAGGGAACCTCCTCTTTCCTGCCTGAACTATTTGATTGAGTGGTGTTACGATTTGAATATTTGTGTCCCCTCCAAAATTCATGTTGAAACTTGATCCCCAGTGCAACAGTGTTAGGAGGTGGGTTTTTAGGAGGTGATCAGGTCACGAGGCTCCACCGTCATGGATTAGATTAGCTCATGTAAAAGGGCTGGTGAGAACTAGGTGGACCCTCTCTTTGCCTTTGCATCTCTTCTGCCGTGTGAGGATGCAGTGTTCAAGGCGGCATCTCGGAAGCAAGGACCCATCACGAGAACCTGAACCTGCCAGCAGGTTCTTAGATCTTAGACTTTCTAGCTTCTATAACCGCGAGAAATAAATTTCAATTGTTTACAAATTCCCCAGTCTCAGATATTTGTCCTAACAGCACAAACGGACTGAGGCCGGTGGGCTGGAACATGGCCTCCCGCCCACCTTCGCCCCGGCTCCGGGTGTAGGTTCTTGGTCCCACGGCCAGTCAGTGGAGTTGAAATCACCAAGTCCGGAACTCACAAGAACTTCGACGTCCAGGGAAATAGGTGTCTGCTTAGAATATTTATCTTCTGGCACACTGCAACGTCAAAGCATCGTGGGTACGCCAAGCATTTTATTGATGCCAAGTTCAGCATCCAGTCAATTTGCAGGGAGAGGTAGACACTAACCAAATTATTTCTTCAGTTCCATCAAATTGCTCTCATTGGAGTGACCTCTAGCATGGCCGGAGAGAAATTTCTTGGCAGTTTGTGTCTGGATCTTCTGCCCCGTGGCTGTACACGTCTTGCTATGAATACGCAGGCTAGGTGCTCTCTGCTCCCTGCGATTGCCTCAGTGAGGCTGGGCTGTTCTACCCAACAAAATAAAATGAAGTAATCTATACTTCTCTGCGGATTCCTACAAATTACAGTGAATGATGTTTTTATTTTGCACTCCTTATTTTCCATAATTAAGAATGAAATTTATTTAGTGAACTGTCCCGGCTACTTAGCATTTCTGCGTTACCCAAGGTAATTGTTACTCTGAGCCAATTCTTTATTGCCTGCGTTTAAAGGTTTATTTTTCTCTTGTTGTGCTCTCTTGGCTTTGCTCCTGGCAGGGCTGACAAATTAATAGGAATCAGCTACTAAAAGTATTTGCAATTAAAGCAAAGTGGTAATAAAGGTCACCTGTTCCAAGAAAGCTTTTTTTTCAAAAAACCTGCTTCAATCGTGCATGTGTGTGTGTGTGTGTGTGTGGCTTGTTCTCTGTTTTGCAACACCTTTTCCACAATCAGGTTTTAAATATTTTGCTGATAATTGCAAGTGGTAATCTTTACCTTTACCATATGTCGAACTAGATGTCTTTGATATGAACAGAGACAGAAATAATTACAGCGGTTGTAACCCTCCTCTCATTTATTTGATTCAACGGGTATTTACTGAGTACTTGTTCTGTGTTTGAAGCTGGGCTTAGAGTAGAGGTTCGAGGCTGCGGACTCTGCCCTGGAGGAGTCACGATCCCGTGGAGACAGAGGTAACTGCTAAGCAGTGTGATTAGTCAACACCACAGCAGTGGAGGGGCCAGCTGAGATTAATTCCATCCTGAAAGGCGAGAATGCGTACTCTTTGGCAAAGAGGTGGTTTAAGGGATGAGTCGTTCCCGAAGTTGTTCCTGAAAACAGGTGGAGGAAGAGCTTGTCGGGTAGAGGGAGGAGCCTAAGCAAAGCAGGGCAGCGTCAAGCGGTCTTTCTCGTTTGGGGCAATACGAGCGGTCTGGCGTCTCTGGAAGAGAAGGTATGAGGCGGGAGATCTGGAAGTCTAGATGGGAGATCATGTTGCGAGAGAACCCGTGTTCTACCTGTGTTCGAGTAAGGCAGGGCAGGGCCATGATTGGCATCATATTTGGGACGATTGCTCTGGAAGCAATCTATGAATAGATATTAGTTGGTAAATTTTGGGTTGTTTGTTTTGAGACGAGGTCTTGCTATGTGGCCCAGGCTGGTCTCAAACTCCTGGGCTCAAGTGATACTCCCGCCTCAGCCTCCCAAGTAGCTGGGACTACAGCGGAACGTGGAGTCAGCAGCCAACGATTTCTGATAAGCTGGGTCTAGGAAAGCATAAATCATTGAAATGCTTAGGTGAAAATTATTTGGCATAATAAGTTAAAAATAGGTATCAGGCTGGGTCCCATTCCACTGACACTAAGTAACTGTGTGACTTTGGGAAACTCATTGAACTTCTCCTGGCCTTGGCTTTTTTCTGTTTTCTTGTCTGACCAATGAGGCAGTAGAACAAATTCTCTGAAGTCCCCTACAATGCTAACATTTTATGGATGTCACCCAGTGGGTTCAGTTTCCTTCCCCACCATATCTTCTAAGAGAGGCTAAGAGGCAAACAGGATTTTCTCCGGCCCTGTACTACCAATAAGGGATAGGACGTGTATATTCCCTAGGGTAGGATAGTTTACTTTGATTAATAGAGATTTGTTAGGTCTCTTTTATGAACCCCCCTGCTCCCGACACTGTCTGTATTTTAATAACTCTGGAATTTCATACCTGGGTTCCAGCAGGAAGTTTAAAAAATCTGAGAAGATTGAAGGCAGGAATTATATTTTATTTATCTTTGTATCTCTACTATCCTTAGTGGATTTTCTTTCTAAAGAAGTAACTGGCAGAAATCTTTCCGGGCCCTTTTAATTGGCTTTCTCCGTGCTTACCGTACTTTCTATGCCTCTACTTTTCTATTTCTTAGTTTGAGGAATTCTTTTTTGTTTATAGCAAGGGTTATAGATGCATAGAAAAGGCAACGAAATAGCTGTTCTGTGTTACTGGAGTAGGTTAAAGAGAAGGCTTTTTCCATAATGGTCTTCATACAAAGTCAGAATAATATGGTGTCAATTAGTTGTTTCCAAGTAAAGGAGTCAACCATAGCAATGACCTCAGAGAATGAAATACTGGGAGATTTTCTATCCCGTGCAGTAGAGTTTGTTATAATCCAGTTCGTTGGTATATGGATTGGGATATATTCATGGTCAGACTGGGTTTTTTGATCTTGATGATACCAGTTATGGTAGAACATACTTCTGATGTTTTTAAGTGATACCTCTTCCTTTGAGTACCATTGTGAAAGGGAGATCATACACTGTGTGAAGGCTGGAGCTCTGGAAGTGGGAAGAGTCCCAGAAGGTACTTAAAAACCATTTTTTAATGGCCATGGTGATAAAAGGACTGTAAAATTTTCTATAGCATTTACATTTTTTGAATATGTGGTTAATTCAATTTTCTGTGGGCCTTTAATAGGCTACACCTGAAAAATCATACCATTGTGAAATTCATATTCAGTACCCTCACTTCATTTCAGAAGGTGTTTACTTAAGGCTTAAAGAAAAAACAACTCCCGCTTCTCTCTTCTTACCTTCTTGCAGATTTGTATAGTTTGCATATGATTTGCATAATTTAATGTCAAAATGAACAGAATCCTATTCAATCTTTGCAACTTTTTCACCAGTGTCTTTTATTCTTTATTTTTATCTCTAAATAAACTGTGTTTCTTGATTACATTTACTTGCTCTTTAGTTTCTGGGATAAAACACCTACAGCTGTAGGTAATCCAATCTTCACTTTGACTGTGAATATTCCTTTTATCTGGGAATGTTTCAGCGATGAGTTGGCTTAAAGGTGGCTGGTTTTCTCATTATACTAGGCTTTTGGATGTGTATGTGCTTACTGAAGTATACTGTATAAAGACGTTGTGTATGTCGTGTGATTGGCTTCATTTGTGTGGAAGAGTAATAAATGGCTTCCATTTAAGCAAAACACGTGTTGTATCTCGAGCATGAAGCAGCAGACTATGGTAGTTAAGAACATAGGCTCTAGATCCAGGCTGCCTGGATGTGAACCCAGCTCTGCCACTTACTGGTTCTATAATCTTGAGCAATTACTGATGTTCTCTGTGATTCAATAGCAATAATGTCTTCTTATAGAGTTTGTCGTAAAAACTAAATAAGTTCATTCGTTTTAAAATCTTAGATCAAAGTGTTAAAACATATTAACTGTTATCATTTTGGGGCTTCCCCACTCATTCTTTTTCAATTTGGTACCAGAAAGGGAGACAGGAAGAGGAATCTGAAAAATCTGTTTTTTTTTAGCGTTAAGAAGGGCTCTAATAGTTAAATATAACAATATAAACTGAGCTGCCTTTAAGCCAATCAGTACACTTCGCCACTTAAAAACAAGCAAAACACCCCAAACGAAACAAAACATACCTCCCAAACACTTGTCTAATATTCCATTAAAAAGCACTCAAAACAATTTAAAATTTTAAGTTTTAAAAAATGCCTATAGCCTCCTTTATACAGTACAAAGCAGGAAATAAAAATCCTTTCTTCATCTATTTCTTTCAATTCTATATTTTATCAATAAATAAAATACTGTCACTTATGAGTAATAGCATTTTATTAATAGATTCAATAAAATAGAATATTTCACACAGCATAATGAAGACGACATACATTGTAGCTTTTACAATATTTGAAAATGACTTTGCTGTGTGCAGAATTCTTTTCAAATGAAATAATGAAGGGCATCGTGAGAACTGGGTTAGGAGTCTGAATGTCGTCTTTTCCATCTATCCTGCCTGATTTCGCACACAACTGGTCTCTGATAGAAAATAACCGTTCCTAGGCTCATATAAGCTTTGGATTTTTCCAGACTTCTCTAAAAGGGAGCAGGGTTAAATAATTTGACTATCAAGCTTCTCTGTGTGCAAAGAGAGTTGCCAGTAGAGATATAATGAAAATATTAGAGATTAGCTGTCGATAGTAAATATTGATGTATCCCAAAGTAAGAAAGGTAATAATGGACCAAGGCAGGTCTTGAAGTGCCTGTCACAATACTTGTGAACAGCAGAGACTGTATGTGTTGTCTTGTTCTTGGGCCTTTGGGAGGGACTGATTCCTACCCTATTTCACCCTGCACGGTTTCACAGTGATCCTATAATATAGACATTATATTATATTCACCGCTCGGAAGTCTTTTGGGCCATAATGGATTAATTCCATTTATTGAAATCAGTTCTTGCTGATCTGTTTATTTGTGTGTTAATGAAGTCAAGGTGATGTTGACCATGATCAAGCTCTAATGTGTCAAGATGATTTTGACCTTTATCAAGCTCTTTAAATCTTTAACCAGCCATTTACCAAAAATAAGGAGCTGTAAAGAGATATATGTACAAAAGGCAAGGACCAGACAAATTTGTTCTCCTTATTACTACGCAGGATTTTTTTGTCACAAACCAACCTATGGCCTCTAGGTCTCCCAGACAGGAGTATGTATGACGGCTTTCCCCAAGGTAGGTCTGAGGCTCAAACTGGAAACATGTCCTACTGCTTCCTTGGTCTTTTCCTGTACAAGTCTTACTCTGTACTATTGTGTTCATCCTGGTGGTCAGAGGAAGTGAGGGAAGATGACTAAAGGAACAGGAGGACGCATCTCTGACGAGCCTACGCAGAAGGACTAAGGCAATCTCTGTAGGCCTCATTTATCCTGGATCTAACCCTGGTGTCTGCTTGCCTTTACACAGGGGCGATGTAAAGGCAATGAAGAAAAAGGGAGGGGGAAGAAGGGCTTCTTCCTTCTGGCTATGGGTGGGGGCAGGAGTTGGGGAGAGGAGAACGGGAGAGAATATCCAAAAAGAAGTCGGAATTCCAATGACCAAATCCATAGGAAATGCTATGAGCCCAGAAGGCAGATTTTTAATATTTATCATGTCCCACACTTCACTGTTTGTGACCAGATATTGCCCTTGCCACCATTCCCATCAGATGCTCTCCATAGGAGTGGGAGCAGGAGAATGGGGGAGAGCCTGGGGTCCTTTTAGAGATTGAGATGTGTTTATTTGTTCATTTGCACATATTAATATTTGCTGAGTACTCATTTATGTAGGCGTTGTTCTAGCCACTGTGTACAAATCTATGGAAAGTGAGAGAGAGATTGAGAGAGATCAAATTGAAATTGTGATGGTTATCTCTGGATTTAAACAAGACACAAACACACTCAATTGCTCTGGTATATTTAATTTACCTTCGGAACAACCGTTATATAGCATGTGGGTGGGTAGTTTCTATACCATCACCCATGAGATTTTAGTCTTCCACTCCCTTCTCTATATTTGTAAAGAACTTACTAATATACTATCTTGAATTACTGAAAATTGGAAAATTATCCAAGTCTGTTTTCATTCTGAGTTAAGAAATTGTTTGAGAGACGTACCAATGTATCGCCTTGGCGGTTTGCTTGAAATAGCTCTATGGGTTTGGTCTTCTGAAAGCCAAGGTGAAGAGCGCCAGGTTATTTGGCAAGATGTCTGTCCCACCGTGCAGTCAGACAGACATATGCTGACGTGTGGAATAAACCCAAACCTTTTCTTGGACTGGGGACCAGCGGACCCTCTGAGAGTGTGGGTCACGGTCCCTCAGACACAACTTCACGTTGAAGACCTGCCAGCAGATGGACCAGGTGCTTGGTTTGTGTCTCTGTTGGTTGGGAGCAGATGTGAGCCTTTCTGACTGAATGTGGAGTTTCTGGTCTACTGGTAAATTGGCTGGAGATCACCAACACGTAGGGATGTCCCCATGCTGATACTTGGCCAAAGAAGCCTGGCACCAAAGAAGACTTTCCTGTCCAGCCCGCAGGAACAAACTGGCCCAGAGTCTGACATTGTGAGTTGACAATAGTCCAAAATCCAAGGCTAAGGTGCGTCTTTGGGAGTGTGTGTAAAGTCCTGATTTTACCCATTTTGCTTTTATTTTATAATTAATTTCTGTATAAATAGTTACAATTGAAAGCTGATTTTTTTCTTTGTGAATTTCTCTATTACGAATTGCATTTGAATTCACCCAGTCTGCTCTTCTGTAACACTAAGTGAAATTAGCAGTTCTTTCTAAAGAGACCATTGGGAGAGTGCTCCCTCTGTTTTCAGTTAAGTTGAAGAAATTAATCTATTTTGAGTCAGTTTAGGAGGTTCTACACACTTCTCCTTATGGGGTTTGGAAACTCCTTCCTAAGTACTAGGAGGAAAGAGTCTGGTAGGAATAATTGGATGTGAAAATGTAAAATTAGCGACCAAATTTATCATCTCATAACAGTTTCTTGCCCCTTATGAACCTCTCTATAAAAGCAGAGAACTTGAACAACAACAGGTTGCTCCCTTCACTTACCTCATTAGTAAAAGGCTTTGATCCTTCCTCGGTGGAAAATGGGGAGATTTCCCGCTGCAGAGCAAGTTCTGCAACTTTGGCATGGAATGCTGGGAGGGAAGTTGGACAGCTCCATCACCCAGACCAAACCTGGTCCAATCTTTTTACTACTTGCTTCCTGTTTTGAGTAGATTAGTGTCCCTCTTGAGTGCATGTGTATTTAATCATTCACTCACGTTTGGTTTTCTTTCTCTAGGTCCCCATTTTTGTCTTGTTTATTTTAGGTTTACCTATAGAAGTGCATTATGTGGAGGCATGCCTCGTATGTGCCTTGTTTAATTTTTTTCCCTCCAGTTATAAATTCTGTTCTCTCTAGCAGAGATCAGTGCATTTGGTCTAAATTTCAAATAATGATAGCTTTTGTTTTTTTACTAACTAGCCATGAGCTTTATGATATAGGTGTACTTTTATAAATCATGTCCTCATCTGAATACCTGCCTATCACACTATACTGAAATAAGATTACCTCTGAATTAGCGTGATTGCCTACCTCCAGGCTTAACACATTCTTGAAAATGTGCACAAAAGCTGAATGCATGAAAGGTGATCAATGAACTTGAAAATTTCAAGGTTCCATGGGGTGGGATGGAAAGCTAGTTCCAGACGGCTAAAATAGATCCTAAAATCCTAATTACTCCTTTTAGATACTCTCTTCATTTATGTATTTATTTCATACACATTCTTTAATTTTTTTTTCTTTCCCATTGAACACATGATTGACAAGCTGAAGTCCCATCAGGTCTTGATTGAAAGTCAGGATTTGCCACTTTCGGGAGAAGAGCTAAGAATCTGCTTCTTTGTGTCTCTTGTGTCATGATTTTGATGAGATCTTCATTTCTTATTAATTTTGGCATATGCATTAATTGATTTTTGTCTCATTTTGGTTAAAAAAAGGGGCAAAAAGAAAGGAAATATTTAAAAAATTGCAAACAAAAGATACCATGATGCAGGCAAAGAAGATGTCACTGCTGGGACTGAAGTGGCGGCCATCGGGATTGTCTGAGACGGTCACTGGGAAGTTTGTGTTGAAAAGTCCACCTTAGCGTAGAAAAGCTTTGTTTTGAGGTATATTCATGCAATTGTGAGTTGTATCAAAGTCTAAAGCTATACAAACATGACATCTTCATATAGTAAATATGGCCGTGACTGTTTGAAAAGTGTTCAGGAATTTAAAAAACACAGCAATGCTGAGATGAGAGCCCTAAGTATCAGGAATGGGAGAGAGTGTGTTCTCCCTCCCCGTTACTTCGTAAACAAAGGTGGAACACGATTTTCCTACAGTCTCTGGATTTGGCCTGAAGTAAGAAGTATAAAATAAAATGAATAAGAATATAATTCACAATGAATTAAATAGCTTTTATTTATTTTTTATTTTTTTAAGGCTGGTCAAGTGGAGCAGTGGGAGTGGAGAAGGAACAAAGGAATCCGTAACTGGTTGTGATCAATTAGTTGCAAACACCACTGTACTCGGACCAACCTAAATAGCTTTTGTGCAGTTAAATTACGGGAATCTTTAAATGAGACATAATATACCTAGAAATACAGATAATCAAGCATCAAAATAGTCTATAAAAATCATGATAGCAAAAGCATTTCAAAAAATACTAAAAGATAACTTTGCAGAAATTTAGCTGATGAAAAGGTCTGAAATTTTTTTTTTTTTTTTATTCCTGGAGAGGCTATAGTTTCTTAAAATTATATTGTAATAGTGTAGTAAAAGCAATGTTTTAGAAAAGTTTGAGAATCCCTCTGGGACTTCTGCAGTGGACCAGTGGAAAAGCAAATGCATCCGTGGTGGGCAGCGGCCTCTTGGCTGTCCAGAGGGGCCGGAGCCCGCGGGGTGGTCCCCAGCATTCCTCACGACATATCAAAGATGTGTGATGATCTTTGGGTTGCTCAAAGCCGCTGTCTTTATCCTGGGTGTCTGATTTGGTGGGCACAACAGGACAAGAAGATGTGTTTCTGGGCAGCTTCTCCCTTGTAGCACTCGCTTCCTTAATCCTTTCTGCCCCTGCGGTGCTGCAGTCGAACTACAGCAGTCGCTGTTCGCCAAACAGCGCCGCCCCTCACACCCCTGAGTCTTTGCCCTTGTCTGTTACATCTGTCTGAAACCACTTTCCTGCCTTTTCCATCTGCCAGACTCCAACCCAGTGTCGAAAGGCTGATCTGGAGTGGCTTAGGAAGAGAATTTTAACGACCCTTCACTCCCGCACTGCAACCAAATACAACACTAACAAAATTATCTTCTCTCTGAACGTCCATAGCACTCTTACTTCCTTGTTACATTCCGGTTTGAACCGTAATTATTGTGCATTTTTATCTCTTCTACCAAATTATAAACTCATCGAAGAAGGAAAAAACATGTCTTCTCATTCCATCACTTACTCATTGCATATTCTCCTCTGTCCTCCTCTCCTAACTTTTCACTGTACTTTACATATAGTAGATATTCAAACAAATATTCACGTATTTCGAAGATAAATTTCACTCTGCTGTGTAAAATAAGATTAATGCATATGGCATGTACCCTTTAATACTATCTGAAACGAGAGATTAAATGAAGGTAAAAGCGTCAAGGGATTTTGTCTTTAAAGTCTCTTGAACCAAAATAATGAGAGTATTGTTATCTAGTAGAACGGTAAAAAGGCTCTTATTGGACTGTCTTATGTCAGATTCCCTGGAAACACACTCTGAGATGGAGATTTGCGTGAGAGGAGTTTATTGGGAGTGCTTTCAGGATGGGATCGACCCCCATAGGGAGGATGGGGAAGGAAGCAGGACCCAGCGGTTCCCATGCAGGCATCCGCTGATCCGTGCGACAGCTCTGAACTGGACAGCGCTTCAGAGTTGCTCCATCTGGAGACCAAACCGCCACGTTCACCATTATTGGAGAGGGCTGGTAGACCTTGGGCTAGGCAGCGCTTCTCTGTTAAGGGCAATCACTGGAGAGTGACTCAGCTGAGAGCCATCTGCTGCGAACACTCCCAGCAGCTGGTGGAGTTGGCTTATCAGCCTGAAGAGGGGATCCGGGCAGCACACCCCAGCACCCCCCACCCCCCAGCTCTGCTGGGATGCTGGCTGTTGAGTTCAAAACCCAGTCAGAGAGGAGAATGAATCATAACAACAGATACATCTACAAATACCCTATTTCAACCTGAAATACAGGTATGTGGGTTTATCTGCCAACCGTTTAATGACAGGAACGAGGCCTTTGTTTGAGTGTGGGTCTCTGGTTGATGTTTTACATTTTATGCAAATGACATAAGTAGATCATTGTGTAAAATGTCCTGTTTCAGTTTATTTAGCGATGCTTGTGAAACATCTATCTTTTTTACACATAATTTGAAAGCAATATTTTTTAGCGATTTGCCTTTATTATGTTTTAGTTTTCAAATTTGATTTTATATTTTGTCATATTATAAACACACATATTTTAAAGCACCAAATAGTTCTATAAACCTTATAATTAAAAACAGCAGTATGCCCTTCCACCTGTCCCCTCTCCGTAGGCAACCACTTCAGCTCTCTTCCGTTTTTCATTTGGATTCACCTCTGTATAAACACTTCTATGCTTATGTTATTTTTTGTGTTAATTTTTCAGTTTGAGATATTTTCTACTGATGCCTACTACAGAAACTGATGATTCAGTTTTCTTACATCTTCTATCTCTGTCTCCCTCTCCGTATTCTTCAACACACCCTTCCCCTCCTATCTTCCAAATATGGCAAATATTGGCCAAGCGTGGTGGCTCATGCCTATTATCCCAGCACTTTGGGGGGCTGAGGCAGGCGGATCACTTGAGGCCAGGAGTTTGAGACCAGCCTGGGTACCATAGTGAGACCCTGTCTCTAGAAATGAATAAACAAAAACTAAATATGGCAAATATGGTTATGGTCCAAAGTTACGACGTGCACCATTGAGCCTACGTTACTATTACTTATGCTAAGCCATGTACTATATTACGGACTGCATTTACTTTTTTATGAAACTTTTATGGTATTTTTTTGGAGTTAATAATTACCAAAAATTCTTTACGCCTCAATTTCTTCAGTTGTAAAATGGGGATAATAACTATATCTATCTCATAAGGTAGTAAAAACTATATAAGTTTATTAGTTTTCATTGACTTTGTTCTTTATGTACCAATCCCTAATTCATCTCAAACTTTCTAACAGAACTGTAATATCTTTTCAGTACATTTGATTTTATATTAAATGCTCAATTAATCAGTATTAAAGAACGTCTATAGCCAATGCTCTACTCTGTACTTTATGAACAACAGTCGTTTAATTGAGAGAACACAGCATTTGGAATTCTTGACAAGGCTGGAACCGCCCCTCCCAGCTGTGTGACTTTGGGCTCACATATTCGAGTCACACCTTTATAATCTGCAGGTGAGAGTTGGATTAGGTGGGTAGTCCCTAGGGTCTCTTCCTGCGTTGTTTCTATTACGAAGTAAAGAATATGCAGACAACACCAACTATATAAAAATATTAGATTGCAGTGATATTAGTGGCAACCACCTCTAGCACCACCTCCACGAGACCTCTTAATAACCCGTCGGGCAAGATTGGGATGACATCACTCACTTGCTGATAAAGGAGAATTTTGCTGAGTCATTCTGTCCAAGCAATTGTTTTACCCCTTTGGGACACCTGGTTGTAATTTGCGGGAGCTACCGCTAAATGTCGCTGTAGGTCACATAACTAAGTGGTCGGGGGAGCTCTACCTTAGTGTTCTGGAAGCCTTGAGAACTACCATCTAGTCGTCTTACAGATTTAGAGCTACATACTTTCAGTACTTAAATATAAAAACCCTAAGATGGAAATTAAGAATGATTTTAAAAACAAGGTGTAATAGTAAAACCTAAAATGCTCTTTACTTCTTCCAGATGCCTTTTCCCTCAGATGATGTTTCTGCATCTCTGTGTACTGGCCTCAGCTGGGTAAACTGGTATTTAAGGGAACTCCCAATTGAGCGATTGCTTGGCTCTTTGGCTACACCCTCAAAAAAATTTTTCCCCCTAAAGTAAGGGATTAAGGCACAGGAGGAAATACAGGTCTATTTTCTGCTGCTTGCGTCTGTTGTATCTCTAATCTTATCTGGAATCCTAGACACTTACTGTACTTCACTGATTTTATGAGAATATGCACATATTTTATATTTTAACATTTCTGAAATTGTGATACTTTATATAATCAATGACAACATACAATTATAATCAGTCTCACTTTTTCTTAGTGAAATCTTAAATCAACTTTTATTTGATAAAATACTACATCTGATGTTATGGTATATCCTTCTTAATTTATTAGAGATCAGAGCTGTCTTAAAAAAGTTGCTTGACAAACGAACTTCCTTTTCTAATCTGATTTTTTTAGAGAGCTCAGAGTGGGAGAAATAGAAACATTTATTGAATGTCCCCCCAGATGTCTGAGCTATGTGCTTTGCATTTATGGTATATTTAATACTCGTAGCACTACAAAATAGGCTTTTTTGTTTCCATCTTACAGACAAGAAAACTGAGGCCTAGGGAGGTCAGTAACTTGTACAAAGTCAACATTGCTAGTACGGGTCACTGTCTGAATGATGTATTTTTATCTCTCACTACAAATCTTACATGTTGCATCGGTATTTTAGGTTACACTATTTACCTTTAACTCCAGAACATTTTTCTAACATATGGAACTCGACCCTCTTTGAACAAGGTAGTTTTCTGAGAGCCTTTAAAAATGTTGACATCTCTGATTGAACAGCATACGAGTGATTTTTGCTGAACTCCAGTCTGTCTTTGTGATTAAAAGGACGGAGTGAGACTGGAAGATTCCGAGAGGTGAATTGCTTCTCCAGAGAGTAAACAGTGCCCTGCCAGAGACAGCAGGGGTGGTGTCATAACTCATGTGGGGCATTTGGATTCCTTTTGTCTTCTGGTTTACTACTTTAGGCAATCGATTTCAAAATGCCTTGAATTGAAAAAGAAACAAACAAGCAAACAACAATCCCCAAGAAGTATTTCCTCCATGTCTCTTACTTAACAGAGAGCCGGTGTATCACCTTGAGGATGTGGTTCTGATCAGAGTCCACAGGTGTCCTGGAGATGCAGGTTGCAGGCAGGATGTCCCGGATAGGAAGGATTTAGCCATGTCACTTAACTTCCCAAGGGGCTAGGCTGAGAAACAGAGCACATTCCTTTCATACGTCTTCTTTGCCTTGACAGTCCCCCGCATGCAAATGGCACTCGCTGGTAATGTCAAGAAGGGCAGAGAGGGAAGAGGCAGTTCACTGATGATCCTTGTGTTAGCACAGGCCAGAGGTAGCTAAGTTTCAATTCCCAGCAACTCTCAGAAATTGCTGAAATGTGTTCCCTTTTAATTCCCCACCTCATGTCCTGAAGGGCATTTGTTGTCTACAAGCTGTACTTATGTTTTCCATTTCCAATCCTCCTCATTTCAAGTTCCCCTCATTTGTAAAACTAAAAACAAAACATTAGCAATCTGTCAGAGGTTCTGTTCCTTTCATTTGCCCAGGGTTTTATCATCAAAATCCTCCTTTTATATCAGCAACTCATGTCTTATGATGATAAATAATCTGTTGTCCGATTTTGCAATGATTCCTCAAATACAGGACATACGAATACAACATGTTCGAGAAATAATAGCTAAAAACTCAAGATCGCTAAGATGTGAGTTGATTGCCATTGTTTAAAGTTTCCTTGGCTGAAAGACAGTGCTATTTGCTGAAGCAATTTTGAAATGATGTATTTAACTTTGAATCTCTTAAGCGATATAATGGCTCTATTATGTGCTATCTGGGTGAAAACTACTGGGTGAAAACTATTTGTATCTATTCAGGCCAATCCATCCATCTTCATGGCGATCACTCTGGCAAGGAAGTCCAAGCGACAGCCGTGAGCATTTCATTATATCTCGAATTCCAGATCTTCCGACGCGAAATCGATGAGAGAGATGGGAATATGTGGTCGAACATAAGGCTAGAAGTCACCCAGGATCTGTCTGAGTACTAAAACCAGGGCATCTTTCAGTCCTTATCTTACGTGATTTTTTAGCTGCATTTCACTCATTTGTTTAATCATTTATCCCTTTAATCATTCAACAAATATTCACTGAACCCCAGATATGTGTCGTGCTGTGCCGAGCACAGATGATACGCTGTGGATAAGACAGTCTTTGTCTTTGAAGCACTAATATTCTATGAGCGCTACAGACAGGTAGGCAGTTAAGTGTAACGTGGTAAGTACTGTGATAGGGTAAATGCGGTGTGAGGTGGGAGCAGGTAGAAGAGGATTTTAGTTCTAATTTGGGAGACCAGGAAGGATTCTTTCCGAAAGTGGTACCCTAGGCTTGCTTCTGTGAGAGTCCTCTGGTCTGGCTCTTCTACTCCTCTGATTGCTTTTTCTTAATTTCTGTAGCAGGCTCTTCTTTCTCTTTATCTTAATATCAGTGCTTGCTGGGCTTTTCTTCAGCCCCTAATTTTTTATAATTATACACTTTCCCAGGCACTCTCAATCATATCTATGGCTTCAACTGTCCTTATACACAGTTGGTGCCTGACTCTAACTCTAACCAGCCTTGGACTATTAAATTAGTGATTTATTCATTATTCTATCAAACATCTATTGACTGTCTACCATGTACCAGGCCATGCCTGGAGTAACAGAGATGAATTTAAGTTGCCTTCAATAGCACTCATTGAGTTCTCTGTCTAGCAAGCAAGAACTACTTAAAATATCATAAAATATGTGAGAATGAGGGACTTTAGGAGGAGAGAGAGAGAAACCACTAACTACTCTTGGGGGAGTCAAAGAAATCTTTGCAGGGGGAAGTAGGAATTGGCCAGTTGATTAGGAGAAGGGATTTTTAAACACAGGAAATATAGTAGTTTGTGCAAGGACTTGGGGGTCTCGCTGGCTTGTCCAGAGAACAGTCTACAGTTTGGTGTGGCTAGTTTATAGGATGTGAAGTGGAAAACATCAGAATCTAGCCTGACAAAGTGAGGTGTAGTCAGATTGTCAACAGACACCATGCTCAGAAGCAGCTATGTTAGAGATCTTTGTATCAGAGATCTTTACACTTGGCAAATTGCAGAATCAAATTTGTCTTAGGTGGATGTTCTGTTGGCAATGTAGAGGGTGGATTGGCGGCGTGGAAATCTGGTAGAAAATAAGAGGTGACTAGGGTCTGAACAAAGGCAGTGGCAGGGGCTCTGGGAAAGGAAAGCTTTATGATTTGAGAGAGTTTCTGTAGTAGAATCAGTAGCATGTGGTGGGTAAGGAAGAGGGGAGAGTCAAAAAGACTCTGTGGTTGAAAGAGTGAGTGGGCGGTTCCACCACTGACCAAGGCCTGAGCAATCGGAGACAGATTCAGAGTAGGGGAGTGCGGTGTGTTCAATGTTGCACAAGTCAACGTGGAGATATTTAACAGGCAATTATGAATAGAAACAGTGAATTTGCAGCTTGTGAGGGGGATCAGGGATGGACGATCACATTTAAAATGATCATCACGTAGCTAGTAGTTGAAGCCATAAAAGTAGGTGGATTATGTTCACATCGAACACATTTTTAAAAAATACCTATTTTAAATATCTTTTAAAAGTATCAACAAATTTTTAAAAAACCAGCAGCCGTTGTACCATTAGAATAGGAGTAAGAGTATTGCACTGTATCCGCTTCCAGAGAGTTCTCTGGGGCAAGAGACATAATCAGATAAATGCAGTGTGATATGGAAAAGGTTATGAGAGAAATGTGTACAAGGCACAGAATTGGGACAAAGAAAAGATCACGCGGGAAGGATGGAAGACAAGGAAGAGGAGAAAACCAAGGACAGAACTCAGTCGAACTTCTCCAAGGAACGAGCTTCCCAGGTTTGCTCCTCATCTCTTGAAGGCACAGGTGGTCTCATTCATGTCTCCGCTCCCCGCAGTG
>NW_012148174.1:1985437-1987987 GCF_000956105.1 Propithecus coquereli | reverse complement strand
ATTTCTTTCTATTTTTAGTAGAGACGGGGTCTCACTCTTGCTCAGGCTGGTCTTAAACTCCTGACCTTGAGCGATCCACCCGCCTCGGCCTCCCAGAGTGCTAGGATTACACCCATCATCTTAAATTCTTACGTGGTGCTCTAAGGTAGGTGGTCGTGTTCCCATTTTACTGATGGGAAATTGAGGCTCAGGTTTAAGCAATGATCCCCAGTCTGTGCTGGGATCTGACCATTCCCCTTCCAGTAAGATACCCTGTTCCCACGAGGGACTCCTTTGGCCCCACCCATGCTTTTACTTGAGCACCTCTTAGAAGAAGGGTGTCCA
This sequence comes from Propithecus coquereli, assembly GCF_000956105.1. Classification (NCBI taxonomy): domain Eukaryota; kingdom Metazoa; phylum Chordata; class Mammalia; order Primates; family Indriidae; genus Propithecus; species Propithecus coquereli. The sequence goes on along the minus strand of NW_012148174.1, from coordinate 1,987,663 downwards.
GTTGCTAATGGCCATAGCTTTCTTCTCAGGTCTTCTGAAAGAAGGTGGTGATGATGGGCCAGGGTGGAGGGAGTGGGGAAGGAGGCCACAGGGAGGGCGAGACTCTGGGTGGGGGTCACAGCCAGGAGTTGGCTGAGGATACAGATTCTCTTGTGTTCACTTCGAACTTGAGTATGAAGGGTCAGGAACTGAGAATCAGGTTAGTGACAACACTCGTCTCTACATCAAGGAGACACCCAGTCTTAGGGATGGAGGAGAATTGGGTTCATTAAATTGGACAAAATTCTCTACTTTCGAAGGACCTATGACCATGGCAGGTTACACTACCCATTTGAAAGGATGTACTCTCCGCTCCTCAAGGGTATTAATTCAGTTCCAGGGAGGTCTGCAGCCCCACAGAGTGTCAGCAAAATGACGTTTCCTCCATGAACTATTTTCTTTATTCCTTGGTGCTTGCTTTGGCTCTACCTTGTGCCAGACCTGAAAATCTGGAGCTGTCGGCTCAAGTCCAGCCTCCTCCGGAGCACGGTGGCCGGGTTCCAGTTGCTTACGGTGGGGAGTGTGGGGACGTTTCTGCAGACAGGGTAATATTTATGGCTTTGTCAGCTGTCGGCACCATACAGATGGCCTCGAGGTGGCCAAAAGAGCTTTAGTGGAAGATAAATGTGTGTTTAGAATGATGATGCAGGGACTGGAGTTACCGTGGAGCCTTCCAGCGATAGGCTTGTCCTAGTCCTAGAACATTCTCTAAAAGAAGAAGTTCTTGGTTCAGCAGTAGCCTGGGGTCAAAGGTGACCAGCGCAGAAACATTTGCCCCCGGAGTTGCTGTTTAGCCCGTGGTTTTGTGTGTGGCGTGTGTCTTTCTGTCCTCCTCCCTGGTTGCATCTGAAGGTGTGTTTGTTTCCACCCCCACCCCGACTAGGAATCGACTGATCCTCACCCTGGCCTTAGTGTCAGTCTTTATTTCCGGAAGAGTGAGACAGAGCCCAGCACATCGAGGTTTCAGTACTGTTACCTTCCACAAAGCATTTTAAAGTATATGATTTCATCTCATCCTCATAATCTAGGTGGGCAGGAAAGAATATTATCTTCTTTTAAAGACTGATGTTGATGTTTAATCAAGATTATGAGGACAGTTGGTGGAACTGGGACTAGAGCTGGGTTTTTCTGATTCTTAGATCTACACGCAGGCGTAGACAAACTATAGCTTGCAGGCCAAATCTGACCCGTTCCCTGTTTTTGTATGGTCTGAAAGCTAAAAGTGGTTTTCACATTTTTAAATAGTTGGGGAAAAAAAAGCAAAAGAAAAAGCATAATATTTCATGACACACGAAAATTGTATGGAATTCAAATTTCAGTGTCTATAAAATAAGGTTTTATTGGAACACGGCCAAGCTTATTCATTTATATGCTGTCTGCAGCTCCTTTCAAGCTACAGTGACAGAGTTGAGTAGTTGTGACAGATTCCTTATGGCCCTCAAAGCTGAAAATATTTACTATCTGATCCTTTACAGGAAAATTTTTCTGACCTCGGCCATAGAAGATCAATAAACAGAGACCCTGGCACATACTTTCTGTATGAGTTTGCTAGAACGGCCAGAAAATGTACCGCAAACCAGGTGCTTAAAACAGCAGATGTTTGTCGTCACAGTTCTGGAGTCTAGAAGTCCAAAATCTCGGTGTTGGCAAGGCCGTGCTCTCTCTGAGACCCCGGGCAGAATCCTTCCTTGCCTCATCCTAGCTTCTGGTGGTGGCCCCAAATCCCTGGTGTTCCTCTGCACGTAGCTGCCTCAGTCCGATCTCTGCTTTCCTCCTCCCCGTGGCCGTCCTCCCACCTGCCCCCTGCGTGTGTCTGTGTCCAAATTCCCCCCTGTGTGAGGGCGCTAGTCGTATCGGATTAGGACCTATCCTAGCCGTCTTAACTGGGTCATCTGCAAAGCCACCCTATGTCCAAATAAGGTCCCTTTTACAGGTACCAGGGGTCAGGACGTCAATATCTCTTTGTGGGGACACAATGCAACGCATGAGACTCTTTCCACTGCCGTGTGTTGTCCCCGTCACTGTTACTCTTCCTGTGTCCCTGCCTTCCTGCCTCTGGACCTCCACCCCCACCCCTCCCGTTTTCCTCCCTCCTGCCTCCCTTGCCTCATTCACTCCACGTCCCACAAACGTCTGCGAAGTCCCCACCGTGTTTGCATTCCTGTGCCCGTCGCTGTGCTACAGCGG
>NW_012148174.1:1984776-1985387 GCF_000956105.1 Propithecus coquereli | reverse complement strand
CGCATCCCCGTTCTTGTTGCGCGTCGTTTAAATGATTTGCGAGAGCCAGCAATTTCTTCCCTCAGCTTCTCCTTCCTCTCCTCCCTACCTGCCGAATTTGCACGTGAGTATTTCATCAGCTTCGATTACAAGTGAACAGTTGTTTTTTTTTTTAAAGATGAAATCTATTCAGGTACATATTAGTACACAGAATTACTATGAAAAAGAAAAAGAAAGAAAAACATTGTTTTAAGAGCCTTATGATAAAAGGCATCCCCCCCACCCCAGTACCCGACCCCGGCATGAAGGATCTTTCCCAGGACGAGCGCCTTCAACCTCATCGCCCGAGGCTGGCTCTCAGCTGCGTTCCCATCTTTCCTGAGACATCTGAAGGAGGGAATCTTATCCTGGAGCACCCACAGCTGGGCATCCCTGACCCCGATAGCTGTGATTATGGAGTACTGGTTTTCATTGTTTGATCTGGTTGACGTTTAGTTTTTCGAGCTAAAAAAATTATTTTTCCTGATTGTGTTCAGTCTCCTGCAGCAGAAAACATCATGCTTTTCTGCAGGGTGAGCTTTGGAAGGCTCCCTGAATGTTTTTCTCAATAATTCAGACTTGCAAATATAACA
>NW_012148174.1:1975691-1977551 GCF_000956105.1 Propithecus coquereli | reverse complement strand
GTCAGATTAGGAGACTCTGCTTTGGGAAAGATGATGCCGAGTAGGGGCCTCTTGCTTGGTTTGCTGTATTCACGTTGATGGCTTTGGGGAAACTCGGTCTGAAGCTTTGGGCGATGGAGCTCATCACCGCTCAGTTGCCTTTTATCCAAATATGTTGCTTTTTGTTGTATCTTCTTTGAGCCTCTTTGTTGCTCTGCGCTCTCCTCCTGGTACTAATTGGCCACGTTCAGATACTGTTGTGAAGTGCATGAAATGTGTTTTGACAGCTTCTCCTCCCCCAGCCCCAGAGCTCAGTGTCCTGCCCGACTCACGGGAGCCTCCTTGGCAGGGTCAGGGGCGTGAGAGCACAGCAGAGGAAGCGTGTCTGTCTTTTCCCTGGTGGTTCTGGAAGGGGCTATTTGGGGCTACATTGCCCAGGTCTTACCAGTTTACCTGTGTGCAGTTTGTAAATGTCAGCTCCTTCTGCTTAGTGTTCTTAGAACCCTAAGAAACATGGATTAAGTGACTTTCCCAAATTTTCTTAACGAGTAAGTAGTGAAGCCGGGACTCGGGTCAGTGACCTTCAGAAGTATCTGTAGGGTAGATTATGCTAGTAAAATTATACTCCGGGATCACTGGAGTGGAATACGAAATTCACTGAAAAGCAAACAAAATGAGGTTGCTCTAGTCTCAGAATATCAATATCAAAGTTTCTGTAATAAATTAATATTCTTAGCATCATTTACAAAGGCTAAGTCAGAGCTTCCTGCTGGTTCTCTATCCCGTAGGTGCTAACCTGGTGCAAAGTGTCAAAATCCACCCCCTGTAGGAAAGGGAATAGGTGATAAAGAGAAACTCCTTTCTCCTGGCAACATTCTGTCTGGGGCTGACGGTTACTGCTACCTTAACTTTGCTCTGACCTTTATACGTCCATTTCTCAGTCTCCAGTCTACCTAACCACCCACCCCCCTCTTATTTTTCTGGTAGAGGCAGAGTCTCACTCTGTCGCCCCGGCTGGAGTGCAGTGGCCAGATCACAGCTCACTGCAGCCTCGAACTCTTGGGCTCAAGCCATCCTCCTGGCTTAGCCTCCCATGTACCTGGGACTACAGGCCTGAACCACCAGGTCCAGCTAATTTAAAAATTTTTTTTGGGGGGGGGACAGGGTCTCACTATGTTACCCTGTCTGATCTCAGACTCCTGGCCTCAAGTGATCCTCCCACCTCGGCCTCCCAGAGTGCTAGGATTACAGGCGTGAGCCACCACACCCAACCTACCTATCCCTTTTAAGGGAGGTTTTTAAATCTCTTTTATATAATTCACTATGAATAGAAAGGCTCCTTAGCTTTCGTAAATGATGCTGAGTAAGAAAAGAGTATTAATTTATTACAGAAACTTTGATATTGATATTCTGAGACTAGAGTGACCTCATTTTGTTTGCTTTTCAGTGAATTTCATATTCTACTCCAGTGATCCCGGAGTATAATTTTAACAGCATAATCTACCCTACAGATACTTCTGAAGGTCACTGACCCGAGTCCTGGCTTCACTACTTACTCATTAAGAAAATTTGGGCAAGTCACTTAATCTATGTTTCTTATTGTTCTAAAATGAAAACTGCCTTACAGCATTGGTTGTTTGGAAGGTCAAGTCTAACAATGTGTGTCAAGGGGCTTTAGAAATTGGAAGTTTTATATAAATGTCAGAAGATATTGTTAGTATTGTCACTAACTAACATTATGTTCTGGAAATTCCAAAGACAGTTTCTGCTTTTATTAGGCCATAAAAGGCATAGTTATCATTGGTATTGATTTGCTGATTGTTTAGACCACTGGTCTAAACTTTGAGAAGTACGGTTCCTGGACAAAGTATCGCTCTTACC
>NW_012148174.1:1974738-1975641 GCF_000956105.1 Propithecus coquereli | reverse complement strand
GTCAGATTAGGAGACTCTGCTTTGGGAAAGATGATGCCGAGTAGGGGCCTCTTGCTTGGTTTGCTGTATTCACGTTGATGGCTTTGGGGAAACTCAGTCTGAAGCTTTGGGTGATGGAGCTCATCACTGCTCAGTTGCCTTTTGTCCAAATATGTTGCTTTTTGTTGTATCTTCTTTGAGTCTCTTTGTTGCTCTGCGCTCTCCTCCTGGTACTAATTGGCCACGTTCAGACACTGTTGCAAAGTGCATGAAATGTGTTCTGACAGCTTCTCCTCCCCCAGCCCCAGAGCTCAGTGTCCTGCCCGCCTCTTGGGAGCCTCCTTGGCAGGGTCAGGGGCGTGAGAGCACAGCAGAAGCGTGTCTGTCTTTTCCCTGGTGGTTCTGGAAGGGGCTATTTGGGGCTATATTGCCCAGGTCTTACCAGTTTACCTGTGTGCAGTTTGCAAATGTCAGTTCCTTCTGCTCTCTGCAGAGTCAGAGCTTCCTGCTGGTTCTCTATGCCGTAGGTGCTAACCTGGTGGAAAGTGTCAAAATCCACCCCTTGTAGGAAAGGGAATGGGTAATAAAGAGAACCTCCTCTTCTCCTGGCAACATTCTCTGTCTGGGGCTGACGGTTACTGCTACCTTAACTTTTGCTCTGACCTTTATACATCCATTTCTCGGTCTCCATTCTACCTAACCACCCACCCCACTCTTATTTTTCTGGTAGAGGCAGAGTCTTGCTCCGTCACCCCAGCTGGAGTGCAGTGGCCAGATCACAGCTCACTGCAGCCTCGAACTCTTGGGCTCAAGCGATCCTCCTGGCTTAGCCTCCCATGTACCTGGGACTACAGGCCTGAACCACCAGGTCCAGCTAATTTAAAAAATTTTTTTTGTGGGGACAGGGTCTCACTATGTTACCCT
>NW_012148174.1:1970307-1973718 GCF_000956105.1 Propithecus coquereli | reverse complement strand
GTTTTCAGCCCAGATACAGATCCTAGGCTCTTGGAGCATCACCTTTGCTCAACACAAACGAATCGGGGATTATGGTGGGGGTTCAGAGAGAGGGTTTTAAGGTGCTCCCTACTTAAGTGAGGTAGTGACTGCTAAACTATTCAGCAAAATTCGGTAGGGCTGCACTGAGCTTGACTCCTGTTCTGGCTACTCCTGGACAGCAGGTTTCTGTCTTCCTCCTAACATCCTTATCTTCCCCACGTGAACACCGATCTATGAGATGCTCTGCCAGGTCTGAGAAGAAGCCAGGTGCCCACTGCACACCCTGTACTGCCCCATCATGCCCCTGGATTGCAGCCATGCATGTCTGTTGTGATAGACAGGTGGACAGTGGTTACTTGGGTTAAGTGAAAACCAGAGCTATAAATTAAATGAAGGTGGGAAAAACATTAGGAGGACCACGGTGCTGTCTGCTGATCCATGAGAGCAGAGGCACATGGTAGGTGTTCAATAGATAGGTATTGACTCAGTGAAGGAGAGACGTATTTGGGGTTTGGGGAACTAACCTAGCTACTTAATTTATGAGCATCTATCTTATCCCGGATGAGCAGACATTATGCCTTGATTGAGTGAACTATTACATGTGTTTAGTTTTAAACGAAGACATAAATAGATTTGATCTTTCCGTGGTTCGAATTTCCTCCCATCAGCTTTCCCTTAATTATCCACGAGTGTTCCAAGCCTTCATTAGCTAAATAGGATGCAGATGATGGCCATTAGTCTGGGATATAAATCCTACTGGCACATTCAATGACTTTTCACTTGGTTAATTGAAATTTTCAGTATTCATGGACTACAAGAAAACACTGTCATTTTATCATTTATTTGGGGGGGGTATAATTTTTTTTTCCTTTGGCTGGTGTTGTATAATTATGCAGTCTTTTCAAAAAATAAATGTGAATGCCACACTTTGCCTAGAGGGAATATCACTGTTTCCAGTGTATGTATATCAATACTAGTCTACTAAAGCATGGAGACCAAATGGAAATTCATACTTTGTCTAGAAATCCTAGAATTGGCTGGCTGACATGTCTAAGAAAGAGTCCAAGTAGCGTGCCTTTGGGGACCTGTTGATTCAAGTGTAAGTGACTTCCAAATTGTTAGTAATATGAGTAGGTCCCATCCTGACATCTACCAATGAGTAAGAAATCACCCGCGGGGGCTGTGAGGTGCAAATTGCGGGTATCAAATGGAGATGCTTTATGCAGGCATCGTTGCTTTAAGTGGCTCTTAGCTTTCAACTGTATTTGACCATTTATCAAAGCTACCTGGCCTCTCTCTGGTGGTATCTGGCCGAGAGTGAAAAAACACACCCATGCACAGACACATACAAACATAAAGACGCAACTAGAGCTTGAAATAAAATCTTGTAATATTGGCATCTCGGGGATTCAGTTTTTGAATTTGTTAATTTTTATAATCTGATACTTAAGCAACTCTCTTTTGCACATGACTGTTCCAATTTAATCAAGTAAGTGTCATAGGTGTGTTTTTAAAAGATAAGTCTTAGTTATAGACATATGGCAGAAATTGGCTCAGTAGAGGTAGACACTCAATTCTGTTTCTTTTTCTAAATTTAGTAGGAGTAAACAGCATTGTAATAACTCTCAGAGGTAAGCTCTCTCTTAAAAAGGAATATAAAAACAGAGTCTCTTTTCAGTGCTCAATCACTTTGCAAAACATTCCCACCAGTGAGAATCCCATAAGTATTAATAGCTCACTTTCTGGAAGTCTCTTTCTGTAGGCTGGAATGGTTGAACCATCAGTTACTGATCTTTCATCCGTGGGCTCTCTGACCAAGGATTTATTAGGGTCAGCTTTTCATCACAATGCACTTTTCTTTTTGGGTCACTTTTGCTTTTCTGCCCACTTGGAATATGTCTACAAACGACTATTAATGTTAATTTAGGGAAGACATGGTTAAGCACCTAAGTCTTCTAAGTTAACCATTAATGTGTCTCAGAGTCAAACATAAAGGTGTTTTGTGAGTTATGCTTTTGTGGGTCACCTGTTCTGGTGGTTAACTTTATGCATCAACTCGACTGGGCTAAGGCGCACCCTGACAGCTGGTACAACGTCATTTCTGGGTGTATGTGTGAGGATGTTTTTAGAAGAGATTAGCGTTTGGATCAGAAGATTGAGTAAAGAGGACCTGCCCTTCCCAGTGTGGGCGGACATCATGCAATCCACTGAGGGCCTAAATAGAACAAAAAGGTGGAGGAAAGGCAAATTTTCTTTCTCCTTGAACTGGGACCTCCATCTTCTCCTACTCTCAGACATCAGAGCTCCTGGTCCTTGGGCCTTTGAACTCTGAGGCTTATGCTCCCTCCCTGACGCCCATGGGCTCTCAGGCCTTCAGACTGTGTTACGGCTCCAGCTTCTCTGGTCCTCCAGCCTGCAGGCTGCATCTCATGGGTGTTCTCATCCTCCATAATCATGTGAGCCACTTTCCATAATAGATCTATGTTATATCCATACATGTCCTATCGGTTTTGCTTCTCTGGGGACCCGCGACTGATACACCTGTAAAACTCTCCCTACTTCTATAGATAATCAAGAGCTGGCCAGGTTATGTAGTCAAAGATTCTTTCATCAGAGGATGGAGGAGAAAGTAGGCAGGATACTTGTCGATTTCCAAACAGCGTGACTGATAAAAACAGGCTCATTTTCTTCTAATTAGCCAGGGCTCTCGTGACCTAAAAGGAAATGAATATGGGTTTCCTCATTTCGTAGGAAGGATTCAAGATTCTGAGGCCAGTGATCCATCTGAAGCTCACAGGGAGGTCTGTTAAGAAGGGACAAGAAATTAGGCCTTAACTCTTGAGCAAGGGGTCCATTGTTTTTCTGTTCAATCATAAAAGACCAGCAAACTTTGAGCTACAACAAAGGGTCACGTTCAACTAGATAAGTCAGTCATGGCCAGAATCTGCCCTTGGTAAAAGTATGTCAAAGTTAAGTCAAAATTCGAGGACTCAGCCGTGTGCCCCAAGCAGATCTCCCTGCTGCTAGGAGAGCTGCCAGCTGACTGCCCTCCGCTCTCAGCCCGCTCAGGAAATTTCCCTGGGCTGGAGGAGACATGGTGTCCAGGATCACGCTCCCTCCCCAGGGCAGCCCTTCATCTCAGCCCAGCGCGGGACGAGTCTGCCAGCGTCGGAGCTCCCTGCTTGGTTGGCTGAGCCCTTTGTTGGGGCTGCCCCAGAGCCCAGCTTCCTCCTCTGCTCCATCCTCCTTCCTTCCTTCCCTGTCCCATAGGCAGCGATCCTGACAACACTTCCTAATAAACCTTCCGCTTGCGCATTTCCACCTCGCAGTCTGTTTTTTAGGGAACGTAACCTGTGACTCGTGTCTTTAGATCTTTTATCATCACTATGA
>NW_012148174.1:1961746-1968837 GCF_000956105.1 Propithecus coquereli | reverse complement strand
TTTTAGTTGTCCAATTAATTTCTTTCTATTTTTAGTAGAGACGGGGCCTCGCTCTTGCTCAGGCTGGTTCCGAACTCCTGAGCTCAAACAATCCGCCCGCCTCGGCCTCCCAGAGAGCTAGGATTGCAGGCGTGAGCCACCGCGCCTGGCCCGAGTGGTTCCTTTCTACCAATGCAACGTTTAGTGCTACTGGTATTAATTTTTTTAGTAAAGCTAATTTCACCCATCTCTGACTCTCATTTTTCCTCCAAACATGTTTCTCAGGTCACCCGAGACTGTTCTGAAAGGTTGAATGGTGGTGTTTAATTTCGAAGATCGTTTCCCCTGGGGCTATGGCACTAATGTCTGAATTCTCAGACATGGTCCCTTAATTCCCTCTCCCCGGAGTGGCAGTGCTGGGGTGTCTTAAGCTTAGTTAAAAATGGTAGTTATGGTCTCTTGCATTGCCCCCACTTGGAGTCTTCAGTAGGTAGAATCTGGGTCCTCCTTAGGTTCTGAGTCCCATTTTGGGCAGAGAATGAACTCGAATTCAGCAGTAGGAAGAGAAATTTCCAGCCCTAGATTTCTGTTTCCTACAGAAAATTTAGTTATATTAGCCAAGAAATCAAGATCATTTTCATAATTAGCCCTTTTAGAGTTTAGACCAATTGTTCCCAACTAGGGACACTTTTGCCCCCCAGGTAACCTTTGGCAATGTCAGGAGACATATTTGTTGTCATGATTGCAGTGGGTGGAGGCCAGAGATGCTGCAGAACATCCTACAACGACCAGCATGCTCCCCCCCACTTCCTCAAACAAAGAATTATCTGGCCCAGCATGTTCATAGGGCTGACACTGAAAAATTCTGGTTTAGCCAAACCAAGTAAATGATAGACAACAGATGTACGCTAAATAGGGAGAAGGTGTATTTTACCGTTATTTGGGAGTCTTTTATCTCTCTCCCTTCCTATGTCCCCGAGCTTCCCTTTATACTGCTGTACGTGTGAGGCTGCTTTTCCAGTGTTGCGCTTCCAAACCTAGTGTTTTGGGATAAGGATTTCGGTTTTGCCTGATGTTATTTCTTTTGCATCTATTCGATGCATATTTATTGGAGACCTTCATGCTAGGCGCTGGGTGGGGTAAGGGGACTACTGCGGTGGCTAAGTCTCACTGCGTCTTTGCCTTCCTCTCGGAGCAGAACTCTGGGCAGGAACATGGAGGCCTCTCGTGACATGGTGCTCACAAGTAAAGATGATGAAAAGTCACGAGGAGGACATTTCACACAATGCTTGTTCCAAAACAAAACAAAACCCTAGGTGAGGTGGTAAATATTTTTATGATATATGAGGAGAGAGTGGGAGAAAGTTTATATATATCTTCCAGCTATACCAAAGTCTTTTTTTGTTATACGTTTATTTTTTGACCCTATTCAACCAAAATAAAATTATCAGTATAAATATATACACATATATACATGTATATACTTATATATTATGCATGTATATTACATATATAGTGTATATTGATATATATACACACACAAGAACGTTTATTGCAGCATAGTTTTTTCTTTTTCTTTTTTTTTGAGACAGTCTCACTGTGTTGCCCAGGCTAGAGTGCCGTGGCGTCAGCCTAGCTCACAGCAACCTCAAACTCCTGGGCTCAAGCGATCCTCCTGCCTCAGCCTCCTGAGTAGCTGGGACTACAGGCATGTGCCACCATGCCCAGCTAATTTTTTCTATATACTTTTAGTTGTCCAATTAATTTCTATTTTTAGTGGAGACGGGGTCTCGCTCTTGCTCAGGCTGGTCTCGAACTCCTGAGCTCAAACGATCCGCCCGCCTCAGCCTCCCAGAGAGCTAGGATTATAGGCGTGAGCCCCCGAGCCTGGCCAACAGCATAGTTTTTAATAGCAAACGAAAGAAAATAAACAACCAAAAGCAATAACAAAAGAACAAAAACCTGGAAACCACCAAATTTCCATGAATAAAAGAAAGCATAAAGTATGATAATATCCATATTATGGAATGTTATATAGCTATTGAGAAGAATGAGTCAGTCTATATGAGCTGACTTGGAAAGATGTTGATAATATATTCTTAAGTAGGATGGTATGATCATAAGAAAGAAAAAAACTTCTATATGGTATGTGCACATGTATTTGTTGGAAATAGAGAAATTCGTGTGGAAGAATGAAGATGAACAGAAATTTTTATTATAGGTTATCTCAGGAGGATAGGGTATAAAAGAGAATGACTCATTAAGAATATATATTAGTTTTATAATTAAAGACAAAGTAGAAAGGTTTGCCAAAAAAAAAAAAAAATCTTAATTCCATTTGTGTGGCTGACCATAGCTATGTATCTGTTCACGGGACAGTCCAAAAGGAGCAAACCTGCATGTAAATCCCAATATAACCTTGAACGCTCAGCTGCCTCTTGAGTGGTTCATCAGGTCAAGAGGATATACACACAAATATTTAAGAAGTTGACCACAGGGAGAGTGAGGGTGTTGAAGAAAGTGGGAAGGAGATTGCAAGCCCTGGTACTGTCGTTGAGACTTACAAATCTCTTAAGTAGGGAAAAGCTCCACCCGACGACTCAGGCTCATAAAAGGTGGCATTCGAAAGACTTTGCGCAGTCGACTGTCTAACGTTTTGCACATATCACTTCCTGATAGAGCATCGTGTGTGGTTGAAGGTGGGTTCTGGAGTCAGACTGCATGGCTTTGATTCCTAACCTGACTTATATCCAAGGTGTGTAATCCTTGGCAATTAACCTAATTGTGCTTCCGTTGCCTTGTTTGTAAAATGAGGATAAGTAAGAGTCCTTGCCTGACTGAACGTTTGTCGGTCCGTAATGAATATTCCACCTCGGGCAGGGTGGCTGGGGGAACAGTGAAGGGCAGACGCGGTTTAAAATGCAGAGGGGTCCCAGGAGGTAGTGCCCACCTTGGATTGGAAACGAACGAGGGAAGGTCAATGTTATTAGACTTCGACCGTTCTGATGTGTTTTCCACTCTCCTCTTTTGCAGACCTCCGTTCTCAGCACACTGGCCGGTGAGAAGTCCTTATCTGACTGTAGAAAGGTAAGTCAGCACCCACGAATTCCAGCACGCTGTCGTGGTAACAGAGGCCGCAGAGTGGGTGACGCTCAGTTGGAAAGCTATGATGTCGATGAGAATGTTCTGGTGGCTTTATTATGGCCCTTTTCTTCAGAGATGGAAATGCGAACGGTTCGCTTTAAGGATGGGAAAGTCCGCTATTGTATTGACGCGTTTTGTTCTAGAGACGCTCTGGTTTGGTTGCACGTGTTTCTGTCTCGCTATCACCGGACACCTCATTCTGCAAGATGAGCATCGGGGGTTCAGGGCGTGTTGTATAAACCGCGTTGCAGGCTTCTGTATCCTTGTTTGCAAATCTAAACCTAATGAACTTAAACCCAATGCGATATAAAAATGATTTTGTGTCGTGAAAGCTGATCGCAGCACAGAAATCTGGTTTGGATTCGCCACAGTCAAGCTGGAGAAGCTGTCATGCTCTGCAAAAGGATTAGCTTCACTAGCGTCCGACAGAGGATGTCCCTGCAACAGATCATGTCTGAGGACAGCCTGCTACGGCAGCGTGTCCAACTTCTGGCTTTCGCAGGCCGGGGGTCACTTTTATCCACCTCTTTAATCTCAGTTTTAACTAGGTCTTCTCCTTCTTGGGGGGAAAGAAGTGATTTCACAGTCCACACAACTCAAATAAATTCTCTGACACTCTCTATTGCTGTGGAAAACCAGGTGCACGAAGAGTTGACCTGTGCGTGATATATTAGTTACTTTTAGGACTTTATACCATGACATCGTTTGCTGTGCTGTTTCCGTTTCTAATGTTGCTTGATATGGAAGTAGGTAGCAGGATGTTTATCTCTAAAGGTGGTGTGAGGGCCCACTGCTCTAAATAGCATCCATTTCGTTATTTTGATAATTTTTAATCACCTATTAAATCTCCGTTGTGATTGAATTCTGCTATGTTTGTCTTGTTCTCTGCATTGAGTTGTGGGCTGCCTGAGAATGAGGACCATGTATTATTTTTAGAGTTGTAGATGCCTTAGAGAATGAAGGAACTTTAGGGGATCTGTGGCCATCAGCATCATTTATAGATGGACATCTAGCCTGTATCTGAATATTCTGTCGACAGGGAACCCAGTGAGCCTGACTGTGCATTAGTGAGACAATTCAAAGTATTAGAGAATTCTTCGTTTTACTGAGCCAATGTCTGCACCCTTCAGATTTCTACCTAGTTCTTAATACTTAAGTATGAAACCAGTTATTGTGCTTTTCCCTGAATCTCCTCCCCATCCCATCCCCAGGTTAATGATTTTCTTCTTCATTTCTAGTAGCACATTGATATGATTGATTTCTAAGAACACGGACTGTGGGATCCGGTTGTCTGGTTTCGAAGCCTGGCTCTGCCGCTTACTATTTATGTGACTTTGGGCTGGTTATGTGCCATTTACTATTTACGTGACTATCAGTGCCTCACTTTTATCATTTGTAAAATGGGAATAATATCAGACCTACCTCATATAGTATATGAATTAATATGCATAAAGTGCTTACAGCAATGCCCAACACATAGTGCTGTCTTAGCTATTAGCTGTTACTATTATAGCTTCTAGACCAGGTTATCCTTTTTTGTGCACAGTCTCTGTTATTGATGTCAAGAATCGTGTGTCATTCTCCAGGTGTGGTCTATCTGGCGTAAAGCATCACGGGACTTTTCATTCTTCATTCAACAACTTTGTTTACACACTTGGTATATGCCAGGCACAGCATGAGGTGAGGGTTACAGTGAGAGGACAGGCTATAGGCTTTCTTGAGCATAGCACGGATACAGTGTAAGTTGGCATCAGTTGCCATTTATGAGCCATACCCTTCTGTTGGCCATGCGAAGTCTGAAGTCCCTGTACATGCCCTTAAGACATTTCACATGAGCTGCTGTTAAATCATGACTCTCTTACATTTATGTAAATGATTCTTAGAACATGAATATAGGCCATTATAGTTATTCCTATTGATGTAAAAATTTTTGATCTATCAAGATAATTTATCAACCCAATTCTGTTATCCAGCTTATTTACTCCTTCTCCTGGTTCTGTGTCGTACACGAATAAGAGTACCTAGTCTGTTTCTATGATTTCACTTTTATCCCTCCGATCAGTTAACAGGTGTTCACTAAACACCCACTATATGGCATGCACCGGAGTATCACGGTGAACAAGTCACGTATGCACGATACATGACTCACGCATACCCTCGTAGAAGTATAGACAGTCATTGGTCAAGTAATTAGCAAAATTGGGGTGGATGACATTTTTTTAAGTTTGGATTTTATAAGACCTCATACCAGGAGAACCTAACCTAATCTAGGGGTCAGGGAAAACTTTCTCAAAGAAATAATGTTCAGTCAGAGATCCAGAGAATGGTTGCGATTCGGCTACATGAGGACAAGGCGGCAGCAGAAGGAAGCAGCTGAGAATGTCTGGAGGCGGCGGGGAGAACTGCACAGTTTCAGAGTGTCCAGAAATTACAACTCGAAATGGAGAAGGTGAGCAGTGAGACCAAAGGAAGACTGATCACGGACTTGAATTTGGGAAAGTAGGTGTGGGCGACATGATATGACTTTTATTTTGAGATCGCTTGGCTGCTAAAGGATGGAAGGAGCAAGGTTTTAGATGTGAAGTCCAGGTGTAAGGTTACTGTTACAATCCAGGCAAGAGATTGTAGTGGCCAGAACCAGAATAATGGCGGTGGAGATCAAGAAATATTTGGCTGATAAAATCAACCAGGTATGATATGATAGTTTGGCTATATGGAAGAGGAAGCAGCTAAGGTCAATTTCCAGATTTCTGATATGGGCCACTGACAGAATATTGGTGCGATTTTCTGAGACAGGAAGCACTAGCAGAAGACCAGGTTTTGGGAGGAAGTCGATGAGTTCGGATTGGTACAGGTCAACTTTGTGGTGTCTGTAAGATCTCCTTGCAAGGGTGCCCAGCCGACAGCTGGGCAGGTCGATTTATAATTCTGGAAAGCACGCAGGGATGGATATATGGATATGAGAAGAACGTGCATACGGAGAATGATTGGAAGACTGGGAATGGGGGAGACGCCCAGAGAGGGGAGTAGAGTGAAAAGGAGGAGGGTTTATAAGCATCTTGAGGAGAGTTAACGTATAAGAGCTGGGAGAAGACTATGGACTTTGTCTCAAGCAGTGCAGAAGCAATCCATGTAACCAAAACTTTTGTACCCCTGTAATATTCTGAAATAAAAAAAAAAACGGATTTGCTATACACGTGATTATCGATTAGTATGAGGTTATTCTGGGATCATTTTGTTCTAAAAAGCCATTTTGGTTTTTTTTTTTTCCCCTTTTCTCAGTTGAGAAAAGAATACTTATATTCAGGATTTATTTATGAAGTCTATTTCTGCACCAAAATAAGGTGTGAATGGATAGCTAGGGAGATTGAAGTGTTTTGTTTAGCCAAAGATGGCGTATCCCCCAAAGCCTGCCTCCAAACACCACTTTATCGAGTTATGAGATCCCTCGTTCTTATTTTCAGCCAAAGACCAGTTTACTTTTAATTTGGAAAACCTGGAAACATCTAGGTGAGATACGTGAATTCATTCATTCATTAAAGATTACTTATCGAGTGCCTCCTATTTCAAGGCGGTTGTTATTGTTAACACGTTATGTTTCGTGCCCAGACACGAAATGACTTACTCCAGGGCGCGTAGGAAGCCCATGCCAGACTGTTAGAGGACAGGCCTAACTCGTGTCCTCTCATTTTTTCCCTCTACAACCTCTCCCTCCCATGCTACTTAGGTGGTTGACACATGCTCCACAGTGCCTCATGCCCCCTACTTTGTTGACATTTGTATCTTTCTGTCTTTTTTTTTTGAGACAGAGTCTCGCTCTGTTGCCCGGGCTAACGTGAGTGCCGTGGCGTCAGCCTAGCTCACAGCAACCTCACACTCCTGGGCTCAAGGTATCCTCCTGCCTCAGCCTCCCAAGTAGCTGGGACTACAGGCATGCGCCACCATGCCCGGCTAATTTTTTCTATATA
>NW_012148174.1:1954656-1960906 GCF_000956105.1 Propithecus coquereli | reverse complement strand
AAAAGTATTGGTTTTAGAATATGTGGAAACCCAAAGGAAACCCATGTGTCGGCAGCAGTAATTTTGTGGGATTATTGTGTCTGTCATCTCTTCCTTCCGACCCTTGGCTTTGTCTTGCGTCCCCTCCGCTGTGAGCGAGGATGTGAGTCTGCAGAGCATGTGACCTGTGGTCTCTCAGCCATGGATGAAGTTCCCTTTCTAGTAGACGTCAGCGATGCTGTACGAGCAAGGCAATGTTCCTCCAGAAGAGGTGATTAAGAACGTAGGATGTAGTGGGCTACTGGAAGGTTCAAACTTTTCATCCACGTTGATGCACAGGTCTCTTGGTAAACACAGCCCAGAACAGTGATACCAGTCGTTAAGATACTTAACTCACAGTTGGTTCCTCAGCCTTTTGCAACTATATTGCAACTGCTTCCTCTTTTAAAGACCAGGACTTAACGTCTCGGTGGGTTCCTGGACCTCCACGGAGCTGGCGGGGCAGATTCCCAGGGCTCCCAGCCTCTGGGCAGCATTTCCAGGCTGGCGGGTCACGGTGGCTTCTTCCCACGCCCCGAAAAGGGCACAAAGACGAAGTCAGCCCTGTCAGCGTCGAGGAAAATCCCCGGCTCCTCTCGGGAATGACAGAATCCCACGTTCTGGGGCACTCACAGCGAAGGGTATCGTTTCAGGTAAATTCAAATGCTGTTTACTTTGAAGATAGAGTTTTCTGGAAGCCGTGAAGGTTCATTTCTGCGAGAGTGCTGTTTTGCTGACTTGCTGTAGGGCTGTCTGCTGGACACAGATACATACGCATTTACGAAGTGCCCGTTTGTTTTCCATATGCGCCCACACAGGCCACTAAGTTACAGGAAGGAAAGTGGCATGGTGTTGAACGGCGCGGAGTCGCTGCAGTCTCCCCGTCTCTGCGCCCCTCCATGCCTCCCTCCTTCCCTGTCCTCCTCTTACTCCCGCAGCAAAGAAAGAGCTGCCGGTGCTCGCGTGCGATATTTGGGGTAAGGACAGGTGGTTCTGGATTCAGTGTGCTCTTCTTTCAGGTCTTACTGCCTGGTTTTGGTTTTTATCCTCGCCTTTTTCCATCCTCCTCTCCTCAGAGGCAGTGTGGCGCAGTGGTTAAGGGCACAGACTCTGGGGCTTTCTGCCTGCGACTGGAGTCCCAGCCTTACCACCTGTGAGCTGTGCAGCTCTGCCCAAGTTACTTAGCCTCTCTGTGCCTCACTGGTTTCGTCTGTGTAATGAGACAAATAACGATCTCAAACTGTAGAATTGTTATAAGGATCGAACATGTGGACCCACGTAAAACTCTTAGGACAGTATCTCTGTAGGTGTCGGTCATTATTATTTCACTCCTGTGCTTGCCAGAGAATAACTGGAGTCCAGGGCTATCTTTTTGCTTTGCAAGAGCAGCAATATCAAGGAAAGTACATCAATGTTAGCGTTTGGAAAAAAGTTACACTATAGTTGCACTGGAGAAATACCCTCATAAGGTTCTCTAATTCTTAAGAGAATGCTTAATAGTTCTAATTCTTAATAATTAGAATACACTCAAATTCAGTATTGTTATAGATTCCAGTTCTGTAGACGCAAAGCATTTCCTAAAAAAGGGAGCATGACACCTTCCCAGTACTGCACGATGAACGTACTTTCTGTGTCTCCAGCACCTCACGCAAATTTGAGCACACGGTAGACATTTAATAATGCCTGTTAATTCACCTTGGCGTGGTGTTTTTCTTCCAAAGGCCTCCGGAAGAAGGCTTGTGGTAGAAAAGGAAGGGGAAAGAACGTCTACTCTTTGTATACCTTCTAATGCCAGCACCTAGAACATTCACAGGTAGGACAAAACACCTTAGAACCTGCTTAGAGATATAAAATAAAATATAAAGTTCCCTCTCCCTCAAATAAGTATAGATCCATTGCCTTTTCTCAATGTTCATGCCTTTTGACCATCGGCGTTATTGTGTGTTGGAGAGGTGTCCTGTATCATCGCGGTGTGAATATCTGGTGTGCTGGATAGAGCCGGGAGTGTGGGCAGGTGGGCCGTGGGCTTCCCACTCATTGACAGGAAGCATTTCAGAGGCTGGAGGGTTTGGGCTGATGAATATGAAGTGCTATGCAAATGTGCACTTTTTTTGCTCTTAGTATAGTCACCATGGAGATGATTGCGTAGAGCGCATAGGTGATTCCTCCATGATGTTGTAGTGTTATATCCCTAGGCCAGGAAGTTTTCATTCTTAGGCTTACGATAATGAGTTTTTCAAAGAGAGAGCCACATACACCCAAGGTCAAACCAGGCAGTCCTGGTTTACAGGATTAAAACTGGTTGTGGAAAATAGTCTCATGACCAGAAGAAATGCATTGCCTGCTTTCGTATGTCTCCTCCCCTAAGCAAGAATCGAGGTATAAATTACAGTCGTTTATTTTTGTTGTGGTATAATTATAATTTACATTGAGTAAAATGTAGTGATCTAAAGTTTAAAGTTTAATGATACCAATTTTTAAAATTTAGCAACAGAATCACATTGCTAGTTCCTGGTGCCTTTTGGGGTGTGGGCATTTTGGTGAATTGGGCCTTGGTGCTAACCACACCTCTGCCAATGCTAGAGCATGTTCTCTCCCAGCAGCTGCTACAGTTGTCACTGTCACTTTAGAATAAATAGCACATTTAGATCCATGGGTTGTGTAATATAGTCATCGTCCGTAGCAGTAAAATTGCTAATAAGAAGGAAAATAGTTAAGGGCAAATGTCACGAAATATGTTGCTCTGATCCCCTTTGAGCTGTAATTATTGTGGCTGCATCTGCCCAAAAACAAGTTTCAAGAGTGTGACCTTTGCAGTCTGTGATTCGGGAACACATTGGAAACAGTCGTCATTAGCAGTACACCTGAACAAAATGCTATTTTGAGCTACAGATAAAACATGGATTTTTCTCACAGCAATTCCATACTGCCAAATTAGTTTGAAGGGCTAGCAGAATAAAGAGAAGTTGACTAATCTTGCAAATTATACATGCAAAAGGACATTTAATTATTACACTGTTTTCTCCTTGCAACATTTTTTGTGGGCAAATGCCACAAACTGTACTGTGTTCAGCTGCATAATCACTAGCTTGATTCTGCCTGTTTTTTGGTCAAGTATTAAAGACATTATGATGGCCTTTTGGCTGTAAATTGTGTTTCCCTTGTGGTTCTAGAGTTTTTTCTTCTTGGCTGCTGTATTATTGAACCTCAGGGTACCATAGCTACTTTTCCTTCTTCCTTTGTTACCATTTACCTTGCAGATTTTCCAGAATCTTACATAATCGAGACTGGGCTGTAGCTGTTTAAGTACACATGCACATACTTACACACACGCACATGCTTACACACATGCATACTCTGGAGGATGAGCTACGTAGACAGTTGTTGTTTGGTATCCGCAGAGCATTGGTTCCAGAACCCGCTCCCCGCAATCCAGTCCAATAATCAGCCCTATAAAAGCCTCCATACAAAAAATCTGGCCCTTCCCATCCCTGTGTTCCGCATCCCTCTAATACTGTGTTTACGGGGATACAGAACTTCCAGGTATGGAGGGCCGACCGTACTTTATCTCATTTTCTTAGTCTACAGCAAAGTGCTCTAGATGTGAAAAGAAGCAGAAAAAAATTACAAGATGCATCAGTGTGAAGAATGGCGCGGAGTTTGCACAATTCGGATCTCGGTACTGGTTTGCAATTCTTTTTATAGAAGGGGAGCAGTCAGGATACTTAATTTACCTCAATTAAGAATGATCACTCTGGCTATTGTTGCGCAAAACTGGACTGAGTAGCTCTACAATCGAGCTAATTGCAACCTATGATTTAGCAGCTTAGCTCCGTGCTTTTCCTTTTGTTTGCATAAATGATCTGTGTCGGCAAAAGCAACCCCTCTCTCCTCTCCCCTCCCACGTTCATTGTTTTTCTTTATTATTTTAATTCTATACTTTGATAATTGCTGTAATCTCCTACATCATTGCTCGGACCAACCACTACATAAGGCAGCTGGGTAATGGTGACCTCAGACCTGCCAGATTAAGGAGCCACACCATGTGACCCAGGCCTGCCACCACCTGCACCTGGACCTGTGAGTCCCCCTGCAGGCTCAGGCAGGACACGGCCAACAAGACACGGTGTGTCAGACAGAGGGCTGTATCTCTCTTTCTAAATGGAATTGTCTTAGAGGTGACCTCTGTGGCCATTTCTAGCTCTAAAACTTGATGGTTTCATTACTTGCCATGATGAAAAATAGTGGCGGTTGTGGCAGTCGTACTAGTAATTCATTTAACGATGTGTATTTTTTGAGGAGCTACTATGTTCAATCCCAGGTCACATCAGTGAATAAAACGGATAAAAAAAAATTCTCGTCATCTTACAATTTATTCTATTGGCAGAAGAGACAGACAATACACAATACTCCAGATAAATTCATTATTTAGTAAATAAATTCATTATATAGTATCTTAGAACATGAAGTAGGAAAAATAAGGGGTTTGGAGGCTCTTGGGGCAGGGGCAGGTTGCAATTTGAAATAGGTTGGTCATGGAGAAGGTGTCGTTTGGTCGAACAGGGGATGAGGGATTTAGTTGCACAGGTCTTGGGAAGAAGAGCGTGCCAGGCAGAGAAAATAGGACCAGAGGGTGGCTGGAGCACACGCAGGAGGGCGAGGAGGCCAGTGTGGCTGGGTGGATAGAAATAATAAAAGCTAACATTCCTCGAAGGTTTGCTAAGTGACTAATAAACCTTTTGTAGGGATTAATATGCTTTATCCTCCCAACAGCCTTATGAGGCACACTCTTATTACTGTCTCCATTTCTAGATGATGGAATGGAGGCGCAGAGAGGTTAATTAACCCTGTCCAAGGTCATCTGGGCCCAGATTCGAACCTGGACTGTCTGACTCCGGAGTTCGAGTTATTTCCTTACCCACTTGCAGAGAACGTAAGAGCGTTCCCAGGTAGTTTTCACTTACGGTTAATAGAGTTTCAGGTCGGTGTGAGAGTTTTTTTTTATTTATTGGATCAACTCCTTTGTGCGTATTAATTGGTTATACTAATGTTACTTATTAATTCATTAGTAAACACATATTATGTGGCGAGAATGGAATCAGACACTGTGCCTGGCAGAGGTTTGCTCAGGTTGTTCCCTATTCTTTTTCCCTTTTGCTCAGATAAACTCAACAAAGTGCCCGGTCTTGTAAAACGGGGTTTCCTTACTGCAAACCGCCGTCCCGCGTACTGGCCGAGCCTGGCGGAGGTGGCGAGGGCTGAGATTTTTGCCTGTTACAGCATCGTTTTATTTCATCCGGTCACGTGTTGCAATGCAGTTTTTACCTGTCAGCTTTTCTCTTGCACAAAAAGACAACGTGGGTAAATCGAGGCCAAGCACCGGGATCCTGAGGGAGGCCTAGCCCTTGCCTGGGAGATGCCTTTATATTTTATTCGTTCGTCCCTGTGGGTGAAGCTGTGTATACTCGCTCTCTCGCGGAGGGCTGGTGTGAATCCACTCGCACGCGGAGCCCCCGCACTGTGGGAATTTGGACTCTGTAGTGTGTTATAAATGACATAAACCAACTCAACCCAGTTTAGGGAAAACGACCCATGTCATTGAAAAAGCCCAGGCACGATTGGCTTCGGGCATGACCGGATCCAGATTTTTAAGTGGCGTGATTAGGAATTTCTCTCTCTCTTTTCACCATTGGTTACGTTTCCTCGGTTTTGCTTTTATTCTCCAACAGGCTTTTCCTATGAAGCAGCAAAATGGCTGCTGACTAACTAGGGTTGGAAGAAATTATCTCTGCCTGTCATTCAAAGCAAAATCCCAGAATCGATCCGTATTGGCCCGGTTTGGACAAGCAGCTGCCTATGAATCAATCACGATGTCTGGGCCGTGTGCCTGGGAGTCGGGGTGCGTTGGCTGAGCAGGCCTGGGCTGTGTCCCCACCCCTGAGTTGGGCCTGATGGTCACTGCCCAGGCCTGGACCGCAGTGGGGGGTGCCGGTTCCACGGCAAACCAGGGAGGCAAACAGACGCTGAGCAGGCAAAACCAACAGCTGCCCGCCTCTTCCTCTGCTGAGCTTGCCGTTCCTATTCCTTGCCCGATTTTTTCTCACGTCCTTTGGCTCTTAACCCTTATATTTCCTCTCATATTCTAAGTTTTTCTTCTTTTACTTAGTAAGGCAAGAATTGTAAGTATGAAAAAGTATCACAAGTGATATTGGGGATGAGAGGGCGGAAAGCC
>NW_012148174.1:1945763-1952071 GCF_000956105.1 Propithecus coquereli | reverse complement strand
TGCCAGGGATGCCTTTTGGAAGACTTACTTTGCTTTACTTAGAAAGGACAGCGATGCACTTACCTGCCCTTACGGAGACGGCTGGAGCAGAGGTCAGATGGTGGCAGCGAGGACATCCAGCGGCGCAGCTTCTGGCCCTGACCCGCCCCAGGGCGTCTGAGTTCCTTCCTCTAGCTTCAGCCCTGGACCGTCTTCATCTTGGGCGAAATTCTCTTGCTGACCATTTCCTCAGCGCCCCTCTCTGAAGTATTTCTAGAAATCTTTTAAGCTTTGAAAGAACATGGTAATGTACTTTCACACATCAGATGGGGTTATTAGTCACGGATTTACTGGTGAACACAGGTTATGTAATATCTATAATATTTAAAGCCCCAGATGATATAATTTCCAGTTAGTATGGAACCAACCACCAGGTGCCACTGGAGCCAAGATGCCCACGTAAAATGCTGCCTCCAGCACGCATTGGCTCTGTGATGCTGGTTAAGTTACTAAACCTCTCTGAGCCTCCATCTCTTCATTTTTAAAATGGAGATGATAATCGCATCCACCCCATGGGGTTACCGTCCGGCCGTGACATCAAACCCAGAGCCCAGGATCTCGGGAGAATATCTGTGTCATTTCTGTGTACAGCTTCTCTTGCTGTGGAGAGAGAGCTACCCGCCCACTGCACAGGGAATTACACGCATACCCCACACGCGTGCAACATACAACGAGGAACAGAAAAGAGATGACCACGCTAATTGCTCCCATCGGAAGGGGGAGATTAGGTCGTTGCTGGTTGTGCTGTCCTGACACCTGCACGGGCCACTCACCCTTGAGCAGGTCTCACTTCTGCTTCTAGGGGATAATTTCCCAGGCCACTGGCTCTCCCCCTGGGACGGTTTGCTTTTTTTACTGTTACCCTCTGTAGCCACGCGTGCAGATGGCATTAGAGAATGTGCCCTCCTCAGGGAGGAGCTACTTTCTTAGCCTGTCACTGGCTCACTGGGCAGCCGTGGACCCTTTAACCCTACCTTCTACAACTTCCTTAAATACTTAGTTGGCTTTTTGTCATTTGATTTTCAGTGAGTCCCATATACTAATAGGCACACTCCTAATTGTTTTATTTTGAAAAACGAACATCCCCTTTGTTTCGTTTTTATTGAAGTTTAACTAACGTGTAGAAAACGCACAGCTTGTAAAGTGTGCCAGCTCAACACCTCCTGTGTATTCCTCACACCCACCGTCCCAGCAACCCAGGCAACCCCTTCATGCCTCCCAGAGAGGCAACCGCTTTCAGGCCTCTATCACCATCGATGAGTTTTGCCTGTTTTTGACTTTATATCAAAGAAATCACACTGTATTTGCTTCTTTGCTTCTGGCTGCATTTGTCTGTGAAAGTCTCTGTGGTTCTGTATGTTGCAACAGTTCTTTTTTCCCCCACTGCTGTTCAGTATTCTGTTGCCAGAACACATCATCATTTATTAATCTATTCCACGGTTGCTGTACTTCTTAGTTGCTTCCAGTTTTAGGCTATTGTGAATAACGCTACTGTGATTATTTTTCTATGTGTTTTTTGGTGGCCACAAGCACTTTTTCACCTGGGCATGTGCACAGGAGTAGAATTTCTGGGTCACAGGGCATAAATATTTATGTTTATCTTCAGTAGAGACTTTTCTAACCTTTTCCAAAGTAGTATATCACTTCTTTTCATAGTCCTGTAAGGGATAAATTACTGTAATGTAGAGCTCTATGAGGTTGCAAGCTCTACACCACTCATAATAGATTTGGCCCCGTTCTCCAAAGTTGTTCCAGAACCCGGATGAGGGATCTTTTTGACAAGGGCTCCTCATTGGCATGACCCATTTCCACTTCTTGGATGTTCCCCTCCGTTCAGGGACGGGGGAGGTGGGGTCTGCTCAGGGTTCCGTGAGGTGTGTCAGGTTCCTGGTCCTCTTTCTTAGAGGTCTGCATTGAGCGGCACCTCCTCCTGGTCATCACCTAGTTCTTGGAATGGCATCTGCTCTTAGCTCTTTTTTTTGTGACAGTATCTCACTCTGTCACCTTGGGTAGAGCACAGTGGTGTCGTCATAGCTCACCTGAAACTCCTGGGCTCAAGGGATCTTCCTGCCTCAACCTCCTGAGTAGCTGGGACTACAGGTGTGCAGTATTGCGCCCGGCTAATTTTTCTATTTTTAGTAGAGACGGGGTCTCGCTCTTGCTCAGGCTGGTTTCGAACTCCTGAGCTCAAACAATCCGCCCGCCTCGGCCTCCCAGAGAGCTAGGATTACACCAGCTTCTCTTCTTACCAGCCTCCTCAAGCGGTTTCCAGACCTGCTCCTAAATCAAAAGGGAAAATATATGTCACGGCCTTACACCCTATTATGCTTGTCTGCCCCCTTCTCATCTAACTCATCCCTCATACCAAAATTTCTACTCCCTCTTTTATCTAAAAATAGCTCCTGGCTATCTCAGTTCATCAGCATATACGCTCGGATGGTCAGTGGCCCAGTTACATGAACAAGGAACTTTAGAACCCTAATCCTCACTAGCTAGGAAGTCCTAATAATCTACCCAAAGTTCCTGCTCACCAGAATTTTCTAATTCTAGAAAAGTATAAATGTTGGTCTTTTTGTTCCTCCAGACACCAGTCAGGTGCTAGAGGAAACCCATGTCTGTGTTTCTAACGGTCTTTGTCTCCGCAACGTGCATTTCAACAGCGTCTGGATGTAAAGGATCCAGCGAGCCAGAGCGTCTACAGATTCTTATCTTGACCTCATTCATAGAGAAGGAAGTGAGGTCACTCATTGAATAACCCATTAGACATCCTTGCTGCCTCAGCATTTTAAAAGTTGCCTTTTGTCTGCAGACAAACTCTTTCTGGTGGGGTCAGCGAGTACCAGGTAGATTCATGACCTGGTCAGGAAAACCTGCCAGTTTGGCTTAATGTCATTTTATTGCTGTTTCTAACTGACTTCTGGGAGCCCTGTTTATGATAAAGCTCACTGCACACCGACCATTAGAAGACACGTGCTTGGGCCAGATGCACCCGAAATCTCCAAGGGGAGAATGGATTTGCTCCTAATCCACGAGGACTGATGGACGGTCGTGATGGATTCATCATGGACTTGCCCCTCCCACGTCCGCATGAGGGTTGAGACCGTCACTAAGATGGCGGAACACAGTGCGCGTAAGTTACCCTCTACTCCGTTCTTTAGGGAGATTCCGCCCTCCACGAGCTAATGTAAAAGTAAACTCTGATTCCAGGTACCAATTTATATCCTGACTCTAGAAGGCATAGTTCAAAATCCTGCTAGTCCAGAACCATCCTTCCTGTGCTCCTCATCCTCACACTGGTGGTCCAAGGCAACATATTGGACCATATCCTAGCCCCTTCTACACCTAACCTGCCATGCCATGCGTTTCCACACTGCTGAGCCTGCGTGTAATGCCTTAAAACACTCCTTTATACAGAAGACACTACGGCTTCTCTCCCTGTTTTATTAAATTGCACCTCCAAATACTGCTACAGCCCCAACATCCGGTAGGCACCTGGAAAAGCTACCAGTTATTTAAGAAGATCTGCAAGGGACCTTTTTCTATGTCAAGAGGCAACCCAGTGCTGATTCTTGCAGGACTGGGTATCAGGAAGGCAGTAATGGAAGAACCCGGATTCTCCCAGCACAAATACAGAATCTGTCCCCTGCAAAATCTGGAGGAAAGCTCTTTGGAACTATTTAACAACAAGAAAATCGATGGCACTCTGTGTCCACTGTCCTGTGCCGTGGACCGACCTTGGCTTTAATCACAACTACAAAGCACCTTTATAGTGTTTGATGGGGTGACTGGGCCTATGGCCTGGCCAGGTGGACATGTCAAAAATCATCACATTCTCTTAAGAAAACTTGGTAAGAATAGGGCGTTAAAAGCTATAACTATAGGCACTCAGTCAAAGAGCATGCCGTACACATATTCGGATAAAAAAGAAAGGGAGAATGTATTTAGAATATAGGCCTGGAATACCATACGTGCTGGATGGAGAGAAGTCATTTATTCATTTACTAACTCGTACACTGTTCATTCATCAAACATTTGTTTATGGTCAGTGTACAGAACACTGGGCTTAGAGCAATAAGGCACAGCCTCTTCCAGTAAGTCGGTCCCAGCCTGGGCTAGGGGGAAGAGAGATAATTAAAAATACGTACAGAATGGTGTGTTTCGGAGTACAGTAATAGCAGTTGGGATGGGGTGCTGTGGGAACAGCAAGGAAGAGCCATGGGGACGGCAGACAAATGGAAATGAACTGTTGTTAAAGGTGCAGAAATGAGTGGTGGACCAGTAAGAATTCCTAACAGGTGTGAGAAGATTAACAAAGACAGTGGGAATAACGGTCAGAAGTAAGCAAGCATGGGAGGGCGGCGTTCCCTGTGCTAGTTCCCTCTTACGTATCCACGTGTGGCTCCCCCTAAGAGGATGTGTGATCCCCCCGATAGTGATGACTACTTTTTATAGCCTGTGGGAAACTAGCGCGATCTCAGAGGGCAGCTGAGCATCTGCGAGGCCGGAGGGAAACAACGCTCTGCATAGAATTTGTTCACACTCCGGGGTTCCTGTATCTCAGTTCTAAGAAGCCAGAAGATGAGGACGATGGTCGTGTGTTTGGGCAACTGAAAGAGCAGATGCCTCAGCTGGCTCGGAAGGCTCCGCTGGAAAGAAATAGTTTTCATTGTGGATTTATCTGTCCAAAAAGGCACCAGACCTCCTCCTGTTTACCCTGTGTGTTCAAAACAGATCGCCACTGTATTAACTTGGGCCCTTGGTTGCAAGAAACACAAATCGATTCAAACAGGCTGAACAAAAAAACGATAACTTATTTGTAAGAGTGAAGGAATGAGTCCTGGCACCAAGGAGGGTAGGCAGACCTCAGAGAGGGGCCGGGCCTGTGCATCGGGATTTTGACTCTCTCTCTCCTCTGCTCTGCTAGTAGCTTCGTTCTCTCGGGGACCAGCTTGCTTTGCTCACCAGTACACATGGTGGACTATCTGCCGCGTTGTGGAGTGTGGGTTCCAGAATTAATTATAGCTGCAGCCATCCAGAAAGACCGTCCCCATTTGTAATGTTACTGGCCTGGTTTGGGTCAGGTGTCTGCCCTATTCGATCAGCTGCGGCCCAGGGCCTGGTGCAGAAGGCTCTGAAGTCCAGGGTGGGAGAGGCGGGTTATGGGCTACATAGATCTCTTCAGGGAAGCACACGGAAAGAGCAAGGGGCTATGGAGCACATTATACACCTTTAGTCCCACCTGTGAAATTCCGGGTCGCTATCTTTCTGTTTTTATTCTGGGTCTTTCATGGCCTTAGAAAATTAGGATGTCTGAGTTCCACCGTGAAATCTTCGGTAAACAACAGGCAGTGGGCTCCACTTGTTTTTCCACTCTAGTAAAGCCATAACCACACATTCGATGAAGCAGACACCCTTTCCTCTCCTCTCACTCCAATCCGTCTATCCCATAAATTAAAAAAAAAGCAAAAGCCCAGTAGATCATTATGTATTCATTTAGCCTCTCCTACGTGCTTAGCTTTGTGGAAATTGCTACCAGGGATAGAGAAGAAGCATAAAAATGGGCCTCGAGGAAAAAAGGCTTGTTATCTGTTAGAACAATAAAGTGAAAGATTGAGGAGGAGACTATGTCAGGTTAATATTCTAATGCAACATATCGATGTGATATGCATAACGTCACAGAATTCCTGGTGAGTGAAGTCCTGGGCCTGTGCTCACCTGGGCCTCAGGTGCACCTGCTGAGTCGGTGTTCTAGGCACAGAGAGGGGAAAAGGCCCCTCTGTAACTCCATCCTCCTTCCGCGGGGAGAGAGAAGGGCTGGGGGATTGGAGGAGAAACCCCAAGAAATACCCGGCCGGGGGAGGGCGGACATGAATACTGAAATATTTCTGAACCTGTCTATGGTTTTTGAAATCAAATTTATTGGATATCTTTCTCCATGATGCCATACTGCTTCTCCATGGATCTATAAGTGATGATAATTGCTCTATTTTTCTGAGCTTTAGCCCTTGTAATAGTCTTATAATGATAATATATTTTACATGGTAATACCCTAATAAGAAGACTACATATAAGATTAGGTGAATTGTATTTGACAAATTCAATTTTAAAAAGCCAACAGGAAGAGTCGCATCCCAATGAGATTAAACGCTGACTTAAGTTTTCAAAGCGGGAAATTGCTAGAAGGTGAATTTTGCCTTTATCCCTGCCCTGCTCGCTACTCCCAGAGGGCTTTGCAGCTGCTCTCGGAGCCCGTACCTGGGGCCTCCGGA
>NW_012148174.1:1932030-1943940 GCF_000956105.1 Propithecus coquereli | reverse complement strand
AAAAAAAAAAAAAAAAAAAAAAAAATGGAATACAAGTTAAGAGCCCTTGCTGTGGCTTAAACATGACTTTGTTCTGGAAGCTGTTTGCGTTTAGTTTCTTTGGTAGTCAGTATACACTGCAGTCAGGGGCAGATCCCTCCGTCGGTATCTCACGTTCTTCCTCCGGAGGTAAGTGCATCTGGAAGCAGGTATCCCGTGGCACCCGGGCGCGTGTGAGCCGGGCACACTGACTCGGAGGTGCGCTCGCTGTGTTCCTGGTGAGGAACGTTCGTGGAGATCCTTTCCCTTCTTGTTTTTGTAATTCCCTAGGCTTGCACCGTGAGGTACGCTACTAGTAAACGGCATCGACTTAACAACCTGCGAAGTGCAGTTTCAAGGCTACACAACCGTATCAGAAGGTCCGGGGGCTTCTAAGTCCGTTGGCGAAAGTATTCATATGTGTTTTCTCAGACTTAGAGGTGCGGTTTTGGCGATTACAAAGTGACTTTCGCTTCGAGTGTCAGGAAGCGGGCTCGTGAAAACACAGACTGCGTGTTCTGTGTGTATATTGTTTGAGATGAGCACGTATGCGTGAACGTGATTTATAGATAAATATTTCCCTGAGCACAGATGGAGTGCTGCTTTCTCGGCAGGACCGGATACCCTGGTAAAAAATTCTGAGAAAGACTTGTCTTTCTCACATACAAACACGAGATAGTATTTGTTTCAGTATAGAAATGTAATGGGCATTGTTTCTGTTTTTACTGTTAAATTTTTCTGCAAGATAGGAAAGCTCACCAAACTAATGATTAAATCAGAGAATATAGACAAAGGATGAAATAGTTAGGATGTAGGGTAAAGGGTTCATTGTACTTCACTGTCTAGAACAAAACTCAGTGGCAACTCTTCTCAGATGAAAAGAAACCATAAAATTTGTAAGGAGAAAACATTAGCGGCGACTTCACATTTGCAAAATGTACTACCTTCGTTCCAAGGATCATCAGCCCATAGCGGACTTGTTAATTGCATTTTGACCTGTGAGGTACGTAGCACAGCAGATTTTACCAGATGGGGAAAAATAATATCTGTAAGGGTGTATTTGCAAGATATATTTTTATATATATGTAAATAGATGTATGTGTTTGTGATATCATGTGCATATATATTGTGAGATATATTAATGTATGCGTGTATTTGGGACATATGTGTAAGTATGTTTACATATGCACACACATATACACACATATGCATATGTCACACATGCACATACATACTGCAGCATTATTTATAATAGCAGAAAACCCTGAAAACAACTTAAATTTGTATCAATAAGGAATGGGCTTAAATAAATCATGGGACCATGCAGCCTTTTTAAAAAAACAAAGTGCATCTCTTCATGTTGATATGAATGTTCTCCAAGACATAGAATTAAGTAAACAGAAAAGCGCTGAACAGCGTGAACGATAACATTTATATAGATAAAAGGATATACTAACAAACACATATGCTAGTCCAATGATAATTTTTTTGTTTTGGAAGGATGCATAAAAACCTTTGCTAATAGTTAAAGGAGTGGGGTTGGGGAGAGAAAATTTTATATCTCATCTATATCTTTCTAAACTGCATGGAATTTTTACTATGTATGTAAGAATTTTATTATTTAAAAATGTGAAGGTTTATCTAGGGAGTAGAACTTCTCTTTTGTTCTCTATGCTCCTCAGCATTTGAAAATATCTAATAAATATTATTAAAAACAATGTTGATTGGATATCGTGGCCGTTGACAGCCTTTTTTAGCCGTACAGGGTGGGAAGGGGATTTTGGTTCTTGTCCCTTTTTGTTCTGCGGTTAATGATGAAGTCAAGTGGAACCTGGTGTCAGCTGAGCCTTCCAGACATTTCCGCCACCCGCGCGGCTGCCTGGGGAGGCACCCAGCGGAGAATGCTCTCTGCAGTTATATTCGACAAGTGTATTTAACCACCACAGTCCCTAGTTATAATTTCACATCCTGACGAGGCACAGAGTTGAACAGATCCAACACCCAGTTGTCTGATAATTGAAGGCCTAGAGTTCAGCGTTCAGATTTTCTAGTGGCTTCAAATTGCGTCATCAAGAGAGCCCAGATTTCTGAGCTGTGACTTTTCTCAGGCAGAAGAAACCAGAGAAGGAAGGAAGAGATCAGTGCAAGATCCAGGTTCAAGTCTGAACTGTATAGCTGTCACCGCCTGTGACATCTGATTTCTAAATTTTATGTAGACAGTATATCTCCAAGAAGTATAACAGCACAGCTTTAACCAATATATAAACATTTACTTGAAATCATGTTGCGAGACAAATCAGAAGGAAATATTACTAATCCCTCTAACTTAGGGGCTTGTGATTTAGGTGACTTTGGAGTTGGCTCCCTTTTCATCCGTGGAATAGATATTGTGCAAGAGATTAACCCCAGATCCATTTATATTAAACCAAAGGAGGGAAATTATTGACTCCCCTATCTGGAAATCCAGTGGTGGACCACAGCATGCTCAATAGCTAAACCAGGGCTTCAAAAATGTTGTCTTTGTTTTCTTATTTCTCTTCCACTTTGCAGGTGGGTGTAATTTTCTCCTGCTGCTCACGTGACTTTTTCTGTGTCACATAAAAGATGGTTCCTGGAAAGCCTTAGCTCATCCATTTATACTTTTCTGTCCAATGGGATAAGGATAGTTGTTTTCCCAATATCCATGATTAGAAGGGTCCAAGGAGGACTCCTGGGCTCGTCAGAGTCATGTGCCAGTTCTATCGTCATTTGCTGATTTTAGAGGCATGTGGTTCTGTGATTGACCCGGTTTGGTTCCTGTGCCCACTTCTGTAGCTAAGCGGGGGACTGAGGGGATATCGTGATTGGCAGCCCAGCGATGTTCCCCCAAGGGAACCAGAATCGCTGTGATGAGACACCATTTAGAAAATGAAAGTACTATAGCTTTTGTAGTCTACTATAGGTGACATCAAAAGCCATCATTTCCCCTTTACGCTTACCTTAAATGTAGCTACTCTGTCCTGCTTGTATCTACACGGGGGACGGAGCCAAAGGATTGAGAGGGAGTTTGGGAACTCCGGTTTCCAAGTATCTCTTGTTAATAAAAGACATTCTTAAATCTACCTGCCCCCTCTGAGAAATTTCTCCCATATTTTTAAGTATCGAAAACCTGCAAAGCCATGGCGATTCTGTATTAATTCTTTTTTTCTTTAATAAAGGTCTTTGTCCTCCTAACCCTGAAATTAATAAAGACTGTTGAAAAACCAAAACAAAAACAGGTTTAATAAGTTACTTGGGTGGCACATCAAACAAAAATCAGAACTTAATCATGATTATGGAGTTTATATCTTACTATGCATACTTTTATTACTTTAAGAAGGTGGAAGGAAACCCCAAACTCAAGTATAAAAAGTCCCAGTGGGAGATTTGGGTCTTAGGACCAGTAGTGATATGGTAAGGGGGCCCCCATTACATGGGACGAATGGAGGACATCTGACAAGTCTTTTTCTTATCAGAGAAATTATTAAAATTTTATAGAAGATGAGTCCTTTTGTGAATGGAACTCTGTAGTCAACCCTTTGTTTAGCAATTCAACTAATAACCTGCCTAGAGCTCTAGGTGAACATTTCATATTTCCAGAATTATCTGAAGGACTGTTCTGACTGGGAAGCTCCGATCTTCAGGTATAATGTCATCTAAATGGCCTCAAAGTATAGTTGAGACGAGGAATGACGGAATATCAAAGCTGTAGAGTCCTCGCTTTTCTAAATATACTGTCAACGGTTTATTACAGCTTTCTTCTAAAAATGCATTTTTGAGTCTCTCGGTCCAATATTTTACATGAAGAAACAAGTGGGTTTCAGGCATCGCTGTGTTACTAAGCGAGGCAGGAAGGCGCAGTGGTTAAGATTATACTAATTTGAAGTCGGAGAATCCTAAGATTTTATTCTGACTTCGCTGTGTGACAAATTTCTTTACCTTTCTGAGTCTGTTTTCTTCTTAGTAAACATCGGATAATACTTCCTAGATTAGTGTTGTTGCAAATGATAATGATACAATATTTGTAAAGGACTTATCTCAGAACCAGGCATATAGTAAATGCTCATAAAATATGTGTTTGTTTACATTGCTGTTGTTACTTTTACATTGCTGTTGTTACTTTTAATATATATTTTTTTACATCACAGAAAAAAAATTTGTTAAAATCTTTGCAAAATTGTTTTGTCTCCTTTATTGACTTCTGATTTTCTATACTTATTTGTGGACCACACTGTCTGAACCTAAGTGTCTAGGATCACTGATTCTAGAAATTTTTCTTGGCGTATAAGGCGACTACTTGAAGTGTTGCTTAAACCTCACCAGGGGCCATGTTTTCAGATTTTCTGCATTTGCTCTGAAATTGGAAAGGTATTGCCTATTTACGTCACTGAGTGGTCCCTGCTCCCTCCTCACATGGGAAGTTTTTATCACAGTTTCGTTCTAGGAAAAGCTTTATCTCCCTTGGGAAAGTAGTGGATTTCCTCTTCTCAGATCAAAATGACTTAATCAACTTATCACATTTTCCTCTTAGTCTTGTTTGTCAGGAAGATTGAAGTTGGTCTTTTCACTCAATCACAACCGTCTGCCTCATTTTTGTATTTTGAATGTTTACTTTTCTCCCCCTATTTCCCATCAAAAACCTTATTAGTTTATCTTGTCTTACTTTTGCTATGCCTCCTATGCTTTTGGGAAAGGTGAGGCAGAAAAAATATGTATATGTATATCTATCTTCATATAGAAATATTTTGTTAATTTTCATTTGAAAGTTTGATGCCTAAGTTTTGATATCAACAGCCCCTTAACCCAAGTAATTTCTCTTTTCCTTTTGTTCATTTCCTTCACACGTTCGTCTAGCAAATATTTCTTGGTATCCAATTGATTGGATTTTTATTTTTGTAATTGATGTATAATAATTGTACGTATTTATAGGTCACATAGGGTCGTTTTGATCCATGCAATGTATAGTGATGAGATCAGGGCAATTAGCCTGTTAAATGTTTCATGTCGGACATTTATTATTTCTTTGTGTTGGGAACAGTCAATATCTTCTAGCTGTTTGAAACCACATAATATATTACTGTTAACTATGTCATCCTACAGTGCTATAGAACACTATAACTGGAACTTATTCCTCCTATCTAGGTGTGATTTCATATCCTTTAACAAACCTCTCCCTATCTCCCCCTCTCCCTACACCTCCCATACCCTGGTATCCTCAGTTCTACTTTTTCCTTCTCTGAGATCAGCTTTCCCCTCACCGCCGACATCTGAATGAGAACATGTGGTGTTTTACTTTCTGTTCCTGGCTTGTTTCACTTGACGTAATGTCCTCCAGTTTCATCCATGTTGCCATGAATGACAGGATTTGATTCTTCTTTAGGGTTGAATAGTATTCCATTGTGTATATATCCCACATTTTCTTTATTTATTCATGTGTTGTTGTACACCTAGGTTGATTCCATATCTTGGCTATTGTGAATAGTGCTGCAATAAACACAGGGGTGCAGATGTCTCTTCAATATACTGATTTTCTTTCCTTTGGATAAATGCCCGGTAGTGGAAAAGCTTCCACACAGCAAAGGAAACAGTCAATAGAGTGAAAGGGCGACCTACAGAATGGGAGAAAATTTATGCAAACTGTTCATCTGATAGGGGATTAATATCCAGAATATACAAGGAACTCAAGCATCTTGACTTAAAAACCAAACAATCTGTTTAAAAAACAGGCAAATGAAGTGAACAGACATTTCTCAAAAGAAGACATACAAAAGACCAACACATATGAAAAAATGCTCAGTATCGCCAGTCATCAAGGAAATGCAAATCAAAACCCCAGTGAGGTATCATTTCACCCCAGTTAGGATGGCTATGATCAAAAAGACAAAAACTAACAGATGCTGGTGAGAGTGTGGAGAAAAGGGAACTTTTATACACTGTTAGTGGGAATATAAATTAATACAGCTGCTATAACAGGGTGGAGCTTCCTCAAAAACTACAGGTGGGTTGAATTTTAGCTGGGGAAGAGTCTATGAAAATGGATCAAGTTGTCATTAGCGAGCTTACTTCTTACTAGGGCATGTTATACTCTTGAGAGGAGCTACGACCTAATGAGATCAGAGTTGCTTTCCATTAAAACAATTTGAAATTTGAGTACTGTACTGTTAATTTTGATGGAAAAACGACAGCCCATAGAAGGGCCTGGGCTTTTTTCCCCCGATATTATTGCCGAATCTAATGGGATTCCACTAGCTTTCCTGCAGCCTCAGGTGAAATTGGTTTTTCTGTTCATTATCTTGGTGCTTTTTCTACAATAGCTACAAATAAGATGTCCTTTCATATCCGTGAGGAAGGAGAATGAATTTTGTTTTGTCTCATCCTTGACTGTGCTCTTAAAGACCTGGGGAAAATATGGCTTAAGAGCCCCTGGTTGTTGAATCCCGTTTTCTTGTCATTTTTGTGCGACACTCTCAGGATGCTTCTCAGGGCAACTTACTGTCCTTGCTTAATGTTGTTATGTTTTCCTCCTCGTGGTTGTTTAAGGCAGCAAGAGGCCTTTTATCCTATTTCATGAGGAAACGCAATGTATTATTAATCACGATTATTTTATTTATAAGCCGACGCTGCCTCACGAGGGCCTGTACTACACCAAGGATAACTCTTCCTGCTTTCGGGTCACAAGCCTTTTTAGAGATGTTTCTTTTCACCTCAGAGACTGTTTTTTTACTTTAACACAATAGTATGTTTTATGTAGGACAGCTGCTCTCCTGTGTTAGGGATAATGTTACTCATTTTGGATTTATTTTCTCAACGTCTGTGGAACTACCACTGTGAGTTTTATGCCATGTTGGGCCCCGGGCTGAACATAGCTGCTGTATCTGTACCTTCACGCTCCACAAAGTCTAAAAGTAAGAATATAAGGTGGTTTGTAGGTATATCACTTTTGTTGATCTCTGAAACTTTGATTCTAAGAGTAGGCATATAGGGGAGGGGCTTTATGTATTTGCTATAGAGCCTGCTTGTTAAAGTTGTTAAACAGTGGTCTCGGTCTTAGCACTGAAAGTACTGGGTTCTAGGAATCCCATCAGTCTAGGACAGACGTGGACAGTTAGTCGCCTACTTTGAACCTCAAACAGAAGCTGTACCATAATCCAGCCACAGAGTGGTAGGATCTTAATTTCCAGTAAGGCTACTGCAAACACAGCACTTTACTTGCAAGGAACAGACACCGACTCATGAGCTTCAGTAAAGAGAGTTTATTATAAGGATTCTTATAGAAATCGAAGAAAAACTGAGTGATTATGCTTCAGGAAAGGTAACACTCAGGGTGGCTCTGAGGATCTGAGCTGCTCAAGTTCAAGGAGTTCTAATCTAGTATTCTGCCATTAATATGAGTTAGCTCCAAATCCCTGAGGCTCTATGCCTCTTAGTTCAGGTTTTTGAGAACAAGAGTCTCATTGACTCAAACGTGCCTATGGCTTGGTTTCTCTGAAGTTTGTGTCCAAATCTGGTCCATTTAGCAGTGGCTGGGGCCCAGGTAGGAATCACTGATTGACCGCCCAGCGTCCAGCCCACCCCAGCTGGCCATGGCAATTCCATCCCCCTTGCCTGTGGTTGGTTTAGGAGTGGACATGTGACCCAATTCTAGCCAATGGGACCTGAGAGGGAATCTTCTGGAAGGCTTCTGAGATAGTTAACAGGGCCTCAGAATGAGACACCACGTCCTCTTGGATATTTCTCTGTCTACTCATGTTGTCTGGAACTATGTCATCTTGGCGGCAGCCTACAGATGGGGGAAATACAGAAGGGCAAAACAGAGAGGTAGAAAAATCCTGAATCTTGGATGACGTCCTTGAGCCACTGAATCAACCCAGAGTCTGCCCTACCTCTGGACTCCTTCTAATTAGAAAATTTTAAAAAATTTTACATTGTTTAAGTCATTTTGAGAAATGTATAACGCATCCTAACAAATGCCAACTGGGTCATGGGTTGGAGAGCTGCTCCTATGGGTGGAATATATTCATTAAGAGAGCACGAGAGGAGAGAAAATGAGAGGTTTCATTTCCACATGGGTGAACCAGAGACATATTGCAACCTTCTTCTTTTGAACCTCTGCCTTGATGACTTGATGCTTGTTTTGAGCATGTTGGATGCATGCTCCCCCTCTCTTTAAAATATCCTATGTCCTCTCACCCACCATGGCTCTACTCACAATCCAAGATGGGCCCCAAAGGCAATGAGCCCCACTATCTGTTAGGTGCCGGAAGAAAGGCCCTCAAACACAGTGTCGTCATGATAGGTTAGACATCTTCTAATGTTAACAGGATTATAATTAACCCTTGTCAAGAATGTAACTTATCTGGTTACCCAGGATACACTTTGCAAGCAGTTCATTTTGGAGTGTATACAATGAAGTTTCATTCCTCAAGGGTAAATATTTTGCAGGTGCTTTACTGATATATATGTTTAAGTGGCCACTCTAGTCATTCGATAATACCTATTTTTGTCCAGGCTTAAAATACTGGGGCCATGTTTCCACGTTTATGTCATTGAGACTGAGCTCTGCTCATCATGGTTGTCAGTTCATCTGCGCGTTAGACTGGGAGAATGTTGGACTTCCCCATGGGAGGAGGGACACTCTATGGAGGGGAGGGTATTCTTTCCAGATCATCCAAGAGCGTGTCTCAGAAAAATCTGACTGGCTGTTAAAGCATGTGGTCAGGGCCGGTTTCATGGGTGATCTATGCAGTTACATACACCACCACTCTCAGAAGGGCCTCTCTCTTGGTTTCATGTTCTGCTGTTGCCATCTTCAAATTCTTAATAATTTTGAACAAGGGGGTTCCACAGTTTCATTTTGCATGGGATCCCACAGATCATGTAGCTGGCTCTGTGTGTGATTCTGTACACATCTGCATCTAGGAGCATCTAGTAGTTATATTCCATCAGGAAATGGAATTGTGAACGTATACCCCCTAGTTCTTATCAAAAGTTCATGAAACGGCGTCTGTGGAGGTTGGCTGAAGGATTTGTGGCCTTTCCACGCTCCTCTAAACATGCTAAAATCCATTTCTGGATTAAGCCAGACTGGTACTGAGAGCACCTGGACCTCATTGTTTGCTGTTCTCGTTTCCTGTCTGCGGTTGCATTATTGAGTTGCTCCTGGTGGCCACCCCTCCTGTGGGGGGATGTCTAAACAGGGCCACATGTCACTCATCACTGTATTCACTGGAAAGCAGTTGTTGAAGATACTATTATTATTATTATTTTTTTTTTTGAGAAAGAGTCTCACTCTATCACCCGGGCTAGAGGGCCGTGGCATCAGCCTAGCTCACAGCAACCTCCGACTCCTGGGCTCAAGCGATCCTCCTGCCTCAGCCTCCCGAGTAGCTGGGACTACAGGCATGCGCCACCATGCCCGGCTAATTTTTTTCTATATATATTTTTAGTTATCCAGCTAATTTCTTTCTATTTTAGTAGAGACGGGGTCTTGCTCTTGCTCAGGCTGGTTTCGAACTCCTGAGCTCAAACGATCCTCCTGCCTCGGCCTCCCAGAGTGCTAGGATTACAGGCGTGAGCCACCGCGCCCAGCCTGAAGATATTATTTTAACACTATCCGTTATCCTTATTGTGAGGATCGATGAAAGACATTTCTCTTTATTCTCAGTACCTTGTCTTGCTCGCTGGGAAGCTTGGAAATGTGGCTAACTACGAAATGCACAAACCTCATAGTCTGCATTTTGTGTAGTAGCTTCATCCTTGCTTTCGTTTTGTCTTTCACACCTCATTTTCCCTCTGCCTTCATTTTCTTATCCACTTATTTTTTTTTAAATAGCAATCTATTTTTGTCCCAGCATGCAATCTTACAAGCTGCCTTAAGTTTTTTCCAGGAATATGATGAGTAATACCCATATATTACTTATACAGAGTTATTTCTTATATACACCATGTTCCCACCTGGGAAGGTATAAGGGAAACATTTTTAAAGGAGTGATGAAATTTGAGGGATAAAGAGTAACGATGGTGTTTTTATTATGTAGAGATACAAAGCAGAAATTTTAGAATGGTGTTAATATAAAATACAAAATGTTTGGTAATAATAAAATATGACTTGAAGTGGATAGACTCTTACTCTACTAATCAATTGTATTTTAGTTTTAGTTCATGGTGACTCTTGAAAAAAATCTCTCTACTACTTTGTTTCTCATTCTCATCTCTGAAGAGTGGATATTCATACGATGTATGTCCCCAAATATTTAGGAGAGGTATTTAATATTACTGGAGTTCTTAAAAAAGAATTGGCTAGGTATCTTTGTAAGCACAAAGAATTTGTTATTATTTTTAATAAGATCACTATTATTTCAGGGCTGTTTCTTCCATTTATTTATTTAATTTTTGGTAAACAATGGAAGATTGCTAACATAGTGGATATAAAATAACTTTAGGAAGAAAGACATGAAATTGAAATTGTGATATGTAGCTGTGTTTCCTCATTTTGAAACTTGCATTGTCATGTTTTTCTTGTGACATTTTTGTTCCAATAATTCATTCAATATTCATTCACAGATATTTACTGAGGACCTATTATGTCCCAGGCATTGTTCTAGGTGATGGGAATACATCAGTAAACAAAAAGCACTCTGTCTTCATGATGTTGACATTCTAGTGATTGCCGCCGAAATCTCCATGTATTTCTTGAGTTTTTGTCTTTTTTCAATGCTATATTTTATTTTCTTATTAGCATGTTAAAATCAGTTTTACCTGAGATACAATATTTGCCCATATTTAGGGTTTTCCTCCTCTTTCCTTACTCATCAAATAGCTGGAAGTTTCACTTAATTTGCCGGTGAACTACATACTTTACTGATTATGGGGGTTATGTGATGTGCTTGATTTGGGCTAATTTACATCATTTTCTGATTAAGCTACATATTAGCCTTTTGACCTTTGCACTTCTTCAAAGGTACAGGGTAATTAGCCTGTGTGATTTGATAGAAAGAATTCACATCTGCTAATTTTTTTTTTTCTTTTGCCTCAATTAACAGACACTCCTGTTAATATATAAATTTTCTTCCAGGCTAACTATGAATAAGTTATTTTCATTCTGGTAGGTCCTGCACCATTGAGTATTGTCCATATTTTTATTAATAAAAAACTGTGCCACTTCTCATTCAAAGCAAGTAGAAAAATATTTCAAGGAGTCTGTTAATGGAAGACACCAATTTTTTAGTCTCAATAGCTTCCTTGTTTTAGCACTTAGAAGGAGACAAAGAGTGATGCTGTTCGCAAAAACACATGAGTTTGCAGTTAGCCTTCAAATGAATATGTAGCACAACGCCTGGGTAGATGAGAATTTGAAATTTCTTTTCTTGAAGGAATGATATTTAACTATGTAAGTCACTTCTCTGACTAGATAGAGCAAAGCCACCTAGAAATTGCTTTGTTCTGAGGATAAGTATTTATCCTGGGGAAAGGTATAACAACCTTTTTTTTTTTCTGAATGGCTTGACAAAGGACAAGGAAACTTTAAGCTGTGATCCTGTACTTTTCTAGGTGCTCTGTTCTTAGAAGCTCTCTGGTGGATTAAGACTGCTCCAGGATGCCACCTTCCCTTCCTAGCCCAAGGGAAGCTCATCATGTAGAAAAGAGGTTTCTCCACTGGCAAGGTGGATTCAACATCAGGACTTACAAGTCTGGGTGGAGGGCTGCTACTAACTGAAAGGTTCACTGCACCTACTATCTTAACATTGCTTTAGGGTCTATGGCTGGCTGTGTTACTGCAGCTGAAGAACAAAGATGTTGGATGCCGAAGGGTTAACCTGGAGGGAACAGAACCTCATTCCTTGGAAGATCAGCTTGGCCTGCGCAAGGACATGA
>NW_012148174.1:1916177-1916930 GCF_000956105.1 Propithecus coquereli | reverse complement strand
TAGTTGTCCAGATCATTTCTTTCTATTTTTTAGTAGACACGAGGTCTCGCTCTTGCTCAGGCTGGTCTCGAACTCCTGACCTTGAGCAATCCACCTGCCTCAGCATCCCAGAGTGCTAGGATTACAGGCGTGAGCCACCGCGCCCGGCCTTATGGTGGGTTTTTTTTTCCACTTACGCAGATATTTTCTGTGAGAGTTGGGGGAATGCTATATAATTCCTTATGCCAACATTAATGCTATATTTATTAGTGTTCTTTTTCTTTTCTCACATTAAAAAAACCTAA
Organism: Propithecus coquereli; assembly: GCF_000956105.1. NCBI lineage: Eukaryota > Metazoa > Chordata > Mammalia > Primates > Indriidae > Propithecus > Propithecus coquereli. The sequence continues at coordinate 1,916,646 of NW_012148174.1, read as the reverse complement.
CATTTTATCTCTAAAAATGGAGACGCGGCTTCAGCACTGGGCAGAATCAGGACCACGATCTAATTCAGAACAGGCAAAGCTTACCTTAAGCACGGAGCAAGCACGATTAACCCTTATCTAAACATCTGCTGCTTTTCTCTCGGCTGATAGGGGCATTTAGCTTCCTGACGGGCCACGCCTGCTGACGACCCAAGCAAACTACCGAGAGAGAGAATGTAAAATTCCCCCACGCTGGAGTGTTGACTGTGTGTGATTAAAACTTGAAATCACGTTCTTTGGCGGCTTGTCTTCAATCACGGTGCTGCGTGAGCTTTACGGTTGATGTGTGGGCGTGTTCGTATGTGTCTCCTGACTCGAGCCTTGAGTGACCCCCGGAGGGAGGTAAACAGTTAGAATTACAGGGCCGGCAAATGATCTTAATGCTGTTACGTCCTCTCGTTGATAGATGGAAGGGGTCAGAGTTTGAGTC
>NW_012148174.1:1911286-1916127 GCF_000956105.1 Propithecus coquereli | reverse complement strand
GGATTAAGACTGCTCCAGGATGCCACCTTCCCTTCCTAGCCCAAGGGAAGCTCATCATGTAGAAAAGAGGTTTCTCCACTGGCAAGGTGGATTCAACATCAGGACTTACAAGTCTGGGTGGAGGGCTGCTCCTAACTGAAAGGTTCACTGCACCTACTATCTTAACATTGCTTTAGGGTCTATGGCTGGCTGTGTTACTGCAGCTGAAGAACAAAGATGTTGGATGCCGAAGGGTTAACCTGGAGGGAACAGAACCTCATTCCTTGGAAGATCAGCTTGGCCTGCGCAAGGACATGAGCCGGGCACTGGGGCCATAAAACGGGGGGTGAAGGCCTTTGGGGCTTTGAGAGTTTCCAGTAGTAATGCTGAGCGGCAGCCGCAAGAGCGCCGGCAGCTGAGAAATGCAAGTGGCTCGTGGGCCGAGCAGAGCTTCCGATTTCCCGGTGTGAAGCATTTGGAGTGAGAATTTTTAGAGTGGGTGGTGGGTGCTAGAGATGGATATTTTTTCATTTGAAAAATAAATGAAGTCAGATAATCTAATCGTGGGTATACTATCAATCCGTGTCGAGATGTTGGTTTGCAAGTGGATTGGCTGCAGTAGCTTTCCGAGAGCAGCAAGAGATAATTGTAGACACTGTAGCAACGAATATTTCAGGTAAGCAGCATTTGCAGATCAGTTGGTGAAATAACAAATCAGGTCTTCGCACCAGTTCATGTGAGTGGTATCATTTCGAATTCAACTGTTACCGCTTAATTGTATCTACGAATCTTTGAGTGGTTCTCCTTACTGTTGGAGAAAGTCTATGCATAGTTTTACATCCAAACTGCTCTATAATTTCACAGTTCCTCGTGAGCCATGGGAAAAGGTGTTTCCAAAAACTACCTCAAACCACCCTTTTGTGTTCTTCTCTACACACAGAAATCGTTTTCTTAGGATCCGAGAAGGGCTTTATTTGGTTCTCTTAGCCAAAGTTGTCTCCTCATAGAGCTTTGTGTGCAGCTCTTGTTTTTCTGTCCCCGCAACACTCCACTAGGATTAGAACCTTTTTTTTATCTGTGTTAAGATGGGTTGTAACACCGCCACACCCCAGCAAACTTCCCAAGGGCGCACTACACAGCAGTGGTTCAGCAGAGTGTGAACTACTTTCTTATCAAGCTAAGTGGGACCTAGAGCACGTTTCTCTTTTTCATTTCAAGAAATATATTCCGTATTTCAAAAACAGAACATTTACTGACCGTGAAAAGCTATGGAAGGAGTGATAGATCTGATGTTGCCCAATACAATGCCTAGCACAAAGCAGTTGCTCAGTAAATGCCTGTTGGAAAAACAAATGGGTAACTGCTTAGTAAGAAAATACAATCTATTTTGGAAGGGACAAATAAGCAGTATTGATAAGTCACTATCAATTTTGCTGAATTATGAAGACACTGCATGAAATCCCAAGGAATAACTTTTTAAAAGAATCCTAATTAGTGGTACTTAGAAAAAGCGTGTGGCCTCGTTTCATCCCTGCTGTCTACCTGCTCAGTCAGCTTACGTATGGTGGGCCAGTCACAGAAACCTATCACAGCATTGCTCAGGAATAGGGATTTTGCTCCTTTGAATTTTTAGTAGACTTTCAAGGCTCTTGAACACGTCAGCAGGAAGCAGAAAACTGAAACTTATATTTTACTTTCTGCAAACCCAATGTGCAGGATTAATTTAAATTTACTCTATCTCAGTAGGCTCTAAAAATCCCAAATCACCCTGATTAAATTACTCATATTATCACTTTTATGATGTATAAGAGAGTAGAAAGGAAATTTCTCAAGATACCAATTAATTATAAGTGCAGAAACTCTGGTTTAAAAGCAGTAACGTTGAAGCCAGAGATAACAGAAATACACAGGCATTAATGTCTCCAAAACAGGCTGTGACTCCGCGTTGCTCTCGGTCTATATAAAACAGCTAAACTTTGTCCGAAAGTCAGAAGCTTCACCCTGAATAAAACACCCGACACAGGGAATGATTCCAGATCACCAGTTGGTATAGCAGCTGCACCAGAATCAGCTGGGGGCCTTGCCAAAATATTGATTTTTGGGCCACACTCTTGCAGTTATGATTTCGTAGATCTTCGTGAGGCCAACCATGTGTAAATTAAAGGTTTTTTTTTTTTTATGTTTGGTGATAGGGTGGGTTATATCAGATAAAAACCTTTCCTCATACACATCTAAAAATTCCCGGTGTGATATTAAATATATACGTGTGTGCGTGCACACACACACATGCACACACACAGCTGATTCGGAGGCAGAATGATGGAATTCTTCGGGTTAAGTTGCGATAAGGAAGCTGGACTCCACAGAATTAAGTACCAAAGCTGGCGTTGACCTGGGAGTCGGCAGATCGCAGGGGTCCGGAGCTTGGGCTTTCATAGGCCACACGTGCCCTGAAGGGGGAAACAAAGCCTGTGGGCCCAAGTAGGGTTGGGACATCAGGTCAGAGTTTGAATATAAACCTAGAACCCCCGAAAGTCCATATGCTCAATGGGCTTCCCAGCAAATTGTCCCCGAGATGATGCAAACAAGCACCTGTTCAGCTTCGGCTCTGGTTTGGAGCAAAGAAATAAAGAAAATCGCCTGCTCTGAGAATTTCTCAGCACAAACTCACGTGCACACAGGGGTGGGGCTGGAATCCACACTGCCGTGTAGGTGCCGGAACACTCCAAGTGTGCGTTTCGTGCGCGGCGGCTGTGGCTGGTGAGGCCTCCAGGCGGCAGCAGGGGCGAAGCCGGCTCTGTCTGGAGGTGCACGCTCTCCTGGGGGCCTCGGACGCTCCCCCAGACGAGGCTCTGAGTAAAATGAACTTGCAATTTAAAAAGCTCTTTAGACACGAAGAAATAAGCCACTGTACGTGAGAAATAACAGTGATAAGGAACCATAGAAGCCAATCGGCAAAACTACAGGCACTGAAACGATCAGATATCAAATATAATATATAACAATTAAAAAGTTGAAGGTATTTAGTTTACTATGAAGAATAAAATGAAGATGCTCACCTTCATGGCTCTGTATTCTCCACTGGGGCAGGAATGAATCAATCAAATGTGGTTTCTGTTTGTGTTTTTCTGACTAGTAAACAAACACTTAAGAATACGGTATGTCTGTATTAGTTTGCTAGGGCTGCCACGACAAACTGCCAGAGAGTGAGTGGCTTAAACAGGAGAAATTTATCTTCTGAGTCTGAGATCGGGGTGTTGGCAGGGTTGGTTTCTTCCGAGGTGTGTCTCCTTGTGAGGTTGCCGTCTGCGCCCTGGGTCTCACGTGGTCTTCCCTCTGTGCCTGTGTGTCTACAAATCCTCTTCCCATAAGGATGCCACCATATTGGATCAGGGACCACCCCAAATCCTCATTCTAACTTAAGTACCTTAAAAAAAAAAAAGCCCTATCTCCAAATACAATCACTTTCTGAGTTTCCAGGAGTTAGGACTTCAACATACGAATTTTGTGGGGGACATAATTCAGCCCATAACACCGTCCAAGGGCCATAAGTGCTATAGGGCAAAATGAGGTGGGAAAGAGACTGGAGCTGTCTAGGGGCTGCAGTTTTAAATTGGGTTGTGAGGGAAAGTCTTGCTGAGAAAGTGACACGAGCAGAGACCTCAGGAGGTGAAGAAACAGGACCTACAGATATCAGAGGGTCTCTGGTATGTTCCAGAAAAAGCAACAAGGTCCCATCTGACATCCACAGCATCGGTAATAACCGACAGGTCTGAGGTTACCAGTTTTTGGCAAGGAGGTGGAGAAACAGGAACTCATATACTGTTGGTGGGAGGGGTGGAGATTGCTATAAACACTTTGGAAAATATTTAGACATTTCCATGTAAGATCGAAGATGATAACAATTCCATTCCTAGGTATGTACACAAAGAAACTTATACCCAAATATCAAGAGAAAAGCATAAGAATATTCATGGCAACATGCATAGCAGCAAAAAGTTGAAAAAGTGTCCCTCAACAGAAGAATGAGTAAATAAATTTTATATATTAATAAATGAAATACTATATAGCGGTAGAAGTGAATGAAATATAGCTGTATGTATCACCACGGCTGATCATCAGAAACATAATGTTGAGCATATATACTGTATGCTTCATAAATAAAGTTCAAAAACTAGCAAAACTGAACAGTTTCTTTTAGGGATATGCATACACACACACCCATCTGTGGTAAAACTACCAAAACAGCAAGAGAATGATTAACAAAATTTCAAGGTGAAGTTTACCCTGGTGGGGAGGAGGAAGATGGGCTGGGAAAGTGGACGGGGGAGCTTAGGGGGTTTTTATTCTATTTCTCAAGCTGGTTTGTCACTACATGGGGCATTTGGATTTTCAAATATAAACATCCTTGACGTGTTAAAGTTAGCGCAGTTAGAGTACATAAATCAAGAACTAACACATAGAAGGTGGGTTAAGAACAGATTCTTTTTTTTCTACATTTGGTAATCCGGAATGTATACCCCACTCTAATCAGTGCAAGAAAATAGTGTTTTATTTAAATATAGCCGTACGAAGTCTCATATGGTGGTTTTTCTTTTTTTTTTTTTTGAGACAGAGTCTCACTCTGTTGCCCGGGCTAGAGTGCCGTGGCATTTGGATTTTCAAATATAAACATCCTTGACGTGTTAAAGTTAGCGCAGTTAGAGTACATAAATCAAGAACTAACGCATAGAAGGTGGGTTAAGAACAGATTCTTTTTTTTCTACATTTGGTAATCCAGAATGTATACCCCGCTCTAATCAGTGCAAGAAAATAGTGTTTTATTTAAATATAGCCATACGAAGTCTCGTATGGTGGTTTTT
>NW_012148174.1:1901977-1911236 GCF_000956105.1 Propithecus coquereli | reverse complement strand
TCTATTTTTTAGTAGAGACGGGTTCTCGCTCTTGCTCAGGCTGGTCTCGAACTCCTGACCTTGAGCTATCCACCTGCCTCAGCATCCCAGAGTGCTAGGATTACAGGCGTGAGCCACCGCGCCCGGCCTTGTGGTGGTTTTTTTTCCACTTACGCAGATATTTTCTGTGAGAGTTGGGGGAATGCTATATAATTCCTTATGCCAATAGTAATGCTATATTTATTAGTTTACTTTTTATTTTCTGACATTAAAAAAACCTAACATTTTATCTCTAAAAATGGAGAAGCGGCTTCAGCACTGGGCAGAATCAGGACCACGGTCTAATTCAGAATAGGCAAAGCTTACCTAAAGCATGGAGCAAGCACGATTAACCCTCATCTAAACATCTGCTGCTTTTCTCTCGGCTGATAGGGGCATTTAGCTTCCTGACGGGCCACGCCTGCTGACGACCCAAGCAAACTACCAAGAGAGAGAGAATGTAAAATTCCCCCACGCTGGAGTGTTGACTGTGTGTGATTAAAACTTGAAATCACGTTCTTTGGTGGCTTGTCTTCAATCACAGCGCTGCGTGAGCTTTACGGTTGATGTGTGGGCGTGTTCATATGTGTCTCCTGACTTGAGCCTTGAGTAACCCCCAGAGGGAGGTAAACAGTTAGAATTACAGGGCCGGCAAATGATCTTAATGCTGTTACGTCCTCTCGTTGATAGATGGAAGGGGTCAGAGTTTGAGTCCAGATCTTTTGAAGTCCAGTTCTGCGCTCTTTCTCTCACAACACGTTGCCTGTCGCTCGTCCCCCAGTTTGTTGTTTGGGAAATACATCATGTAGGAAGGATTTTGGTTAAAAGTAACAGAAAACGCAGTGACAGCAGCTTACATAGAGAGTGTGTTGTTCTTCTCACATCAAGTCCGGGGCAGAGCTAGGTGCTGCTGATGTTGGTTTAGATTAAAGGCTCAGCGTGATTGTAACTGATGTCTTTATTTCCACACGGTCACAAGAGTTGTGGCAGCTTCAGATACCACGTCTGTATTCAGGGCAAAAAGAAGACAAAAATCGGAAAGGTGGTGCCATCGTTTTCATTTACATCTTTTTGTCCAGAACTTTGACATATAAATGTCTTTCATTGAAAGAGATGCTAGAAAATTGTTCTGTTTATTTTCCACCTTCTATGGCAGAGGCAGGCAAAGGAGAACAGAGTCGAGCTTGTTTAGTTTTGCGTGAGCCAGCCTGCAGTGTGTGCTTTAGAAAAGGAGACACAGCTCAGATGCTGATTTGAGAGCTTTGATGGGTCAATATCTGCACAGCCATTTTGTTTTTAAGCTTGAGAAACTTTTTGTAAGCCCTTCTTCTGTGGGTGGTTCCACCAGTGGACCATGAGTAATCGCTGAAATTCTGTCTGTCAATTAAAAAGGGGATTAGGAAAATCAACACAGCCATTAGCAGAGCTCCTCTATGGTCAAGTGACTTCCTGTTCAATCGTTATAGGTAGAGCAGCTTGTCTTGTCCTTGGGCACTATGGCTTTGACTTTTGCTTTTACTCAGCATCAGACAATTTGAGACCCAAGAGATCGAACCAGGATCCAGTTGCTAAGGGTTGTATGTGGGTTATTTTTTTTTTTCATACAGCAAGATGTACCTATAAAGAGTCATAATTGCTCTCTTTGTGTACATTTATGCAAACCTTTGGGATATGCTATGAAACAGTGGTTGGCAAATCTTTTTTCTGTAAAGTAGCGCATGGTACCTATTTTAAGCTTTGTGTACATTATTGCCTTTCTGTAGCAACTAATCAACTCTGCTATTATGGAGCAGAAATAGCCACGGACAGTATAGAAATGAAGGAGTGTGACTGTCCTCCAATACAACTTTACAAAAGCAGGTGGAGGGCTGGATTTGACCCCTGGGTTGTAATTTGCCCACTCCTGCTCTAGAGAGGAGCTCTGGGGTAAAGATCATGATACCAAATCATCGTTGAATAATATTATACAGTATATAGACCCTGTTCTAAGCCCCTTTCAAATATCATTCTCTTTAATTCTCATAATAATTCTCTGACGTAGATGCTATTAATTCATTTCACGTGTGAGAAAATAGACAGCTTATTTGTCTAGTTCAAGGTCCCCAGCTAGTATGATCCCAGTGGGTCTTCCCGCTCAGAGTCTGGATTGCTGTGTGCACTCTGCTAAGGTGGTTTCTGTAAATGTCTTTTCCGGAAAACGAGGTGGTGAATAGACTCATTTAAGGTAAAAAGGTGTTTCTCCATAATCCACCCGTCCACCCTTAGCTGCTTCCATCCCTCATTCAGCCACGTGGACAGATGTTCACTTACTGCCGCCTCCCTGTGACCAGCACTGCTCTGGGACGTGGCACAGCGGTGAGCAAGGCCGGCAGGGCCCTGCCCGCACGGGGCTCGTCGGCTAGGAAGCAGAGCCGGACACACAGACAAGCCAGTGGACAAAGACGGTCAGGCCAGGAAGTGAAGATGACAAGCCTGGACAGCCGGATGGTGGCCGGGTGGCTGGGGAAGGCCCCCCGGGGAGGAACGGCTTGATCTGAGACAGAAATGATGCGAGAAACCAGCCACGTAAAGATGTGGGAGGACAGGAGCTCCCGGGGCGAGAAAAACAAGTGCAAGACCCTGAGGTGGGAACGGGCTTGGCTCAGCGCCGCACGGAAGAGCAAGAAAGGGGCTCCGGTCGCTGGCGCGGGGTGAGGGCGGAGAGGTCGCCGGGGCCCGAACACCCGGGCCCTTTTCGGCAAAGATGTAGAATATAAGCCTCATTCTAGGTTTGACGAGAGGTCGTCGGGGGCTTTTAAGCAGGAAAGTGAATGATCCAATTTGCAGTTGGACATAATTAGTCCGTCTGCTCTGAGGATGCTGAGAGAGGGAGCAGGAGGCTGGTTTGGAGGCAGGGCCCGAGTCCAAGTGGGAGGAGGTGGTCCAGAGTCAGAAGTAGAGAGAAAAAGAGTATAAAGTTTCGAGGTTTTATTTTTTGTGGGTAGAGTAGACAGAACTGGTGGGTAGATTGGATATGGGTGAGAGAAGGATAATCCAAGAGAACTCCTGTGGTTTGGTTTGAGGATATGGGAAGATTTGCAGAGGTGGGGAAGCCCGGGAGAGAAGCAGGTTCGGGAGGGAGGGGCAATCAGGGGCTCTGTCTTGGACAAGTCAGTTTTGTGTGACTATTAGATATCCAGATGGAGATGTCAAGTAGACACCTGGATTTAGGTGTCTGAACCTGGATTTAGGGTGAATGTTATGGCTGAGATAAAAAAATTTCAGCATTATTTGCATGTAGGTAATTGCATCACTTAGACTATTTCCTACGACATGTAATAGCAAACCCAAATCAAGCTGGGTTGAGTGATAATGGCATTTATTATGACATATAGAGGAAGCCTGGATGTGGGCAGGCCTCTGAATGGGTTCATCCAACGCTTCAGTGAGATCTTCAAAGACCCAAGTAGTTCCTTCTCTTTATTACATTGCACTCGTGTCTTCTGTATCCCAAAGTTGGTTTTTGCATAGCTGAAATCAGAGCTGTGGGCTTCCTCATTCACGTCTGAAGGGAGGGAGGGGAGGAAAGAGAGGACTAGGAGAGGAGAGGAGAGGAGCAAGTCTGACTGGCTCACCATGGCGCTCTCTTAAGAGCAAAACATGCTCCCCGCAAGGCTGTGCTCACATCTCACTGATGCAGGTTGGCTGAGCCTGACCGTCCTCGAACAAGTCATGGCAACGGCCGTGGGATTCCCGCTGCTGACTTAGACGGCATACCTGGAGTAGGGCCGATTTGGGAAGTCGACCTCCATGCCCATTATCGAAACCCATGAACTCATATAGGGCAAAGGCAGAAATACAGACTAGAAGAGAGCCCAGGCCTGTGCCCTGCAGAATTCAAATACAGTGAAATGAAGATATTAAAATCTGATCTCTTTAACCTCCTCCTTGTGTTCTACTTCTTGGATTTTTTTTATACCTACACGTCTGGATAGAGCAGAGCTGTGCAGGTGGGTCAAGATCTACCTGTGACTACCCCTGTGAACTTTGCGTGGGTGTCGTTGACAATTCTGTGTTCCATACACTGAAAATGATGGATGGCTGGAAGGCCGGGATGCTGAATCTTCGAACCCTCGTAATCAAGCCCCGGGTGAGATACAGTCAGAAGTCACGTGGTTGGGGCGAGGGCCAAAGGGAAGAGGATATGGACAGACAGTACAGCAAGTGTGGCTGGGTGTTTAGGCTTTCCTGTATTGACTTGTTTAAAAATCTGTTTCTCCCTCAAAATTCTGAACCCCTTCAGCGAAGGGATTGGATTTTATTTACCTTTGCATTCTCAGGGCTTAAATGGTGTGCTATGCCTATAAAAATGTTAAGTAAATTAACATTAAGTTAATATTAAGTAGGAAGGAAAGGGAGGGCAGCGGTTAGATGGAAGGAGACGGGTCGGCGTAGGACTGTGGATACAGAAAGGAAACGAACGGTTTCACATCTTTGTTTGAGGCTTAGTGATGTCGTGAACCCTGGCAAGAGGAACCCCCTGGTACAAAGTTTCCTCAAAGTCCCTATTAGTCCCCTTAAGCCAGTGGCTCCATCAGGGGTGATTTCGCTCCCCAGGGCACATTTGGCACCATCCGGAGACATTTGGGGTTGTCAGACTCGGGTGTGGGGGATGCCAAGGGCGTCTGGTGAGCGGAGGCCGGGGGTGCCGCAGAAACACCCTGCGAGGCGTAGGAGCCCCCACGGCGAGGGAGCATCCGGCCTCCAAAACGCTCACGGTGTGAGGTTGGGAAACCCTACGTGATCACACGTTGGTTCGTTTTTCTGCTTAATCACGGTGCACTTGCTTTCCATTTGCTTTGTGGAATAGAGCCGATAGTTATCCAGGCAACGAGACCCGGAGAAGAACAGAACCGATCATACGTTCCAGGATCACGTAGAGCTTTTTAAAACACAGCCCTCCGTATCCTCGGGTTCCGCAGCTGAGGATTCAACCAGCCAGGAATGTAGAATGTTTGATCAATCAATAAATGCAACAATAAAAATAATACAAATAAAAAATGCAGTACAGCATAACAGCTATTTACGTGGCATTTACATTGTAGGAGGTATTATAAGTAACCTAGAGATGATTGGAAGCACGAAAGAGGATGGGCGTAGGTTATATGCAGATAGTGTGCCGTTTTATGTAAGACTTGAGCATCCACAGATTTCGGTGCCCGTGGGGGGCCTGGGACCAATCCCCCTGCACACCACGGGACGACTGTAATCCACGTGGTGTGTTTGTGTAGAATTTACAGACACCTTGGTTGTAAATAAGTTGAGCCATCGCTCGATTATATCCATTTCTCTAGATAGAGATTCTTTCCACGAGGGCCCAATTTAGCACACCCAGAGTGCGCAGCAAATAGTAAACAACGATCAGATGAGTGAAAAGCCGTGCGGTAGAATGCGCTCTGTCTTGCATCTCCCCACTCCCCACAGTGTCCTCAGATGTCAGCGCTAAAACACGTAATAATGCTGCTGTGTCCACGAGAGCTCCCTGTTTGGAAGCGATCATCGGGCTGGTGTACGATGAGCTTATTCAGGATGCTGCACAAGGGCCCCACACAGCTGAAAATAGCAGGGAGGGCCCCAGGATAGGACAGGGGGTGTTCGGATTGTTCCCAATGTGGCCAACTTCTGTGCAATCACATCTGCGCGCATAGTTGCGACATCTCTCATTACAATTTTAAATGAGAAGCTTGTTTTTTAATGCACATAAATTGCCTTCAATAGACTTGGTGATTGAACACAGTAAATATTTTACTGTGACACTAAAAATAGTGAGGACTCCAGAACGCACTTCTCTTTCCTGTTCCGCGAAGGCTTGTTTTCCCGCAGCACGTGGGACGTGGTCGCTGACACACGGCCCCTCTCACAGCCCCTGTGGCCGCCTCTGTTACTAGGGAGAGCTCTGGCAGGGCTGAGTCAAACCCCACTGCCCTTAGCGAGGCTGGGCTGGCCTGGGGAGCCAGGTGCCCTTGGTAGGTGCGTGTGTGGGGGGCTGGGGAACGCCTTTGGGGAAAGCTGCTGGATTGGGGACAGAAAGGGCCCTCCCGCAGCAGGCTGCCTTGTCACCTCTGCTCCTATGGCACACAGACAGCTTGCTCTTCCTGCACGTTTTCCAGAGCCTGCCATCCCCTGAGGAGCTGCTCATGCAAATTCTGTGTAGCCAAAGTCGTCCTTCTCAGTCTTATTTCTCTGGGAGCTCTCACCTTTACGTGGCTCCGTCCTGACATGAGAACAAAGGGTAGCCAGTATCCAGGCCCCGGGAACGTGTTCCTGCTACCGTGCTCTTGTTGGGGTGGGGGGAGAATGGGGACTTGTGTGAAAACATTTCCATGCTTGTGGTTCCAAGTCTGATTGTCTATGATAGCACTGAAGAAAATGTGGTTAAAAAGTCATGCAATTTTTTTTTTTTTAAAGGCAAAAGTCATTTTTATTACAATTATAATTTACTATGAAAAACAAAACAAGATGAAATCTCTGTGAGGAGTGACCAGCCAGGGCTGGAGTTGCAGAAGATCTGTTTCATGATGGTTAATTATGAAAAAATGTCCCGATAGGAAAGAGTGTTTGCTTATCTATTTATTTTGTGCATGCCTCCTTAAATAAAGGGAATGGACACTCTGATTTTTTTTTCATTTTTAATGTTAAATAATCTCTATAAGCTGGAGAAAAAGCAACACAGATGTGATAACTACTCTAAATAATGACTTCTCCCTCAATGCCACCAAATTGCAAATGAGTCATGATGATCTCATGATTATTCTTTTAATAAAAATGACATGAAGATATTCCTACCAATATAGTAAACTTCCATTTGCTGATTCACTAGGCCTTTTGTTAACCTTCTCCTACACGTCAAAGGATCCATTTTTTGCTCATCAAAGCTTTATAGTTCAGTCCCTCATAAATGTCATAAGTGTGAGGGGTGTGTGTGTGTGTGTGTGTGTGTGTAAAACGAGCTTAGAGAGTTTTCCTTTCCAGCACGGAGGGAAGAGAGTAGGGGTCTCTATCTTCTAGTTCTATAAGGACCAAAGCTGCTAAAAGCAAGCTTGATGATTGGGACAAATTGAAATCTTGGCTGACCATTGTCATGGAAAGGTTTGAAATCTCCGTAAAGTTTTCTCAGTGAAATTCTATTATCTAACTAGCTTGGATTTCGTTTTTGTCTTAGTCCATTTTGTGCTGCTATAATAGAATACCTGAGATGGGACATTTATAAAGAATGGAAATTTATTTCTCACGGCTCGGGAGGCTAAGAAGTCCAAGATCAGGGTGCTGCCAGATTAGGGCCTGGTCTCTCTGCTTCCAAGATGGTGACCTGAATGTCACATCCTCTAGAGGGGAGGGAGGGAATACCGTGTCCTTACGTGGTGGAAGAGTGGAAGAGAGGGATCCTAGTCCTACAATCCTTTTTTATTGTGGCGTTAATCCGTGAATGAAGACGGAGCTCTCATGACTTCAACACCTCCCATTGGACCCCATCTCCCAACACTGTTGCATTGGGATTGAGTTTCCAACATATGAATTTTGGGGGACACGTTCAAACCATAGCAGTCTGGGTGTTTTTTATTATTTCCCATTTGCTTGCTTTGAGAGCAAAGTTGATAGAGGCCTAGAAAAAGAGGTAAGACAACTTAAAAATATGCAAGTTAAAAAAGTCTATAAGGCTGATCTATTTGGTTTCTAAGACTCAATTCTTCCACTTTTAAGTGATTTGTTAAGCCTATCAGGTCTTAGGCTGTGCCCTGGAAATTTTCCATCCGGAGCATTACAAATTATTTATGGTACAGTTTTATTCCTCACAGCAAATTGACCAGAGCGTGGCTCGTGTTGGCTGGCGAGGACCTGAGACCGCCAGGGTACTGTGATACACGCGTTTTTCCAACTTAGCTTAAAAGGCGTGGAAAATAGCTTGCTATTGTTTTCTTCTGCCTGGTTTCGTGTTCTGCATTGCCAATAATGCCGCTGTCAGAAAGTTGATCGTGCTGGTCTAGATCAAAGAGTTGGTCAAACGGTGTGTGCGGGAGAAACCCTGGAAAGCCACCGACGTGTAATTGGATAGAGCTGGACGTGAGTTGGGGGCAGCGAGCAAGATCGTGCAACTGCCTGGGGGCGGCCAAGCGGGCAGGGTGGCCCGGCACAGCCTCTGCAAGCTGTGTGGTGTGGAGCTCTCCTCCCTCTACCTCCCCTGGGTGTCTTGGGATCTGGAATCTTTTCGAATGGATTCATACTCCATCTGGCTGTTGCTATGGTCCGAATGTTTGTTTCCTCCCCAGATTCCTGTGTTGAAATCTTAACCACCAAGGTGATGGTGTTAGGAGGTGGGGACTTTGGGAGGTGATTATACCCCCACGAATGGGAGTCGTGCTTTTATAAAAGGGACCCTGGAGAGCCTGCCAGTCCTTCTGCCTGGGGAGGACACCGTGAGATGGTGTCATCTGTGAACCAGAAATGGGCCCTTACCAGACACTGAGTCTGCCTGTGCCTTGATTTTCACAGTATTTCACTTGGCTCTCATAGTATCCAGACCATGAGAAATAAATTTCTGTTATTTGTAAAGTGCCTAGTTTATGGTACTTTGTTATAGCCGTGTGGACGGAGTAAGACAGCTATATCCTGCAGTTGACTGCTACTCTCACCCCACCCCAGACCACCGCTCAACGTCAAAGCATTTGGATCTGCTCTTAACCAACAACCCAGATTCTCTAACCCCCAGTACCTGATCTCTTCTGGTCCAATCCCTGTCAAAATCACGCTTGCAAGAAACAATTATGAAGGGGCATTTGCAGATGTTGTAGTCCATGCACTCTTCCAGATATAAAAACTTTTTTCCCTGGATTAAGAAGACCATTAGAGAACTGTCTATCTCGATGCTTATACAAGTGCCGCAGCTGAATTGCACTTTAGAATTCGAACTGCTCTTGGTTCATAGAGCAGGTTTTCCTAAACAGTAGCTGAGGGTCCTTAGTGGTTGAGTTTACTATGGGATGTGTCTCAGGACCTTGCCTACCACACCCTGCAAGGGCCCCTTTATGAGATCCCGTAAGAGACATCGCTCTGGTGTCTAAGTACCAGGAAAGACCATGTCACTGCTGGGTGGCTGCTTTGTCTTCCTCTCACGGACGGGATGCATCTTGCAGCATTATGTTTTTCCCTCTTCGCTTTAGCCGTTAGAAAGTTAGAGCTAGATTTAAGACACAGCTCTGAAAAG
>NW_012148174.1:1899758-1901927 GCF_000956105.1 Propithecus coquereli | reverse complement strand
AAACAATTATGAAGGGGCATTTGCAGATGTTGTAGTCCATGCACTCTTCCAGATATAAAAACTTTTTTCCCTGGGTTAAGAAGACCATCAGAGAACTGTCTATCTCGATGCTTATACAAGTGCCGCAGCTGAATTGCACTTTAGAATTCGAACTGCTCTTGGTTCATAGAGCAGGTCTTCCTAAACAGTAGCTGAGCGTCCTTAGTGGTTGAGTTTACTATGGGATGTGTCTCAGGACCTTGCCTACCACGCCCTGCAAGGGCCCCTTTATGAGATCCCGTAAGAGACATCGCTCTGGTGTCTTAAGTACCAGGAAACACCATGTCACTGCTGGGTGGCTGCTTTGTCTTCCTCTCACGGACGGGATGCATCTTGCAGCATTATGTTTTCCCCTCTTTGCTTTAGCCGTTAGAAAGTTAGAGCTAGATTTAAGACACAGCTCTGAAAAGCATAATGCTAATTTACCCTTTATTCTATCCCCATCCTCTTTAGCTTTTACACCATCTCCTTTAAGGATTATATATCCTTTTGTGATCCGTGTATTAAGAACTAAATAAAGTTCTCTCTAACGTGGAGAAATTATAACACTGAATCTCAAGGCTTTGCAAGCTAGATAGTGAAAATACAGCCACTGATGCTCAGAGGAAATGAAAGTAATGAGCTCAGGGCCGAAGGGCCCCTGGGTGGAGCTGGCTCAGTTCAAAGTACATGTACCCGGCAAAAAATGTCAGCTGTGCGGCTTTGTGCCATTTATTTTAAGCCAAAAAGACATGGCTAGAATCGGCGTTCCCTGGAGGGCGTATTATAGAACATGAGTTCTTTGTAAAGGGTTCTGTGGTCAAATACATTTGGGACACTCGGGGAGTACGTGTAGCTTTTCTCAAACCTGAATGCAGGATTTCTAGAGGTTCTTAACATACATTTATTCTGACTCTCCAGGACGCAGACCCTGTGGTGTGCAGGTTTCCAAATTTACGTGACCATTTATGTCTCACGGAGCATTTCCAAGAGCTCATTTTCTTTGAGAAATGCTGAATAATGCTGTTATAATTATTAGAAAGGACGCTCTGCTTCCTCTTAAAATATACAAGACAAAAGCTTAGGTGTTTATTGCTAGTATTCTTAATTTTTTGTTTTAAATTAAAAGTGATAATGCACTAGGAGCACGAGCAATAAAAATCTTTATAAGCCACGTGTGGTGTCTTGTGGATTTATTTAGTGGAGTCTTTTATATTTAGGTTAGTTCTTCTTAATTTAGTGTTTAAAGTTCTTAACTATAGGCTAACATGATATTGAGGTGGGATCCTTGGCAGCGTGCCCATTCGATGACGTAGTCACACTCCGGGAAGGCGCAATAGTACAGTGACTGGAATCTGAAATCAGACGTGACTTCAATTTGTGGCTCTATCACTTACTAGATATGTGATTTGATAGATACATGACTTACTAGGTATGTGACCTTGGGAAAGTTTCTTAAATTCTATAAGCCTTAGTGTCCTTTTCTGTAACATGGGGAGTATAATATACCTAACTCATAGAGTTGTGAGGATTAAATGAATTTATATATACACCTGTCATATATAGGGGGGGGTGTGTGTGTATATATACTACTTAGCAGAGTGAGTGATTTTCATATAGTAAGTACCTAATAAATTGTAACTATTATAATTTTTGTTTATTCAGCAAAGATTTATTGAGCAACTGCTAGGTAAAGGGTTCCGTGTTGTACATGCAGATGAAAATACGAAGGAGTCATTGTCTTGTCCTTGGGGAGTATGGAGTCAAGCGGACAAACGACAGTCACATAAATGTATAAAGCGAAGTATTTATGGATCCATAATAAATAAAAGTGCCCAAATAGTGCAGCACAGGAGAGAGGATTGTTAGTTTTTTGGGGACAAGGTCGGTGAGGATTCATAGTGGATGCTAATTTGAGATGAGTTTGAAAAGGTGATTTAGGTGTTTTGCCAGGGAGAGGGCAGCGAAGCCAGGGGTGCTGGCTAGAGATTGATGAGCATGAACAAAAAGGCAGAATAAATTCAGAAAGCTGCAGGCGGCTCAGAAGAGCAGGGCTGCAAATGGCGCGCGTGGGTCAGGGGTGCGATGAGCACAAGGTGGTGGAGGTCGGCAGTGGCTAGATCATACCCGGTCTTCAACCCCAAAGTGAAG
>NW_012148174.1:1885295-1899145 GCF_000956105.1 Propithecus coquereli | reverse complement strand
GTAGAGACGGGGTCTCGCTCTTGCTCAGGCTGGTCTCGAACTCCTGAGCTCAAACAATCCGCCCGCCTGGGCCTCCCAGAGTGCTAGGATTACAGGCGTGAGCCACCGCGCCCGGCCTCACTATTTTTTCTTAAAAGGAAGTCTCACCGTCGTGTTACTGATGAGTGGTAAGGGCATATTGATTTTGATGAGAACTTTTTATTAAGTATACAGGGAGTACCACAAGGTTATTATTGAGTTATGGGATTATGCTTCAAAGACTATCACTGAGAACAAATTAGTTTTAAAGGGCTGTCCTTTCATAATTCAAAGAATGTTATCTATCTCATCGTTAGCTATTCCTACGCTATGTGAATGATGCGAACATTTAATAACAGCGCAATCCACGCGAGACACCCACGTTACAGAAGGAGCAGAGGAGAATCCAACCATGTTGTTATTTTGGTTGAGTTTCTCATATCCCTGAGTTAAATGCATGAGCAAACCATGCTGTGCTGTCTTGAATTAGCTATTAATCAGTGAAATATATGAAGATATGTACCTTAAAATGATGGTATTATGTCTCAGGTGGCACTATAACATTAAACATTAACACATATTGAGTTCTTGCATAATGCCATGTATTTGGCTGCAAGCTTTCCTAGTATAATCTCATTTGAACTTCATAACAATTCTGGGAGGTAGGAACTATTTGTCTTATTTTATAGAGGAAGAAATTGAGGCTAAAAATAGGTACTTTGCTTCACCTTTAGCTTGCCATTCAAAGGAGAGAAGATGTAGAGTTCAGAGGGGCTGATATTTAGTCAGCTTAGAGTTCTCCATTTTCACTGCAATTTTACAACTTTTCCAATTTTAAAACTTTACAGCATTGAGTAAGATAGGAAAGGGTAAAGGTCCAGGCTGCTATGCTCATGATGGGCAACTGCCTGGCATGCGTGCCTTCCCATCCCCCTCTGTCCCTGTTGCAGACATTGATAATCGATGGCAGCACACTTTCCTGGGGGGCCCAGACTTGGTCTCCAAGACCTTCGGGAGAGAGTGCTCCAGGCAGTCAGTACTAATGGATTTGCCATTCTGAGGCTAGCTACGTAGTTATTTTGTAAATGGCATCTAGTGGACAAGAGTGTCAGTTCAAATCTTCCAAGAAGCAGCCAAGATGGGATAAGACCTACGAGAGCTATCTTGGGGGAAATGGCCATGAAAATAGAGGGGAAGAGGATTTGTAGGCAGGGAGAATCTTCAGACCACAATGCAGGTTCGACACCTGGGAAAGGAGAGTGGGGAAAAAAGGAAGGAAGGAAGGAAGGGAGGGAGGGAGGGAGGAAGGGAAGAGGGGGAGGGGGAGAGGAGATGCGTTCTGTAGCTCAGTTCTGAGAAAGTTTCGGCAAGGATGATGGGTTTCCCCAGCAAGGGTGTCTCTAGGAAGAATCCCCGCTGGGCAGGAATGGCCTGGCTCTCACACCCGCCCCTTCACCATGCTCAGGCACTGGCTACCAGTAGCCTGGGGGACGCATGGCCTTGGGGTGGTACATCAAAGGGTGGCAGCTGGAAGCCACAGGCCAATTACATTCCCCGCAGTCGGTTCTCTTGACGAGCATCTGGGTGTGTACTTCCATGGCAGGCGTAAGCCCCCCCGGAAATGTCTCAGCCGGTCCTCTGCAGCTCAGCTGCGATTGAGGCTGTGCTACCAAAGTGGCGATTCACAAAGCCCCTGAAAGTTCCAGGCAGCTAGAAGATCCCAACTGCGTTTCTCTTTCCTGGAGTCGTGACTCATCTTCCTGAGTTGTTTGTGGAGCGCTTGGTCCCCTCCCTGTCAAGCCCTGAGGAAGAGGAGGAAGTAGCGGCCACTCTTTTATTTGCCGACTGATCCCTGCTCTTACCGCTTCTTCCAGTTGGAAATGATGTTTCACTTTCACTTAGCAAAAGCTATCCTCTTTGTTACAAGGATTGTAAAATAATAAAATATGATCTGGAAAAATATCATAAAACATGGGCATCTACAAGAAATATGTTTAATATGTTCTAATCCCAAAAATTACAAATATAGAATTGTTTATACAGCTGATTGGCTGTCTCCCAAATCATATCTTCACTGAAAGATACATGCATTTATCTTTTTCATGTGATAGACAGTATATATATATTTTTAACAACAAAAAAAGACAAAGATTTTGCCACTTCAAGAGTTACTAACAATAAGTAGCAACTCGGCAAAGCCGGTTGGGCTGGTAACTAGGGTTATTCACCAACTGAGTTCCTCCTGCTTGCAGCTCTCAGAGCACGTGTGATTCAAGGTGTGCTTGGGTAAGATGACATGGTGTCACTCTTTGTAACGATGACAACAATCACAGCTATTAACCACCATCTGGTTATTTCCCTGTGAGTGCCAGCGCACTGTGTCTGAAATACATTGATATAAGTTTTCACAACAGCCCTGTGAGACAGGTGGTACTATCCCCTTTTAGAGAGAAAAAAAAGTGTGGGGGTGGGAGGATCAGAGAGGTAATGATGTTGCCAAAGCTGGTCAGTAAGTGGCAGAAGCAGCATTTAAAGCCTTTGGCTCCAAATCCTAAGCTTTTAATTACTATTTGGGGTTACTCAAAAAGAGTCAGAAGCCGTAGGTCAGCTCAGTTTACACCTGGCGTCTGTTGCATAAAATGCTATACCCCTCAAATTGGAAGCATGAGATTTGCCTTTAGGGATGGACACACATAATTAGATACGTGTAGTCTACATAGAGTGAGTAAGGCAGCCCTTATCCAAACATTGCAACTATGCTCCACTTCTTAAGACTAGCCTCAGAAAAAATAGTGAAGGGACTTTTCAAATGCACATTAGAAATAGAGAACAACGTCTCTGCTTATCTCTTGTCAAAGGTGTCTTGAGGCCAAGGATAGCGTTCTAACAGCGGCCGTATCTAGCTTGTCCCCAGCTCCCAGGCACCATGCCTGCAGCGTGTAAGAAGCTCCATGCAGACGTTCGTTGCACGAAGGGTTTCTGGCCCAGTGGCTGCTGAGAAAATGTGATATTCATTTAATAGGAGGTCATAGGCAAGAAAAGAATATTACAAGTTCCCTTAAATTAAGACGGAAAAAAAATCTAGACTATTATGGGCCTCCGGTCCGCTCTTCTCTGGGATCGAGGGTGGTTCTTTGTGGGTCTGATTTTCCTAAAGACACAAAAAAAGGCAATTGGCTTAGCCATGGGGAAGAGAAAATGAAAAGGAACATTTGACTGCTGTTTTTTTTAAGCTTTATTACAAGGCCTGGAAAAATGTGTGTGGCAGATCGAAACAGCCAGGTGTTCGGATGACAGCCCTCTGTGGGCAGCTGGCGGAGGTTAGCTGGTCATCAGAGTAGACGGGGAAAAACATCTGCTAAAACATGAAAGGTTAGCCTCTGAGAGGTCACAGGAGAGCACCCAGTGTGTGGGAGGCTATGGACAGACCATACGTTTACACGAACGAAGAAAGAATTAAAAAGCACATTTTAGAAGTTGCCGGGGTCTGTTCAAAGGTCTCTTCGATCAGCAGTGGCCGTCGTGCATGCAGGGATTCAGCTGGTCCTTCAGGCACTGGTGGGTGAGAAGACACACTCGGCATTAGAGGAACGTACTGGAATGCCTGGCCTGATAACTCTGAGCTCCTCCCGAAAGTGAGACACCGGGCTCGGGGGTCTAACCGACAAGGCAAGTATCTCCAGCCCGAATGCAAGGGGTGAAAACGGCTAACGTTTGGACAAATACAACATAATGGCCTCATGGGAAAGTAGCCCAAAATCCGTGTCTTGGCTTCTGAACTTCTCGTCCAGTAAAGTTGTGTGAGAATCGCTATGGGATGTTTTTGTAAGAGAGACATTCAGAGTGTCCTGCTTTCCCCTCACTTTTCACCCCTCCACTCCTCTCTGACCCCATTTGTATTTCCAAGCCAACAATATACTGTAAATAATGATGAAAACAACATCCTCTCTGACCTCATTTGTATTTCTTTTTTTTTTTTTTGAGACAGAGTCTCACTCTGTTGCCCAGGCTAGAGTGCTGTGGCGTCAGCCTAGCTCACAGCAACCTCAGACTCCTGGGCTCAAGCGATCCTCCTGCCTCAGCCTCCCAAGTAGCTGGGACTACAGGCATGCGCCACCATGCCCGGCTAATTTTTTCTATATATTTTTAGTTGTCCAATTAATTTCTTTCTAATTTTAGTAGAGACGGGGTCTCGCTCTTGCTCAGCTGGTCTCGAACTCCTGAGCTCAAACAATCCGCCCACCTCGGCCTCCCAGAGTGCTGGGATTACAGGCGTGAGCCACCGCGTGCGGCCCAAAGACTTCAGATTTGACGATAACGTTAGGCTTAATTTTTAGACTCTTTTCAAAGAAATTAATCACAGGCTAAAATGTTTTTGGTCTGAAAATATTGAAGGAATCTAGGAGAGCATGAATTTACTTGGGGAGACTCTTCTTGCAAAGAAGTTGGTATTCTAAAAAGAACAAGTAAAATGTCAAACCAGTAATAGGAAAACCACCTCTGATTTCTCTTCTTCTAAATAGTAACAATAGATGGGACCAAGTAGTGGAGAGTGTTGAAATGTAGGTTAAGGAGCGCGCGTGCGTGTGTGTGTGTGTGTGTGTGTGTGTGTGTGTGTGTGTAGGGAGAGGGCTCAAAGCACTGAGCGATTTAACCATATGTTTAAGAAAATGGGTGAAATTGTGTTGGTTGAACTTGGAGATGAGAAAGAATGTCTGGATGAAGGGTGCTTTTATGATGCTATCACATATTAGATATATACCACATACAATATATATTATAACGTTGTTATGGTAGTTAAGAAGAAAAGTAACAAAGACTTGAGCTACATGACTTTGGAATGGAAGCCACTGGTGGATGCCCGAGATGATGCAGAAATAGGATTGATAAGATTAGATCATTGATTGGGGTAGGAGATGAGGGAGGAGAGAAAAGTTGAGGATGATTCTGAGGTTTGAAGTCTTCATGACTTTTCTTTTTTCATATAAAACCAACCCAAATAATTTGCATCCTGTATGGAACTTTCATAGGATGATGGGAAACTTGTTCTTCCTCAGAGGAGCAGAGAGCACAGCACTATGTTTCCATCTGACCCCAGAGAGCGCAACCGGGAGATGTTAAGTTGTCAATGCAGCTGACCACGTCCTGAGGCCACGGCATGTAGGGTTCACGGGGCACCTTACATTTGCCCGGCACACGGCGAGTGACTAGACATCATGGGACTTTGCGGATAGTTTCAGGCCTCTGGAGTATCCTTATCAGGTAAGAAGTTTGTACAGGGTCAGGTGAACGATGAGGTAATCATGTCCCTCGGATTCACCTGGGGGGACAGATCATGCCGAGCGCACTGTTCGCTGCAGCCGGGCTGCTCTGCACACTGCCCTGGGGCGACCTCTCTCTGTCTCCCCTGGAGTCCTCTCTCCGGCAGCCTTCAGGCTTAGGTGCCTCCTGCTGCCCACTGCCTCCCAAATAACTCACTTGCCTTTAAGTTATCAGGATGTGCATACTTCATATTATTTTTGCACTTTGTTGGACGTTGCATTTTATTACCCTTTAATTTCTCCAATCGTGTTAGTCTTATCTTTCCAACTAGAACGCAAACTCCTTGAGGGAAGAGCTATTTCTTACTCTCCATCATCCTCCACGACGCTAGTGCAGAGGGAATACGGGTTGGATAATTTAGTGTGAAAAATTGGCCCCGTCTTCTCCCGGCCGCCTTATCCACGTAGGTACCTTAAAGTTTCCTTGTCCAGCTGTTGGACTGCCGCCAAGCGCGTGGGTGTGCAGTGCGGGTTCTGAAGGCAAAAGAATACCGTGACCATCGAGGGCTCCAGACGTGGTTGGGGGGGAGGGAGAAAGGAAGGAAAATACGTCTAGAAACACAGCTCGTTCTTTGACCTGTGTGAACTTGTTTGCTGGAAGTTATCAAAAAGCAGAGCTGCTCAGAAGCATTATCAGTCCATCTTCAGACTCTGGTATGTCTTAAAACAAGAGGCGATGACGTAGGCCAGGAAAATCTTGGAGGGACATTTGGGTAAAAAGTATTGTCTGCTTTAAGAACATGAGCTTCTCTGTCATTACAAGAGAGCAGCAGGTGGTGTTTCAGTCACTACTATTCATTGAGCCAGGAATGCTATGGTGACTTCTACCTACATGTTGTGCTTTTCACCGTAAATGTACATGTAGGTATTTTAAATTCCACTACAAAAATGATACAATTGAGATGTAGAGAGAGTTTAAGTAACTCAACATCAATAGATCACCTCCTCCAAGAAGCCTTCCTTAGACTTCAGGATGGGTCAAACGTTGTTACATCTCCCATAGCAAACTGTGACTATCTTTATCAAATATGTTTTATATTTCTGTCTACCCTGTTGGATCACATTCTCCTCGAGGGCAGGGAAGGTTCAGGTTTAGAGTCCAATGCTTTCTTCCTGCATGTTACCTTTGCAGTACCATTCTCATACGTGCCATGAGCCTTGGGGTTTGGAAACACAGAATGCCCTTCCGTTATCGAGAGTAATTACGAGCTTTGTTATACAGTCAGGGTTGCCCCGTGTGTCCTTCTCTGTGAAAGCGAGTATTTAACACGTTTTCCTTCTTATGAGAAACCCACCACTGCATTTTAGTGGCCAAGCAGCCTCTGTTTCTAGAAGTTAACATCAAGAGAAGGTATCTTCTAGTTATAATTGCTCCCTGGCAGAAGGGTCACCACGGATGCCGGAGGACATTCATGGTTAATTGTGAAAAACCATGGCTAATGTGACAAATCACGCGGCCACAGAGACTTTTGCAAGCTGCAAGAGTACAAAGAGATGCACAGGGAGAAGCAGGTCATGGGCTCTGTCCCGGGCTTCAGGGGGTTCGTGGCAAAGAGAAAGCAGGCAGATGGGCTCACTCCGTCAGCTGTGGGTGGCAGTGGCCTCGGCCGTCACAGCTGGGCTGACATCAGCAACACGTGATTGAGACCGGTGCAAAGATGGCTGCCAGTCTGCCAGGGGGTGTGGCAGGGACAACCAGGGCTTGAATCCCATGAAAAGAAAATCTTCTGTCGGGGGGCACCAAACAGCCGCAGGGAGCCCTCTCTTGCTGTCTAAAGTCTAACGAGGTTCAGCTGACTTGGAGAGTTCATGCATCTGAGGGGTGTCGTGGTGTCCCAGATTACACAGAATGTTAGAGGCCAGGCTGGGACTGGCAGCTGGACGGTCAGACTCCCAGGCCGGGGTTCTCCCTGTAGAGCACACAGAAAAGGGAGACCTGAGCAGACGCTTAAGAAGTTGTAAAGTCAGGCTAAGATCAACCTGACACTTGAATCGTTTGCTGCTTCCAAGCACAGAAGATCTTCCAAGCTGCAGTGATTTGCCACAGCAGCTTGTCATTATTTCCCGGAGGTGATTCTTGCAGATTAACCCAGAGAAATATTTCCGTAGTGCGATCATCACGTGTGTGCTGATCTTTACTGAAACAACAGTGATGCCTGCAAGAAAGAGATGTAATTGGAGATCCCGTCCCGGGTAAGCAACGCTGTACCTTTCAAAGAAGAAGCGGTAGTGCATAATTAAATCTATAATCGTCTTAAAAATAAGTTTTGAAAGATAATAAACAGCTTGAATTTGCTAAACACTTCACTCATTCAAAACACTTCGATGAATCCTGTCTCATTTGATCTTCACGGCACTTCTGCATAACTTGGGAGGCAGTGATCGTCGCTAATTATGTAGATGAGGAATCTGAAACCAGAGAAGTTCGACAATTTGCTCAAGATCACAAAGTAGTTACCATTAAAGCCAGGACTAGGATCTTGACTCTTTATCTAGTGGGTTGTTTTGTAGTAAAGTTCAGTCTCTTATCTGAAATTCTGAAATCCAAATACCAACAACATAAGTTTGTTTATTTTCTTTCCTAACTAATTTGGTGGCAAAACTACCTGTCCTGAACAGCTTTTGACAGCAAAACCTGTTTTGAGATAATGTGAAGTTTATCGTCCTCTTTAGTGAGAATATCCGTATATTTTACTGCAGAAATGTTTATACACTCAGATATAGGATGCTGGCCCAGCTCAGGGTGGTGTATTTGTTGGCTGAACCATACTGCCTTTCTAAAGTCCAAACATTTTCTGAATTAAATTCAAAAGCATATCTGAACAGAGGAGTTTTGGATAATAATTATAACCCTGAAGTGGACTGCTTGTGCCTTCTCACAGTCTAGAAGTGAGGTGTTTGCATTAATCAAATATTCTGGCTAACAGTCACTATAAGTGCCCTGCATGTATTGCTAATGTTGCACAAATCAAACTGTAGTGAAATACACTTAATAGCGACTCAGCAGTTGTTGTGACGGTTAAATAAGATAATTCAGGTAAGTGATTTGGCGCAGTGTCTGGTTAACTAGAGTGTTAGCTATCATCTTTCTTAACAAACTGTGTCGCTGTCTAACAGAGGAGGGAATGGTAACCGGCAGAGAGGTTAAGTGACTTGCCCACGGCCACATGGGAAGTGAGTTACACTACCAGGGCTGGACACCGGGAGCATCTCTCACACCCCAAGCATATGCATAAGCAGCAGGGCGGGGACAGTTCTTGGATCTTTCAGGAGGCTCTAGAAAGGCTTCCAGATCATCATTATGAAAATTAATTACTGAGTCACTGGGCTGTAGCATGTGGAAGGGCTGTTTAATAGCCTGCTGGCTAAGCCAGATTTTGCTGGCTCCGGCGAACGAGAGGGCTGGAGGGAGGGAGGGAGAGAGGGAGGGAAGGATTAAACTCACAGAGAAAGCCTCGCAGATTAAAAAGTTGGAATGACTTTATGGAGCGATTGAGACATCTCTGTTCCAGAGAACCGTTGCAAGAACAGTCACTCCCTCGGATGGGCCGGGGGAGGTCCTTTTTGGGGAACTGGAGTAAAGAAGCAGCACTCTGGGGGCTTTTCCTGAAATTCTGTGCATGGGGCAGCGACTTCTACGGTGGGGGAAATCATTTTGTGTCTAGATAACGGGAACGGCTTCCACTCCCACCTGCTTCCAGCTCTCCCCACAATGACTTTCTTTTGCCTTCTGTGTTTCCTTACTTCACGCCTGCGATGTTCCATTTTTTAGCCATGCTTCGGAGTGGGTGCCCGCCCTCTGATGGCGGGGAGGCGGAGGGGCAGGCACACACGGCAAAGACGGGAGGTGAGAGGAGACCAGTGCTTGCTGGCTGAGAAAGCGGATTCTGATCCCGGAGCCCCCCTCCTGCCTCGACTCCCCTCCCGGATGGCAGGGGAGAGCCCGCGCCTGGTGCTGTGGTCCGCCGGGCCAGGCTGGCGAGAAGCGAGCCCCCGGGAAGCTGAGCCCGGGATGAAGAGGACTCGGCGAGGTCGTGCTGGCAGCTGCCCGGCTCACGCTGGTGCCGCGCGGCCTCGGCGCGTGTCTGGCTTTATTTGCCGTTCGGGGCACGGTGGTTGAAAGGTGCCCCCTCCCCCAGCCTGCTTGACATTTGTCCTCAGATTAATTGGGCTAATCCCCTTCTTGGAAGAATAGGCTGCCGAGTGTGCATTCGGGGAGGGCGACGGGACTGAGGGGGTGCGCGTGAATGCAGGCCCTGGGCTCGCCAGGCCCTTTGAGGAAGAAAAGAGCAAATTTCTCTGCTGCTCTGGAGGAGGCTGACAGGTGGGCAGGGAGACTGCAGTTCCTCTGTTCTGCCCGGCTTTGCCAGAAGGTCTGCGCACACCCGCAGTAACGACTCTTGACAGCACCAGCTGTCACTCGGGGAGGAAGCGCTCCCAGGACACCTGGGCCTGCCACTCTCGTCCCTTATACTGAGGGCAGAAGGTGAAAACCCCGAGACAGGCCATCCTGACAGGGAGACACACACTTGTCTGAGATGCTCAGAAAGAATACGTTTAAATTTTGATTGGAATTAGACATGAACGTTAGACATCATGTATTATTTCAGATTTTTGGTGGAGGGGGGAAGGCAGGGGACCACGGACCGTGTTTTCTTGTGCTGCGTGCAGCTGTCCATGTTTTGGGAGGGACACAAAGCCCTTCCCCTTACTGTCTGATAATAATGGCTGGCATTTATAGGGAGCTCATTATGTGCCAAGGTGCTGTTCTCAGCATTCTACATGTGCTAATTAATTTATTCTTCTTTGCAAGCCCTATGAAGGAGGCGCTGATATTTTCTCCATCCTACAGCGTTAGTAACTGCCTCAGAGCGTTTGTACACAGCTGTGCCAAGACTCAAACTCAGGCAGTTCGTGGCCCTGCGCCCCTAACCACCCTGCCAGGCTGCGCTGCTAGCAGAGAGAAGCGAGTAAGCATTTTACCTGCGCTGGTCCCAGGTTAGAGCATGATTTCCGTGAGATTGAAAAGTTAATTGAAGATAATGCATCTCAGGAGAACTGAGGATAAAGAGCCGCAGTAATGCTTTGAGGTCCCTGGGAACCTCCGAAAGATGTTCCTGACTATACCGTAGGTGGAAAATTCCCGCCAGCCCGCAGCGTTCTGGTCGTGCGCCGTTTCTTTGTAAATTACGGTAGACACCGGCACACCAAACACGGAAGGACTGGTGGTTAACGAAATGAAATCATAAGAAGGGAGTTTTTACAAG
The DNA here is from genome assembly GCF_000956105.1 of Propithecus coquereli. Taxonomy (NCBI): domain Eukaryota; kingdom Metazoa; phylum Chordata; class Mammalia; order Primates; family Indriidae; genus Propithecus; species Propithecus coquereli. Next base: position 1,888,539 of record NW_012148174.1, on the reverse strand, counting down.
TGGAATTGATATCGAAGCCCACCGTAAAAACTACTAATAATGAAGAGTTTAAAAAATGTGATCGCAAGGCAAAAAAAAAAAAAAATCTGCAAAGGTATGACTATCTGTTCTTTCTTCATCAGACGTAAGATGACTAGGTTAGAGAAATTGCTTTGGGGAGGGAATCTTGAAATGACGGATGTTAATTTCAGAGCGACGATTGGAGAATTTTTGGCGTATTTTCGTCGTTTTTGAACACAATGAGCAATCTTCAGTTTCGGAGCCACTCACTTAAATCTGCTCGTCCCTTCTTTGGGTAACCGCTGCCCCCCTGCAGGAAGCGCGCACACATGCAAACTCTCTTCTTCCATCTTCCAGCCATTTCTTTTCCCTGTTGCGAGGATGGGTCTCCCGGCGTGAGAGACCAGTACCTGTTCTCCAGTGGGCTAAGGAAGAGAAGGGGGGTAGATGGAGAAGCAGCTCACCTCCTGTTTGGTCTTCAAGACAGTCCTAAGTCGGAGGATTATCTGCGCTTTATTACGAGGAAAGTAAAGCTCAGAGAAGTTGCTAAGCCAAGACCACCCAGTAAGTGGCCAATCTGGATTTGTGCGCAGGCTGTGACCTCCGGAGTGGTCCTTTCTGTGTCACCTCCTACTTGTCACTGTGTGTCCAGGTGGTGAAGGAAGGGAGGGGAAAGCTTCACCCTCTGCCCTGGTCCCAGCACCCTTCCTTCGCTTTGCTGCCACACCCGGCACAGGAGGGGAAGAGGGCCAGGGCAGGAAGGTGGGCATGCTTGTTTCCCAATTTCCCGTTCCGGATTCTTGCCCCAGTTCCATCGCAGCCCCGCTTGCTCACCTCCTTCCCGAGCTTGCCATGCCATGCAGATCCTCACTGCGCCCTTGGCCTTGAGAGCAGCTCTACCGCTGTTGACTCCTCGAGAGAGAAAATGAGCTTGGGCCGGGCGCGGTGGCTCATGCCTGTAATCCTAGCACTCTGGGAGGCCGAGGCGGGCGGATCGTTTGAGCTCAGGAGTTTGAGACCAGCCTGAGCAAGAGTGAGACCCCGTCTCTACTAAAAATAGAAAGAAATTAATTGGACAACTAAAAATATATAGAAAAAATTAGCCGGGCATGGTGGCGCATGCCTGTAGTCCCAGCTACTCGGGAGGCTGAGGCAGGAGGATCGCTTGAGCCCAGGAGTTTGAGGTTGCTGTGAGCTAGACTGACGCCACGGCACTCACTCTAGCCCGGGCAACAAAAGCGAGACTGTGTCTCAAAAAAAGAAAAAGAAAACGACCTTGGTGATCTGCACGAAGCTCCACAGCCTGACAAACCTGAGTAGATCTTCCTGTGTGCTCAGGCAGGTTCTTCAATGCCCTAGCACAGGGTCACAGTCGAGACCTCACGACACCCAGAAAAACTTGGTGCAGGAGTTTGTCAGAGGAGAGCCTGTTCCAAACCTAAGACTTCCAACCGAACTGTTGAAATGGGCTCTTTTAAAAGTTTGGGGTCACTAGCAAAATCTTTTGCTTCCCCGTATATAGTTTTCAGTTTCCGATCAAATGCTCACTGGTTTTCCAGTTGTACCATTTTTCATGTGAAGATCAACATCTTAATTATACCAGTTAAAGTCAGATGGGTACAGATGATGTTAACACGGCTTAATTTGATAGGCGGCAGGAAATCACAGTGTCCCTTCCTCGCACTGCTCTGGTGCCGTGGCCACACGCACCCCACCGCGCACGTCCCTCTACAGCCGTGTGCTCCCTGGTCTTTGTTTTGCATCGTACTGTGAGCTCTTGGTTGCATGGACTGTGTTTTAACTTATTTTGACTCTTAGCATGTTATCCTTCCCTTCTTACCCTGTGCAATCCGTTTTCCACAGAGCAGCCAAATAGGGCTTTTGAAAATATAAATCAGATTTTGTCATTATTATTATTTTTTGCTTAAAGCCCTTTGAAGTCTTCCCATTGCCTTAAGATGAGCTGTGCACGCCTGGCCGGGGCTCAGCACGCCCTGCAGCGGCTGGCCCGTCTGCTCTCAGCCTCCTCCAGCCCGCGGGCTTCGCGGCGCCCGGTGCTCTGCCGCCCCCAGGCCTGGCGCTCGCTCTGCTCTCTGGATACGCCCGCCCGGCTTTTGCATGGTTGGCTCCTTCTCATGCCCCTGGTCTTGAGTGCTTAAATGTCACCTTTAATGTCAGACCTTTCTTTGAACGCTCCTTCTGCAGTAAGTCTACCCTGTTACTTTCTATCTCTGCACCCTGTTCATTTAATTCTTTTATAGTACAGTAAGTCCTCGCTTAGCAGCACAGGTTCCTGGAAACTGCAACCTTAAGTGAAACAACATATCATGAAACCAATCTCGCTATGGACTAAATACAAACAAGGCTTGATGTAAACAAGAGTTACGTTCCTACGGCATAGTTCTGGTTACAAAAACATCACCAAACCCCCAAATAAACACCCAAAACACATCTAATGGTAAACATTGGAATAAGTGTGAGCTATACATATATTTAAGAAAGATTAACAGAAACAAGTAAGGTAATTATTTACCCAGTTATTGCAGTTAAGGGTCAAGGGTGGCCAGAGTTGATCCCAGCAGCTCAGGGTGCAAAGGTGGACCCGACCCCGGAGAGGACGTCATTCCTCCGTAGGGCACACTCCCCGACACCCTCCTCACTCAGATGGGGACTGTTTAGACACACCTGTTCACCTAATGGGCACAGCTTTGGGGTGTGGGAGGAGACCGGGGTACCTGGAGAAACCCAGGCAGACATGGGAGAACATGCAAACTCCATAGAGACAGCCGCCCCAGCTGGGAATCGATTTTTTTGTCTTCTCGTTGACATCGAATGAAATGGGGTTATTCAAGGACTTGCTGTTCATGTTGCAATCAGCAAGTATTTAATACCTGGTTGACTTTTGAGAGTTGTCTATTTCTCTTATTGGAGTGTAGGCATCTTGAAGACAGAATCCTCATCTCTTCACAGCTATATCCTCAGCACAGGGTGATGCTGGGCACGCTCCACACACGTGTGCTGAATAAATGAATGCGTGAGTGAGCAAAGGAACACGGAGGTTTTCTTACAGTCATTACTCAGCAGGAATTACGCGTAAAGAGTCTGCCAGTGGGCTGGGCGCCGTGGCTCACGTCTGTCATCCAAGAACTTCGGAAGGCTGAGGCGGGAGGATCGCTTGAGGCCAGGAGTTCGAGACCAGCCTGAGCCAGAGCGAGATCCCATCTCTATGAAAAATAGAAAAATT
>NW_012148174.1:1878680-1884430 GCF_000956105.1 Propithecus coquereli | reverse complement strand
CCCGGCCTCTGACCATCTTTAGAAACCGGTTATTTGTACTGTCACACCCAAAACCCTATGTTTCTCTTCTAGATCTTGCCTTAGTAGCCTGAAAAGCAAGGAGTAGTCTCACCAACTCTGCAAGCATTTAGGGTGACTGATCTTTTTGGCTCAGCCTGATAATTCCCCAATTCATCTTAAAGGAAAGGAAAGTTGACCAAGATACCAATAGACCCGGCCGTTCCCAGTTCCTCTACTGCCCCTCAGTTTATGCAATAAGGCTCTGGGTGCACCCCAGGAAACATCGTTCCATAGATCATTCGAAATGTATTTTCTTAGACTAACACGCTGTTTTGATTTAAATTTTATATTTGTTTGTATTTACAAAACTTACTAGAATTTCCAGTGTGGCATTTTGGTTAAATTCCTATAGCACTCTATTAATGATAACCAGCATGGAGTCAAAATAGAAAATGACAGGGAATCTTCTCATAGTATTCAGAAAAATTTTATTTCTCTCTGCTTTATCAGCTCTTTCGGGATGGGAAAATAATTTCCCTAAATTGTGGCCTAAGGTGATAATCTCCTAAACAACAGCCTCCTTTCTCAGTGAAAGGGCTGGAGTCTTTGTTTTGTTTATTGCCTTTGAATCATTTACAGATTTAGAGCCACCCCACTGAGCTCCGACTCGTCTGCCAGATGCACGGGGCTTCGGTGGGTGGGTTAGGAGTGGGTTAGTGTGGGGTCCCAAGCAGGGAAAAGGACGGAAACCACATTCACGGTTTATTTGCTCACAGATGTTCACATAATAGAAGTCAAAATTTAAGAAGTAGCTTCTTTCTCTCTGTGTTGGACGAGAGACAAAAACAGTCGCGTGGGAGTTGGGAAGGCGGTGACAGTTCTGAGAAGAGTCGGGAAAACCCGCGTTCGTCACCTTGGCAGAAGCAGCTCACCCGCAAGGGTATCGATCTTCATTCCCAGGAACACAGGCCGGGGCATCGGGCTCTTGCTGGATCCTCAGCGAATGCGTTTTGCAGGGGGAAGGAAGGGAATGGGGCTCAATCCTGGATGATGACTCAGAGACCTGACCTTCCATTGCTCCCCTCTCCCAGGACCCCGAGGGGCTGTAAGGAAGTCATGACGCAGCGTCGGGGTCATGGCAACTCCTGACACTGCTGAGACGTTGGCCGCAGACTTTCTCTCCCCCTGCGTCAGTGGAGTCAGTTTTGTCCTGTGTTTACTGCACTGGCCTGTCACTTGTCGCTTTGTGGTATCGAGTCCTCCTGTCCTTTCATGCAAAGAAAGGGTGGGACAATTACGCGTAAAGAGTCTGCCAATGGGCTGGGCGCCGTGGCTCACGTCTGTCATCCAAGAACTTCGGAAGGCTGAGGCGGGAGGATTGCTTGAGGCCAGGCGTTCGAGACCGGCCTGAGCCAGAGCGAGATCCGAAACCTTATAGGTTTGGACTTTCTGGGCCAGAAGTTCAGAAGCCGTGTTGTTTCCTCCTATGATCATCATCACGACCAAATGAATCACGGCATCTCAATTATGGTTTTTATGGCCTGAGCAGCTGGATTTCTTTTAGGTTTGGCTAACTAAGTCACAGATTCAGATGCTTTCCAATATATTAGATTCTTCTAAAAATTACGTGTAATTACCTTTTATTAATAAATTAACGTCACCCTGAGTTCTCAGATTAGCAAGTATCTTCCTTCTCCCTTGCCCTAGCAAACAGTGCCTGTCTCTGTTAAAAGAAGATTTTCCGGATGGATAAATGTGCTGGCAGCTCCCCTGGACTGCCAAAATCACTTCCCAGCTAGACTCCGGCAGAACTTCCTCTCGTCTCCTGGTTGTCACGTTGGAGCAGGAACGGAGTGTGTGACTTATTTTGTTACTATCATCCCCTTTTTACAGACGGTGTGTGAGTAACTGGTGTATGGAGGGTTTAGGAACCAGAATACCTCTGGTTTCATTCTTGCCTTCCAGCCTTGATTTGCTCTATTGCCAAACAGCAGTGAATCGGCCTGGACCTACGGAACGCACCGAGGCCGTGCAGCTGGCCATTGGATGAGCATTTTCCGAACACCTACTATATGCCAGGCACTAGGCTATGTCTGGGATGTACAAAGGTAAATGATACAGGCTCTGTCCTTAATTAGGTCCTTAATCAGTGTGCGGCAGCCCCAGGAGACTGGAGGTTCTCGGAAGAAGGCAGATGCTCTAGCACAGGGGTTGCCGAGGTATTTGCGCTTGAAAGTAGGCTGTGCTGTTGGCATGTTTCGTGGGCTTCTTGGGACATAGTTTCAGACAGAAACGATGAGTGGTTTAAAACTATGGGTCTTCAGCACGAGCTCAGTGATGGCTCCCTGGGGCAGAAGTCACCCCCAAGAACCCACAAAGCTGCTTCTCTCCGCCCGTCTGCCCAGTGCGGCTCCACACGAGAGCTCAGAGCCTGCTGGGATCTTACTGGTCAGAAAACGGACAGAAAATTTGAAAGGAGAAAGAAAAATGGCAACCAGTGCATGAAGCAGCGCCCAGCCACTCTGAAGAAAAGCTGGGACTGCCAGGATGACAAGTGCCTGAAAACCTGCCTCTGATTTTCTGTCTCTGGTGGCAATGGCCCAAAGGACCATCCCTGCTGTTCCCTGTGCGTCCAGGAGAGCTTCTGCTACCGGCGTCAACCGCGGGAGAAATGGGTGTTTTCCTGAAAGAAGTTCGTGTTATTCTCTCTCTCGTTAAACCATCGTCTTTAAACTTTTCAAAGTCTTCCCCTATCAATATTAAAAACCTCAGTAAAGACTCTCAATAAATGTATATATTCTTATATGTGTGTACATGTGTGTGTGCTGCTGGCTATTTTTAATGTATTATGAACACTATAAAATTCTATCCTTTGCCCGCTCAATTTAAGCATATTAGGGTGCACTTGAGTGAGAATGGAGTTTTTTTTCAGTTATTGGTTATTAGTGTTAGCAAAAAGAAAAATTCCTTGTAATACAATATGTCCACATATGTCTCCATGTCCCACACTGAGGAAGCCTGGATGGGAAAGAGAAGACATGGCAGAGACTTCTGCTGGAGGGTAGCAGCGGGGGGATTGTAGGAGCCAGCACGTCTGTCCCTGCAACAGCCATGCCCTGGACACCTGCTCCATGTCCTCGAGCAAGTCTAGTCCGGCCCTAAGGAGCCTCCGCTGTCCTGAGAGAGCCCAGGTGGCCGTCACTTGACCGCGGAGGGTGCCGTGTGCGTGGGCCGCGCGGCAGCCCTGCGAGGGTGGTCTCGGCGAGGGACGTGAACGTCCCCATGCTGTGTCAGGTGGAGATAAGTGTGATGGGGGCGAGGGGACAGAGGATGAGGAGGCTGGTGTTTCCCACGGGGAGAATCATCTGACAAGGGGACTCGGGGAGGCAGCTCGGTCCTGTGACTGTTGCAGGAAGCGCATTCCGAGTGTTCGTGTCGGCCCATCCTCGCGTCCCTGGCTGTGGGTGACCGGAGCCGGGCGGGCCTGAGAACGGCCTCCCGAGGGGCCTGCAGCTCCCAGGAATGGGAGGCCCGTCCTGGGAAAGCACCAGGGCTTTGTCACGTGCAGTCTGCACCGTGCCCGGCCCGGCCAGGCGGCACTCTTCGCGTTTGCCGATGACAGAGTTCCTCTCTGAGGCTCCGTCGGGGCCTGAAAACACGAAATGTGGGTGGGTGAGCTCCTCTTCTCTCCCCGCTTCTCCCTCTGGAAGGCCGAGTCGGGAGCTTTTTCAGACTTCTATGAACGTAGATCGCCATTGTCGCGTGGAAAATGAACTTCCAGGCCACGCGAGCAATCAAACCACCAGCTGGCTGGACCCTGGTTCCCACGTGTTTTAGAAAACAGGCCTCACATGACACTGCTTGCGGGGCAGTGTGAACTCTTGTCGTAAGGATGGGGGAGTTTTTGGAGTCTCTATCCCTGTATGTTTGCACTGAACTGCTTTCTCATTATAGAAATGACACACTTTTTTTTTTTTTTTTACAAGTCCAACACTACAGTGGTATAAAGGAATTTAACAATTTCCAACCGTATCCTCCTTTAGTAGCACGTATAGCAGAGCCCAGGAATGCCTTGTGTAAAGCCCGCCTACCACTTGCTAGCTAGGTGACCTTGCATACATTATTTAACCTATTTTGGCCTCAATTTCCCTATCTGTAAAATGGGAGTGATAATTTTTTACCCACCTCATGGGTTGTTATATTAAATGAGTAGCACACGATGCACTTAAAATAATACCTGGTACAAAGTAAGTACTGTGTTCTTATTAGCTGTTACTAGCATAGCTATCGCCATCTTTTTATTTTTCTTAAATTATTATATAGAACCAGGGCGGTTCCTTTTTTCCTTGATTTTTTCCCGGGCTTTTTTTTGGTTTCAATTCCAACCTTCGTTGGTTTTCTTTATTTTTTACCGGTTTGTTATTCTTGCTTATTTTGGTTCCCCGTTTGTTTAGTCCCTTTTTTTTTGATATTTGTTTGGTTGTTTGTTTTTTTTCTTTCTTATAATTTATGTATTGAGTCTTTTGTATATATCTTTTTTTATTGTTTTTTTTTTTTTCTAGGAGACATTTTTTTCAGTGTGATTTTTGTGTCTCAAGTGTTGTTATTTTTTAATATTGTTATAGATCTCCCAATATCTCATCGCTTTTTGCTCTCGCGCGAGTTTTATGCGTGTTCTTTTTTCCGTGTGTTTTTCCGCGGTGTATATTTTCTCTTTTTTTTTTTTTTTTCGTGTCGCGGGGGCAAAATATAGTCTCTTCTTGTTTTTTCCTGTGATTTTTCTGTGTGTGCGTGTGGGTGTGTGTACTCTAGGTTTTCTGCGCGGGGGTTTTACAGTGTGATTTTTCTTTTTTGAGAGCCCTGTGGTTTTACCACGGGGACCTGGGTGTGGTGTGGGTGTGGGAGGGTTGTTTTGGACTTGGGGGGGTTGGCCGGGGGGTTTTTTTTTTTTTTTTCCTTTTCCCTTTTTTTTGCCATTACCCTTAATTTTCACCCCCAACCTTGATCTTTGCCTTGGGCTTCAGCATGTTTCTTTCTCTGTTTCCGGCACTTACTACGACCGGAATGTTGGTTGCAGGGGCAGCTTGAATTCTACATGCCCAGAGTAAGTTCCTGTCTTCTGTATCCTCTCTCTCCCAGACCTACTCTCTCTCTGACTCCATTGACTTAGTTAACGGCCCCCTGACTGAAGGTAGGAGTGTTCAGTTAGTCTTGCCTAAACTACGAAACTTGGAGTTGTTTTCAGTTTTTATCCTTTACCTCCTGCAGCCGATGGGTCACCGAGTCCTGTGATTTTACCTCTGCTTTGTCATTCAGGTCCTGCCTGCCTGCCCTTGTCTCTGTGCTGCTGCTGAGCACACCTCCACCTTCATCGACATTATCGTAGTAGCGTCATGGCTTCCAGCCTGATCCTGTCCCCTCTTTCTGTTCTCTCCACTTGGAATTCTCTTGCCTTGTTTCCCCCAAATAGCGAAATGAGACTTTCTCCTAAGTTCAGCTCGAATGTTCCTTTCTCTCTTTTTTTTTTTCCCCAACATCACTTTTATTTTATTCTTCCTTCCCCAGTTAGTTGATGCACTGAAGTGTGTAGGTTTTAGAAGCACAGATTCTTTTTTTTTTTTTTATTTCAGGATATTACGGGGGTACAGATGTTTAGGTTACGTATGTTGCCCTTGCCCCCCCTCCCCCCCAAGTCCGAGCTTCAAGCGTGTCCATCCCTTGGATGGTGCGCATTGCACTCTGTGTATGCA
>NW_012148174.1:1861551-1877699 GCF_000956105.1 Propithecus coquereli | reverse complement strand
AGCTCAGGAGATAATTATAGTCTCATGTTCCACAATTTTTCTTATTTCAATAATGAATATTATATAGGAGGAATAACATACAACCATATATAACAGATTTTGGTGCATAAGGGAGAGAAAGCGAGGTCGGACATCTTTCAGCAGTGTAGAATAATCAGAATTTTAAAATAGCCTTTTAATTTACTTGGGTCTCTGTGTGTAAGGTAAGAAAGCAAAATGTTAATGGGAGTTTTTAAATCCCTTTGTTCCAAATATTTTTTGAGTAGATACCGATAGCTGAGCCAATAGCTGTCGTCAGGGGCTTCCATGTGCCAACTCTTAGATCCGAAATGAAAAAAAGGAGTGTGACCAATGACCTTCAGTGTCTGGGGCGGAAACGAAGCCGAGAGCTCCTCCTTCCTGTTCCACGCACACCTCCTCCCGGTTACGAGGAACGTATCCTGCGTTCTAACTTTGCTAAGTTATCTACACGGACTCTCTGCTCTGGTAATTATTATATATTGTGTATGCCAGGTTCTGTAGAGCAATTTGGCAGGTATTTACAGAAAACCTGCTATATGTCCTTTGCTAGTTCCCATGCAAAACCATTAATATTATCCGTGTTGACTGAGTCTGGCTTTCTGTCTCCATGGAGACCTTGATAGAAAACTAAGCAGCACTCATGTCTAGCGTACCCTCCGGGTGGGATTCCAGCAATGCTGGGCAAGAGTTCCTCCGTGAATTAGCGTCACACGTTGCCAAGGCTTCTTAATGCTGACTTCCTTTTAACAAATGCCAGCCTTCTCTGGTGTGCGTGTGCATAAGCTCAGAGCTACAGTTAAGGAGACAGAGACAGGACGTAGTAGAAAGAGACAAGAACTGAGGATTTCAACAGGGATTTCCCCGATCTGCTGCGAGGCTTGGTCTTGGTGATCTGACTTTGGGCAAATCCTTTGGTTTCTCTAGACCTCAGTTTTCCCACCTGTACATAAACAGTTGGGCTAGAGGCTGCTTATAACAACCTATGTCTTTTCCCCTAGTTCTGACATTCTGTTATATTCTATTTTACTTGTTCAAAGAAAAAGTGACACTTCCTATACCTTCAGAGTGCTTAGTCAACTGATGTCAACTCTATTTTTATCATGATTTTCTTTTTTTCTTTTTCTGAGATGGAGGTCTCACTATGTTGGCCAGGCTGGTCTCGAATTCCTGGGCTCAAGCGATCCTCCTGCCTCAGCCTCTAGATACTTCGCTAGCCATTTGAAAATACACTTTTTTCCCTCATTGGAAAATAAATCAGCTTGAATGGAGCATTTGTATAATGTTACTATTGTGCCTCTCTCGGGAATTTCATGTGTGGAAAATCAGCGTAACTGTTTCCAAAAGAGATAAAGCTCTGGAGTTTAAATGGACCGTTTTACTGTATCTGCTATCTGGAGGCAGTATTTTTTATTTTATGGAAAAACGATGTCTTTTTTCAGTAGATTAACATGGTAGAAAACATTCCCATGGTGGGAATGGGGAGGTCAGGGCGGGCAGTGGGGTTGGAGAGAGAACCAGGTAGGAGCAACATGGATCCTAATAAAGTCTGTGTTTCTTTTAGGAGGAAAAAAGACACAGCTGCTCTTCTGAATCCAAAATAAATAATAAAGCTTTTTTGTTTAATTATTCAGCTACATACTCCCTATAAGTAATGAGAGTAGAGGACTGAATAATGTGTTTATTAATAAATTAAACAGTCGGAGCACATTTTTGGGGCCTTAGGTACTTTGCCTCGCCCTGGGAAGTTTCCCTTCTGGGCTGGCATCAGCCCAGCCGCGAGGCTCACGTTGTCCGGGACAGCAGTGCCCGTGGGGTGTGGGGAGTGAGCGAGTGAGGGTGGGGACAGAGGGAGGCTTGAGGCACCTGTGCGTGTCCCTCCAGACTCAGTCAGGGAAGCACGTGCCCGTCAGAAGGCAGAGCCAGGCCTTCCCCTGTGAAGTGCTGTCCTCTGTAATTCCAAGGCAAAAATCACCATTCCTTTGGTTGCTTTTGAGACTTGTTCTTTTGAACCAAAGTTGGACTCCTCCACGAGATTCTCTACCCAGAGTTTAAAGCCCCCTCTCCTCTCTCCCCGATCCACTGCGACCTTTTGTTCCGTCGCCTGGGTTCTGTCGCCTTCGGTTACAGGAGGCAGGTGCGGTTTTGCCAGCAGCTAAATCTAGTCCCTTGATAACTACCAAAGGCAATGGCTTCCGACGGGGGCCGCGGTGGCCTTGGGCTTGCCGTGTGCTCAGACTACTAATTGCCGCATTTGACGTCTGCCAGAAATGCGTGGGCGTGAAGATAGTCTAGTCTGAGATCCCTTTCCCACCTCTCCTGTGAGCGAGAGGTTGCACAGCGCTGGTGACAAAGGACAAGGGAGCTGTGTGCCACCAAACCAGGTCACAGCTCTTTCCTGGGTCTCGTCTTCCTCATCCCATAAATGACAGTGTCGTCCGAGGTCATTGCTGACTCCAGCACACCAAGATATCACAGTATCCACGTTTTTATTATTGTTTTCCTGCCAAGTTCCTGCTCAAATCCCATCCACGCTGTGAGGCCTCTTTGGTGCGACCACTCTGCCTCCATCAAGACCGATTTCTCTCTGATACCATCATCTCACTGCGTGTTCTGTTATAACCCTGTCCACAGCCTGCTGTGTACTCTAAGCCTCGGATCTGTGTCCTCTCCCTGACTAGACTGTCAACTCCTGGGTGTCGGGGCTGCTCATGTCTTATTTATCTGTTCGTTTCTCACAGTGCTTTCTGCATCCCGGGCAGGGAAACGTCTGAGTTGAACGGAACTCCTCACTTACAGCCACAAGGAAACGATCTGTACTCAGGTCCTTAGGCTACAACAGGTAGAATCTCGGCTCCTGTTAGCCTCTTTAAAAGCTTAGCAACTGAGGAGGCTGTTAGCTCCTTGTCCCAGACCAAAGTTAATTAAAAGGACAGCTGGCTCCAAGATCGAATTCTTATTCCAGCTTCCTAATGCATTTATAAGGTTCTGCAGCCAGCGAGATTATTGCCAAGCCTGCCAGATTCACGGCCCCGCGGAGAAGCAGCCTGTGCCGATAACCCAGAGACGACGAGTCTTGGGATCCACCAGAACAGAGACCGGCCGGTTCTCTCTCTCTCCTCTGTTGGGGCAGAAAATTCAAAACAGCATCACTCGGTTTATTCACTGAGGCTACAGTGCTGGGCTGTAGCAATGGTCATGGCACTGCTGGACGTACAGAGCTGAAGAGGACATAATAAGCCTCTGCTCTTAAGCTCGCGGTTTTACAGCCGTTATAAGAAATCACTTAAATGACTCTAAGGTGAGGCCGAGCACATCCCTAGCGCTTAGCAAATGCTGAATGTTTGTTGAATGAATCAACGAAAGAATGAATGAATGGTGTTTACGTCAGGGGTCAGCAAACATTTTCTGTCAAAGTCAGACAGTGAATAGCTAAGGCTCTGCGGGCCACGTGGCCAGGTGTCTGTCACAACTACTCAACTCTCCCATGTGGCCGAAAAGCAGCCACAGACGATACAGAAATGAATAGGCAAGGCCCACAGGCCATGGTTTGCCAACCCCTGGTAGAAAATATTTAATATTCACTTCCCTGATCAAAATCCTCTTCTAGCACCCTGTTACCTACAAATGTCAGGGCCCACCCGTGTGACTGCATTTGACCTTAATCACCTCTGTTGAGGCTCTGTCTCTTCATACAGCCGCATTCCGAGGCTCGGGTGCAAGTGGGACCAGAATTCAAACCACAACAATGAATCATTTGTAGAATATGTTCTTTGTTTTCATTTTTATATTTGACCTTAATTTAAATAATTATTTATGAGAACCTATCACATTTTAAGAGCTACGCTGATCTCAGTTCCATTTATGAGGAAGAAGTCGTGGCAGCCGATCTCTCTGTGGAACAGAAAGATCAGTCCAGGTGTGTGTGGGGCCGGGGCTTCCATCTGCCCCTCACCCCGCTCCTCCGACCTCCTCACACTGGGGCTGCTGGGTTCATCTTTCTAAAGCGAGGCTCTTCCTGTCTCTGTCACTGCCGTGGGCATGTTAGGGGAAGGGGCTGTGTCTGACTTACCTGTGACCCTTGAGCCTGGCTCGCTGCCTGGCGAATAGTCGAAACTCAGTAGACGCCTACGGAAATGAAAGTGAGATGCAAATGCTTAAAGCAGGTGTTGTTCCAGTTACTAATTTGCATAATAAATGACCTCGAACTGTAGTTGATCAAAACAATAACTATTTTTTTATTCGGGGATTCTATGGGTCAGAAATCCCAGCAAGGCACAGTTGAGCTGGCTAGTATCTGCTGTGCATGTCCAGAAGCCTGGCCAAAAAGATTTGAAGGCTGGAGTGACTTGATCGCTGGAATTTCTTCACTCACATGTCTTGCGCTTGGGCCGGGCTGACTCGCTGATGCCGCTGAGCGCCTACTTGCGGGCTGTGTGTGGGGCTGGGTCCTCACAGCTGCAGGATAATGAGATTTCTTCCCTGCTGGCTCCAAGCACAGCCAACACCAGTGAGCAGGGCAGAAGCTTCACCCAGCTTCAGACATCACCAGCGTCGTTTGTACCGTATTCTACCGGTGGAGGTGTCAGGGCCTGCCCAAATCCAAGAAGAAAGGAATTAGATTCCTCCATTGGATTCCTCCATCTCCATTAGATTCCTCCTCCAGATGAGGAAGTGGTACTCTCACTTGGTATATAAAAAAAAATGTAGGATTGGAGTTACTGTTGTGGCCATCTTTGGAGAATGAAAGCTGCTATTAAAAAAAAAAAATCAAACCAGTCCAATCGACAGATACCATACAGAATTCTTTTTAGTCACCAAATGTCCAAGAGGCTTGGGGAGGAATACCAGATTATTCATCTAACGTCAACAGTGGGGAAATGGTTAAGTAAACCCTCTCATCAGTCTTATCCAGCCATCAAGAGAGCTGTTTACAATGATGTGTAATAACTTGGAATCGTCAGCTGCATTACCGGTTAAGCGAGATTGGAGAAGGCAGCTTGACTTATGGCCACAACCAGGCTGCCTATTAGTTCCCCTCCTGAATTAAACCCTTCCACCCGGAATGAGAGGCCATGCGTCTCCAGCAGGCGTCTTCATGGAGGAGCTGGAACGTGCGCTTACGCTGGCACATCCCAGAGGAAGGACGCTTGCGTGGTAAGGTTTCGCCCACCGACTTTACCAAGATGGATATGCACACCCCGTGGAACAAAGAATGGCGTGTTGGCCCGCTCACAAGTCAGAGGCATCCCCCTTCCTGCCTCGGAGGTGGAGAGCGAGGCCAGAAGTGTGTCCCCCACGTTCTCCCCGGTCAGGAAGAGCTTCCTTCTTAAGTACGAGTGGTGGGGGGTGTTCCTCAGCTAACATTTATGTGACAAGTGAGAAGTCACGTGACAAAAGTATGTGGTTATAACTACACATATGATACACGCACACATGTTTAAACCCTATGAACAGAAAAAAAGAGACTGGAAGAAAATACACCAAAATAATAATTCTAGTTATCTTTTGCTTGTGGGACTACGGATAGCTTTTTTCTTTTCTCTCTGTTTTAGTATTTATCCAATTGTCTGTAGCTAATATGAATTGTCCTTTAGTGAAAAAACTAGTTACTAAAATTTTAAATTATTAAACTAGTCATCTGTATACAAGTTAGTCATAACAAAACAGATGACACTTCCTACTCTCTTTTGGAATAAGCCCTACTTATAATAATTCTATAAGACTTAAGAATTACTACAAGATTTAGTGAAGCACTTTGAGAAGGAACGTTCTATAATAAGAACAAATTTATCTTTCTGGAAACTGGGGGGGGAGTCAAAATCTAAAACTTAACTAGTTTATGAATAAGTGAAAAAACTATGGTATAAAATAATCAAGACACAGAACTGGTAAAAATTCAAAGTTCTAAACATAAATATATTTTAAACTTTATTACCAGAAGGATTGTGTTAATATGGCAACATTGCTTGTCCTTGGGTTGTCTTGTTCTTTTATTAATACTCTGCTGTGTTTTCAGTCATGAGTGTACCTTTAAATCATGAGTAAATTACGTTAATAATCTGGGGAAAAAAAAAAAGTGAATTCAAGAGCCAGTGAGACTAACAGGTCAAATCAGTGCATTGATTTGGGTTTGGGCAGCGTGATTTTCGCCAGCAAGATGAGGAAATTCTTCTAATCAGAGAGGACTGAACTTCTTTTCCCAGATTTGAGCTTTGTTCTGGCCTGGATTTGGATTCGACAAACTGGGGCTTCTCGAAAGTGGACGACGGCCATTGTCCTCACAGAGGCCCAAAGCCAGGTTGACCGGCAGGTGCCTCCGGAACGCAGCCCGTGGGCCTGAGCGGAATTCAGCCCCCTGTGTTTTCTTTGGCATGGGTCTTCAGTCACGAGAGAAACCTGGGAGATGTAGAATAGAAATCTAGAATTTTGGCTTCCAAAAAATCTGAAAACATTTAGAATTCATTGTAGGATGGAACACCAGACGCTGCAAAGACATTGCAGCTACCACTGTCCCCTGGTGTTTGCTCGCACTGGCGTGGAGTTGTGGTTGCAATTTGTCACCACGGTGTACCGCTCCTTTGCACAGAAAGCCGTGCCGTGAGCACCTTGTGTTGCAGGAAAAGGGAGTTTTCTTGAGGGAGAGGCAGGACGTGAAGAAATGCTTGCTGTGAAAGCGTTGGCCTGCTTGTTCATTGAGGTCACCTGCCCGCACCTGTGGTTATCTGAAGTGGCAGCCCTCCCAGGGACACGGGGAGAGTGGTGCTGACAGTCTCTCCAGGGGTGACAGAACACAAAGGAACAGATCTCACAGCCCTGGGCCAGGCCGAGCGAACCGACGGGAGGGCGACATTGCAGGAATGTTATGCACGCCTCTGTCATCCTCCCGGAAGTCCCGAGGAGGTCTCTACCCTGGTAAAAATCTGAGTCAGTCAGACAGGCTCAGTTATGCTCCAAATCGCAGCGTTTCAAGGCAGCAGGTTTTATTTCTGCCTTATCCTACACACGTGTCTATCACATGTGAGCTAGGAGCTCTGCTTCATGTCACTGTCACTCCAGCACCTCAGCCGACAGAGTAGGCACCACCTGGAACGTGGCCCATAGCCGTGGCAGAAGGAAGGGCGCCATGAAAAAGTATTCACTGGCCCTTCATACCGCTGCTTGGAAATGCACGCTATTTTTGCTCACATTTCATTGGCCAAAGCAAGTCACGTGATCGTGCCTAACTACGAAGATGATACTTCTTACAACCCTACCATGCTCGAAGTCAGAGAGGTGGGAAAGTCTGGTGGATGGCAGTAAGGATGGTGATATAAACCTCTAGAATCTCTCCCAGTGTATTAGTCCTGCAGAAGTAGTTTGAATCAGTCCACCTTGAACTGAGCTTTAGAAAGAAATGATTGATAAATAGTCACATGACTGGTCATGTTAACACCTGTATAAATCGGGGTTCTCCAGAGAAACAGAGCCAACAGCATCCCTAACTCGGGGCACCTTGCCCGGTTTATGTTTTCCTAAGGGAATGCGTTGATGTCGTTCTCTGGAAGATGTTAGTGGGTGTGCAGAGGTGTTCAAATAGACGTTTTAATCTTTCAGGGGAATTTTAGCTACTGAAAAGTCGCCTCCACTGTCATCAAGATTTATACTGCTTTTTATTTTTAAAGTATCTCCGTATGATTTGTCTTTGTGCAGAGAGGAAGGTTATTTATTAAAAATTTTCATGCAACCATGGGAGCGTATTGCTCCAAAGTGTGACCTGCATCTGTGAGTAGGCTGGTCTGACTTGACATTTATTTTCTTTTATCAAGGAGGGGTGATGAGAAATTTTTCTATACATTAATTAAATAGAAGACATAGAAGACACAGATTGCTCAAGACCACACGTTGGGGGAACGAAATACCAGAAAAGCTCTATATTGTTAATGTATGATTTGAAGTTCTTTTATTTTTATCAAGGGCTCAAAAATCTTTTTGTGAGTCTCTTTATGTTTTACCTAGCCTGTTAAAAAGTGGAAATAAAAGATATTGTTAGCATTTCTTCTTATAAATACCTTCTCTTCAAAAATATGTAATCCATAATGACACAGTTATTTGATCTTCCCAAGTCGGGGTCCCTGAAAGACCCAGCCGCGGGTCTCAGAAAGCAACATCACAGTGTGATCTTGTTGGTCACCTCATACAGGGTCATAGTCCAAGTTGCACATACTAGTGGATTTCCAGTGACTGGTTTTGTGCAAGTGTAAACTGTTTGGATTAAGAGCAGGAATAAAGATGGCCTCGACAAAAGAGACAGCAGAATCAACTGACCCTTTGAGAAAATGGAATGTCACCACCTTGAATGCCAAAGAAGTCCCAAAGTCCTTGTCTAGCCTCCTGGCCTCCGGTGGCTTGGCTGTCCTCAGCCTGGCCTACCACAGAGCCAGCCCCTCCGTGGTCTTTATACAGGACAGCTGGCACTTTAGTTTTCCCCAGAGAAAAGCAATTCCATTCATCGTGGGCAGCAGGAGGCTGCATTTCTTCTCCTAGCAATAGTGCCTTCTTTTCATCTAAATTAGGATCCACTGAAGGGCTTTGCAAAGAATGAAGAAATACTTGGAGATCAGAGAAGGCATGTTACCCCATTTTATAGACAGATAAGCCAAGCCGTGAAGACTTAAATAAACAAAAGGCCATTTCTCAAGTACAGCAGGTGATATTTATCGGGCAGAAGACGGAAGTCATGGCTCTGATTCTAATGGAGTGATTTGATTAAATCACAAGTCATAGGCACTTTTTTTTTTTTTTTTTGGCGTCTTCAACATTAGCCCTGCAATTAAAACATAATTATACTTTGCTCTTTAGTGGTACCTTTCACCCAGGGAACAGAAAGTGCTTTATAAACATTAATTAAACAGCACAACACCCCTGTGATGAAGGTAGGAATTATCCTGTTCTTAGATGCGGTGACATGGAAACGAAAGAATTTAGTAATTTATCCGTGATCACAATGGGAATTGCCATCCAAGATTCCATATGGTTGAAGTCTCTCTGTGGTCTTAGCCTGCATTTGGAAAGTAAATACGTCAATAACCTTTTGTAAAGAGTATTTTCAACAACTTGTTTTCGACATCTTAAGTTTTTTATTTTTTATCTGTGCTTTTGTGAATCCTTTTTGTTATATATCTGTTACACATTTTCAGTTGGAGCTTAAATTATGGGGAACTTTTTGGGTATTTTTATTGATCAGGCGCCTCTAAATACCTAAGGTCTCATTGTTTTCTTTCAGTAAACTTTTTCTTGAACTATATGAAAGTAATATATACATACAGAAAAGTACACAATTCATCAACATAAAGCTCGATGGATATTCACAAAGCGAACCCTCGTACGTATCAGCACAGAGCAGTACAAGCACCTAGAACCTCCTCGCCCTGTGTGGTCGCTTCCGGTCACTGCCTTCTCAAAGGTACCCAATAGCCGGTATTCTAACAGCATAGATTAGTTTTTGCCTGCTTTTGTACTTTAGTACATGGAATTATATACTATAGGGACTCATTTGTATCTGTCTTCTTTTATTGAGTATTATGCTTCTGAGATTCATCCATGCTTTTGTCTGCAGTGATACTAAGTTCATGTTCATTGCGGTGTTCAACTTTTTAAATATTTCCCAACTTCTTTATTCTACCGTTGATGAACAATTGGGTTGTTTTCAGTTTGGGGCAATTTAAGTATTATTTTTAACAGTATGTTGCCGCACACACTCTTGTTCAATTAGGTTGAAATAAATCGAAGCTATCCTTTCCACATGCATCACCATGCAGACAAATGTGTCCATTATTCATTGAGACAAATGCACGATGTATACTACGGAGTTGCTGGACATTATTTGTGCTTCTTACAAAGACAATTGAGAGTCTTAAGAACCTGTTTCCTAATGGTAGGGGTGGGAATAACCATATTTTTTTTTTCTCTAAACCTAAAAATATATCACTTGGGTGTGAATTCCAGCATCAACACCTACTATGTATATGATCTTGGTCAATTCAGCCTCACCCAACTCTACTTTTCTCAATTACCAAATGGTCTTTAGGGTTATTGAAACACATGAAGTTATTAGTAAATACATAGTATTAAATAGGAACTCGGTGCATAGCATATATTATTAGCTATTTTCTGACCCAGTGTGGCTCTAAGTCCTACCAAGTGGTAGTCTGGCTGACCTGGGTTATGGTTTTGGATTATTAAGAATATTTATTTGAAAAATTCAATACATAACTGCACATTGAGTGTAGAAACGTGTATTCAAAGGGACCTCCAACACTAAGGAGACCTCCAACATTACGGATTTCTTTGTTTCCATGAGATACGTTAATGATGGATATATCGTGGTCAATTAATTCAATCTTGGCCTTTCTGAAAGACTTTATCACAGATGTAATAAAAAAGCAGATCAAATTTCATTACTGACATGCTCTTTAGACAGCTTGACTTAATGTAGGGTTTAGCTTGGAAATTATTGGCTTTAAGCTCGGAATTCTGTGAAAGTGGAAGTTTGGGGAGAAAATTGCTTTATGGGACTTTGCATTTGTTGGGTCCTAGATCAACAGCTTCGTGTTAAATGATATTTTTAGAGATGATACTATTCGGAGTGAACTGAGTAGGAGGGGCAGATATTCTTTTGCCTGATTCTCCTGTGGCTCCTTACCAATTAAATACATTTTGCGTGTTCTTGAATTGCCATTGGGAAGTCTTGTCTACATCCGTGATCCTTTGCCACCGCCGTGTGCTGTTCTGCCTTTTTCCGTCTCAAGAAATGGCACCCAGCTGCTCCAGCTAGAAGCCTGAGTGTTCTTGACTCCTCATTCTCCCCACACCCAGTCATTCCAGTAGTTCCTGCCGATTCTACCTCCTGTGAATCCGCCCACTTCTCTCCATCCCATTGCCACTGTCATAGTGGGGTCTGACATTTAAGGACAGAGAACCCATTAGTATATCTGGGTTTTATCACTGAGACAGATAATCTTATGTGATCTTCTTTCAACTCAGCTAAAACCTTTGGCTTCACTTAGGGTCTATTTCTTTTGTTTGGTACTTTGTAAATGTGGAAGACAACTAACAAATCACCATCTTACAATATTTACGTATAGATATCCCGTCATCCCTGAAGACTGATGCTGAACGGTACTTCCAAACGCAGACTCATTGCATTGGAAGAAACGTTAGACGCTGCTTAAGTTGACCCTCCTCGTTTTACAGACAGCTGGACACACGCAGGGATTAGGTACCATTCAGTTATAAATCTGACAGATTTACGGGCATACTTCAACACTCCAGATTAATTTTTATCCTGGGTTATAATTTTTCCGTGGTGCAATTGGAAAGCATCTGGTTCACCTTAACTCAGAACTGGTTCAGATCCTTCTCTGTTACTTCTTGTGCGATTGCCGCACACGGCTGGA
Source organism: Propithecus coquereli (assembly GCF_000956105.1). NCBI lineage: Eukaryota > Metazoa > Chordata > Mammalia > Primates > Indriidae > Propithecus > Propithecus coquereli. The sequence continues at coordinate 1,866,243 of NW_012148174.1, read as the reverse complement.
CACACCTGAGCTCCGTTGTCACCAATCGGTAGATGAAGATAAAATCTCTTTGGTATAACTGTATTGAAAATTAAATGAGATACAGCACAGTGCCCGGCACATAGTAGGATCTCAGCTGAAATATTTATGTGTTTGTTGTTGGTACAATATTTTGGAAGGCGGCTTGGCAACATGTATCAAAATGTAAGATGTGTGTACCGTGGGACTTGGCCATTTTACTTACTGCAGTGACGCCAGGACTCACGCGCACAGTGCAGAAACTTCCTATAAAGTAGCTTTTACTATTATGAATAGTTATATGTGGGCCAGAATTTACTTCCTCCAGCAAAAACTCAGAGTAAAGTCTTGATATACCCCAAATAGTGTAGAACAGTGATACTGTCCTTTGACAACCTTCTGAGAGAATTTAACTGCACCTATTTTAGGCACAAGAAGAGGAAAAATAGTAACGATAAACAATGAAGTAATAGATTATTGAGTGCATATGATGTGCCAACCCTAAGCTTATTCACTTAATCTTTGCAAGGTCTCTCTGGTGTATATAAAACATTATCTCTCTTTTAGAGAGATTGAGTCACTTGTGCTTCTTGGGAACAGTAGAGTGGCAAGGATTGTCACATAATTAACGACCGAATCAGGATTTGAACAGAAGTTGGTTGGATTCTGCAGCCAAGTACTCAAATCTGTAACTTCTATCTGTGGCTATTTCAAAAAATATATTCCTTCCAGATTTTCTGAGCTACGAAGGCGAAAGGCAGGCAGGGTTGAGAACAACCGTTATGACCATTGTACGTTCCTGTCTCTTTATGCGCCTCGATGTGGTCTGCTTGTTAAGAAGACAATACGGGCAGCCCTCCATATTCGTGGGTCCTGCATCCATAGATTCAACCAGCCTTGGCTGAAAAAATTCAGCATGAAAATTCCACAAAGTTCCAAAAAGCAACACTTGAATTTGCCCTGTGCCGAGTACTACGTTGAATCCATAAAAATGAAGTGATGTGTACAGGCATTGTATTAGGTGTCGTAAGTAATCTAGAGATGGCTTCCAGTGTACGAGAGGATGTGCACGGGTTATATGTAAATACTGCACCATTTTATACAGGATACTTGAGCATCTGCAGACTTTGGTGTACGAGAGGGGTCCTGGACTCTGTCCCACAGGATGACTTACTACATACGTGATATGCGACTTATTACATACGTGATGACTTCAATCCATTATTGTTGCCCTGTTTTCACCCACCCAAACTCTTTTTTTTTTTTTTTTTTTTTTTGAGACAGAGTCTCACTGTGTTGCCCGGGCTAGAGTGCCGTGGCGTCAGCCTAGCTCACAGCAACCTCACACTCCTGGGCTGGAGCGATCCTCCTGCCTCAGCCTCCGGAATAGCTGGGACTACAGGCATGCACCACCATGTCCGGCTAATTTTTTCTACATATTTTTAGTTGTCCAATTAATTTCTTTCTATTTTTAGTAGAGACGGGGTCTCGCTCTTGCTCAGGCTGGTCTCGAACTCCTGAGCTCAAACAATCCGCCCGCCTCGGCCTCCCAGAGAGCTAGGATTACAGGCGTCAGCCACCGCGCCTGGCCACACCCAAGCTCTTTATACAGCATCTTCGGCCTCAGGGAATGGGGTCTCTATTTGAGAGACCTTGATGAGGAAACCTAATGAGGTACAGACGCACTGGAGCATTTGCTTTACTTACTAGCGGTTGGGTGTAGGTTTCCTTCTCTCCCCTCTTCAGGGAAGCTGGGGTTCCGAGGCAGCCACACACTGCAATACCAACACAGGGAGGAAGGGAGGGGAAATCTTGGAAAACTCAAAGGTCTGATATTTCCCAGACATGCCATAACCTGCTTTTGACCTTGCTCCAAAAGCAGTGGTTTCCATAACAGCGTGTGTAATGTAACGTGACCCGACCGGAGCAGTTCTGCAGCAGGCGCGAGCCTTGCCTTTTTCGCAGCCGAGGTCGGAATCGGTCGGTTCCGTGTGGCTGACGGCTAAGAGAGGGGACCGGCGCCTGGGCCCCGCGGTCTCCGCACACCGCCTGTCTCCACGGCAGCTCTGCGTCTCGCGCTGCCTCCTTCCCCACTGACATCCCCAGATTCGGTGAAATAATCTGTGTCCCTGGTTATATTTGTGGTTTACGAATGTTCATTAATTGTGTCTTCCTCCTTCTAACCAGTTCTGCCTGGGAAGGGATCAGGGAGCTAAGACAGTTTCTCTTTACAGTTGGTGGCAGAAGAGATCGAGCAAGATTTGGGTGGAAGAGGCCCCCAGTGCAGCGTGGGGACGCCAGCGGAGCTAGGCAGAGCTCAGCTCTCAGCCTTTCCAATCCGTCCGGCCAGACCACCTCCCTGCGGGCCACCCCGCTGCCCTGGATCTTCTGACTCGAGCCTCTGAGACAGACAGAAAGGTTGGGAGCGGGGTCAGCTGTCTGGGCGACTCGGTGGTGGCTTCCCTTAGGACTGCTTCTTTCTCCGTGATGATGAAATTCAATCTCACAGTTTCAGCGCTTGTCCCCAAATATTTCAAAATGTGAAATACATACGAGCCAAATGACAAAAATGTTTTTTTAAAAAACAAAAACATGGGCTTCTTGTCATCCACCACACTAGCTGTTTCAATGTCTGTTCAGTCAGTAAATTATTCTTCCTGTTCTTCGTTTCTGATGAGATCCAGATGGTCTAAAAGTCAGTCTTTTCTGTGAGAGAGAAATTCTCTGTGAAGTTAAAAGTGAGTAGCCGTCGTGTTCAGATGGTGTGGACAGGAATTAAGTGGAATGATATGGTATTGTTGGTACCCAATTAATAGTAATTGATATTTAAGTAATTATAGTGACTGTATATTCAACTTGGAATTGGACTTCATTACTAATGTTCTTAACTCTTAAACAAAGACTATGTCTTTCTCTTTAAATTCTAGGACACTTCTAAAAGCCAAAATTGCTAATGTTAACATTTCTTCCTTTCTGTGTTCTCCAGATCTTATAGAATTGAAACACTGATTTGATGGATTTGGAGGCGTTCTGTAGTCAGCCTAGCAAGGGTGGATGCTGAGAGCTTTAAATGGGTCATCTTGTAGATTATGATGTTAAAGTGTGTTTCTTTTTAAATGTAACCTTAAAATGACTAAGTGATAATAATAACATAATGTTCATATAATTTTTATTTAAGTCACCATCTTACTTATCAGACTTTGAAAAAGAAAATAGTAATTTTCTTTTTCAAAATGAAAATAGCAATATTAGTCTGTATTCAGTGCTAAGCAGGATACAGTAGATGTTTTCATCCATCATCTCATTTAGTTCTTTTTAGGACCTGTAGGATGGAACGTGGTTATCTGTGTTCTGTAGGTGTAGAACAGATGCTCAAAGAGTTTCGTAATTTTCCCAAAGTCGTACACGTTGTAAGGGTAGGAACCCAGGAGCATTGGACTCAAAATCCAGCCTCTTTCCACTTTGCTGGAGAGTTTCCCAGATTAAAAACCTCCGTAGACTATGTCCACGCACGATGAGTGAGAGGCGAGAAGCCTCCTTATGCTAGTTTCTCGTTTCCTGCTGGAGACCGAATGGAGATAGGCGATACCACACTCCCCCTTTCCACGCACGGTCGTGTTCGTACCAGGTTCTAGAAAACCTGTGTTAACTAAAATTGCGAGGCCATTGTTTTTGATTGAAGTCCTGCACCGGGCCCCAGCAGACCACACGGAAAATGGAGTCACTCAACCTGAGTGCAATATAATTAAACCGAAACTTAAGGAAGCAGAAAAATCCTTAAACAGACCAGTTTTTCCTACAAATAGGAGGTCCACAGCAACCAGTTGGAAAGGGCCCGGTCCACCGGAGCCGGTGTAATGAGGAAGCCCCTCTGCTGCAGCCCTCACGGGAAGGTGGCCTGATGTCGACCCGTCTGCCGTCTGTATTATTCTACTTCCTTGTTTCTGCTCAAGCTCCCTCATAAAAACCTGCTATTCTGCCGTGCCCAATAAAGCACCTTTCCTTTTTTTATGGATGGAGTGTTGCGCAATTCATGAATCATTAATAGAAACCGGTTAGATCTTTAAACTTGGTCGAAATTTTGTGTTTTGACATAGGTTAGTAGTTAACTTTCTTGCTGGCTGGCGTTTGGAGAGAGAACCTCACATAGTTGTACACTGTACGGCAGATACCTAGGTAACAGAATTTCAGAAATGCATTTAGTTGTGAAAATAGAAGCGTAAGGATTTGCGAAAATACTCCAGGGGGAAGAAAACTGCAAAATGGATGCTGCCATACAAAGACTGAGTATTCAAAGAATGTCAGAGACCGAAAAACTCCCATTTTTCCTTTACTTTGTTCCTCCTTCCTTCTCTCTTTCTCCCTCCTTTGCTCCGTTTCTCCCTTACTTGTGTTTTTATGCTCGTTCCAACTCTCTAGCTTTCTGATCACGAACAATTTTCTTCTCTAACTCACCGGAAGGTTTTAACACACTCCCCCCAGGACGAGAGCTCACGCTGCGGTGAGTGGCGGCGGCCGTGGGCAGGGCTGTGTAGTCTGGAGCTGCTCCTGGCATCCCTGCTGCGCAGAGTGTGGTCTGTGGACCAGAAGCATTTGGCGTCACCCGGGAGCCTGCTAGAAATGCGAGGTCTGAGGTCCCATCTGAGACCTAAAGGATCAGAATCTGCCTCTTCCCAAGATCCACATGGAATTTCT
>NW_012148174.1:1836239-1860736 GCF_000956105.1 Propithecus coquereli | reverse complement strand
CAAAAGTGGTTTTCTGGAGTTGGAGACTGTGCTTTTAGTACTTTAAACAGTTTTTCCCTTACTATTCTCTGGGAAGCCTGTCTTTTTATAATATTTCTTTCTTTCATAGCAAGCAAAATGTTTCACAGAGCTTACCCTCCACAAGGACCAGTGTTCCTAGCATGGGCTAGTGTAAGTCTAGTATTCTAGTCCTGTTACCGCCTTGACTGGCTGGGTGCTTTGGGGCTGTCCCTGAATCTCTCTGGGTCTCAATTTTGCCCTCTCTGAATTGTTAAAGTAGTGAGCTGGACTGGGCTCAAAGTTCCTTTCCATCCCACACTAATATTATAGAGTCTACGAACAGAATATTTTTAAATACAGTGTGCCAACAAGGATTTAAGTGGATTCACGTGGGTCTTACCACGTGGTCCCAGCACTTCCGCGCATCCAAATTCTGCCTGCCTCTGCCACTTCTCTTCCCAGAGGCTCGGCTTGTGTCAGCCGTCAGCTCGGCTACTGAGCAGGAGGCAGAACAGCCAGCTGGTGGTGAGGTACCCACTGGCGATCACTGACAAAAGAATCTTGTTACCCCGATGACACCATGGCTTCATAGAATAATCTGAGTCTCTATAGTCAATTCATAGGTCGCATGTTTGACATTTTCTTTTGTTTTTGAAATGTTCACCATACATTCAGGACAATGTGGAATAAATATAGTGTGTTCTAATTAATTGAAAATTATAAGCCCATTAATGGTGTAGGAGGTAATTCTCTACAGAACCAAATTTTTGATTGGCAGCATATGCAAGAGAAAGAACATAAGCTTTGAAGTCAGGGTTTGTGTTCGTGTAGTGTCCCTTACTAGCTGGGTGACTCTGGGCATGATAATTAAATTCTCTGAAACTAAGTGTGCTAAACTCTGGGCAACACTGGACTGGTTTTCCCGCTGTTGAAGCTGCCATCGGGAATCAGGACTGCATTCCTAATATGGGACTGGGGAGATAATTTGCAAAGCTGAGGTTGGCAGAAACACCTGTGGGTGTGCCCAGACGTGTAGGCCTCCTTCCCTCTGTCTGCTCTCAGCTCCTCCATTCCAGCCGGACACGCCCGAATGCCAGGGCTGCTTCTCCCCTGTCTTTTGTGTTCTTGGCCTCCGTCCTGGACCACTTCTGCTTCTCCACCGCCGGCGGCCTGTGGGTTGCCAACCTCAGACTGGTGATGGCCACACCTAGAGGTTCCCTTTGCGGTGTTTTCCTTCCGGCATTTGTGACTGTGGGCTTCACCTAATTTCTGTTATTACGGAGCTAGTAACAGTCCATCAACACAGAAGGGCTAAAATGACTCTGGAAGGACCGTGAGTGACCAGGAATGGGGCTATCATCAGTTAAAAAATAAATCTTGTGAGAAGAGAACGTGTGAGAAGCTTAAAGGAAAACCATGTGTCGGCCTACATCTCTCCTAAACATTTTAGATCTCAAATGTGGAAAATGTGGACCGCCCTCAATGGTCTTCTCATTATCTCGTGGGACAAAATAGTGTTCAATGCTGTGAATATTCTTAAATATGATTTCACCATTCTTCACACACATCCCCAGAGACCTCGGACAGTTTTAGGGCTGGACAAATGCAAGTTCAAACACACTGAGGAAGTTCACTAGGCTAAAGCTCTGTCTCCTGCCTCCGGGTTTAGGACTCTCGACTAATCTGTGTTTCCTCATTGTTTTTGAGCTGAAAATAATATACATAATTTGGCACAATATAAAAATACCTAAGATCTAAGGGGACAATGTGAGGACCAGTGAGGCCGGTCACCTTTACCAAAACATTCTCTGAATGAGATGTGGATTGTTCAAGGGACACAATTTGTAAAATAGCACTGGTAAGCGATATTACTGCTGTAGTTGATTTATAACTTTCGCAAGAATTCCATTGATAAAAATACCAACTGCATGTTATGCTTCTAGTAAATGGGATCAATCTGGGGCCCTGAGACCACATTGTCTACATTAATAGTTTTCACCTGGAGCCTTGTTTGTATTACTGCAACTTTTCAAGTCACCTGTTGGGTGAAGAAAGGTCACACCATGTGCTGATACACTGAAGTGGAGGAACATGCAGAGACCCCAGTACTTCTGGATTCTTCTTCCTCTAAAATGTCTGAATTTTAAGTAGACTTTGCAAATACGAAATTCCTGAGTCACACTTACCCACACAAGCAAGTTTCACATCAAAGTGGCATGTCCAAAAGAGGCCCGTTGCCAAGGGTGGATGGAGGTGGGAACCATGTCAGTGTCTCTGAGGCCGGGACAGGGTACAATTCTCGCCGTGTGGGCAGCTGTCACGCTGGGACCCCCCCGATAGACAGCAGGATGTGCCGTGCCTGCGATTCCGCCGCCTCTTCTGTCCCAACCACGTAGTCTCAAGCCCTTTACGATGACATCTAAAAATTCCTGCTCTTGGGTTTGCTGGACGCATGGAACTGGTCCCTCTTCATCAATACGTGAATGTCTTAAAACCTAAAACAGGCTGCAAAGAAGACACAGAAATAGTCATGTCTTACCAAATGTTTCTAATGATTGAGAATTGTTAGCAATGCTCAAAGTGTTTACTAACAGCAGAATCAAAGCTGGCACTTGAGATTAAGAATAACAGAGGCTGCGCCTGGCTGATGAGATCCGCCCAGAAATGAATAAAAAGAATAGTTCCAAGGAAAACAAGGACAAATCTCCCTTTTTACTGGTCTGCATTTCTGTTCCGTAGTATTCCTTCCAAATTCCCCACACATCTCCTTCGTGTCTTCACAATTTGTAAGGCAAGCATGAGGCCTTTTAAGATTAAAGTGATTTATTTATTCATAATTCAATTCATAGCTCTGCTTAAGTAAATGCACTGATAAAAAATTGCAGAGTTCCTTAATCCTACAGCTCTATCTTTGGCCCATTTAATTTCTTCACATGACTTTACTACCGTAAACACTGATAATTCTCGTATGGAAAGAAAAGGATGTTGTTTAACTGATGTTTTTCACCGAGAAGCAATTCATCACCAGCTCCGCCCACCGGATGTCTGCCATCGCCTTCAGAAAGAGTCTGCCCTGGTGTTATCCATCAGCCGGATCCTCAGACCCGTAAGTGGGAATTCGGGTTGCATCAGCCACAGAGCAGACCTTCTGCGGTCTGAGCAAGGCAGCGTGTCAAAGTGGAAAGCGCACTGCACACCTGGCTTCAGATCTCAGTTTTGCCACTCTGAAGCAAGTCATTGACCTTCTCTGGCCCTCATTTTCAATTAAATAAAAACATTGGGTCAAATCTGGACTTGTCTCAAATGCCAGTTCAGAGTCATTGGCAGGTGTGCTGGAGAGTGGACAGAAAGATTGTGAGACTGCGTCCAGGCGGGTGGAACAAGGAGCTCCGCAACTGATTCTGATCCATGCTTATCCTGATTGATTCGCTATGTCTGTCCTGGACGGGTAGTGGTGAGAACGCCGCGTTAACCCTAGCTAGAAATATACTTTCATCTCTGTTTTAGAGAAGCACAGCACATTTCCTTGAAGAAGCAGCAAGATCATTCTGTCATTTTCAGAACCGGAAATAGAAAATTCTCTTGACTAAGATAGGTTTTCGGAGACTTGACTCTTTCGAATGCCTTGGCCGAGCCTCTCGTTTGCTCCTCCTGTCCGTTAATAACCGGCTGGAACAAATAGCCAGATGATGTAGTCTGTCTGGGGCATGAATGGAAGGACCTAGACATTCCTTCCTCACTCACTCTCATGAGACAGGATTTAGAAGCTTTGCTTTGTTTACCAGTTAATCAGCTCATAACATGTTTGTATGAAGTGCTTAGAGCTAGTTGTAAACTGGAGACTTTATAATTTTCATCTGATGGGCTCAGCCCTGAGAGGTCTTTAAATCAGACAAAAGTCATAAAATTATTCAAGCCTACACAATCTTAAGGAGAAAGTTTGCCGTGTAATTGTAAGGTTGACTTCTATGCTTTGGAGTTTATCGTGAGTGCCCTGAAGACCTTCAAATATACAAATCTGTCTTTGTTTGCTTGTTTAATAAAGATTTTCCTATCTCCTAAGAACCTCAGAAATTTGAAGGAGATCTGGACCACTGTTTATTTATCCATGAGAGTAATTTGCTAGAATTAAAGCCGGGGCTTTGGAACCAGCATTCATTACCGTCCTACAGTATACTTTATATCTGAGTAGGAGTCAGAGTTCGGGGGTTTGGTTCTTTTTCTCTTTAACCGACGTATTCCTAAACTTAGGGAAGTGGCTGGAGCACAGTGTATCTGCTTCCCTCCGGAAACAATGGGGTATTCGCTGCTGCTTCTTGACTGCACCTCAAGAATATTCAAGGAATCGTAGTAGAAGTTCTAGCAGATCCTCTGAGGCCCTCTGGTGAAACTCCGTCATTGTTCCCGTTGTTAGATACCCTGTGTTTTCGTGCGAAAGAGCCTGTTCTCTTGAGCACAGAGATGCCACCTAGAATGGCTGTGAAGAAATAATTCTGGATGTGAAATACTAATGTGATTTCTACCTTAACCCGCAAAACAAGTTCATCCACTTTGGGATTTCTCACACGTCTGGGAGAACTTATGCAACTCAGGCTGCTACCAGGGCGTGGGGGTGTCCTGGCGGAGGTATGTCCTAAGCAGGCTTCATGCCCTTCAGACTCCTGCGGTCCCTCCTCTGACATCACTTGTTTTGTTAAAGCCATTGAAACAACAACAAAAACAAACACAGGAAGTCATGTGTTGTGGTTTCATTGTCTTTAAAATCTATTAACTTTTTTAGAGGCCGGATTTATACATCTTCAGAGAGAATATGATTTTATTTCCACTGGTCCTCTCCTAGACTCTGAATGTTAGTGGACTTTCTTCATATTGTTAGAACTGGTTTACTGTTTTTCTGTCATTGTCTGTTCTTTCTCCTTCCATCCAGTTTCCCCATTCTTCATTCCACGCGAGCAGTGGTGTGGGGGTCAGAGGTTAACAACTCCATCTCTGAAGAAGGAAGAGCCCTGACTTGGTGAATTGGCCAGTTTTTGTGGGGTAAATACGCTCATTGTGGCCATTTCCAGCTACCCACCTGACATCCTTAAACACAGGTTGGAAAGAGATGCATGGTAGCGCACCATTTTATAGTATCACCACCACACAAACATAATATATGTAAATAAACTTAAGAACATAGATAACAGTAAAATGTAGTGAAATAACTAGGAAGTGATGAGTTTTGAGTGTATTTTACCTTTGTTGTATGAACAGAATTTGTTCATATAGTTTAATTTTTAAGAACAGTTGTCTTTGACCACTGAATCACAAGATTTATGAAAATTTAACGGTTGGTTCTTGTGTACTGGTGTGGACAGGTCTCACATACCATTCATTACACAAGATATTCAGAGACTAAATTTTGCTAATTCCCTGGAATGCTTGAAAAACCGGGCAGGGAAATGCAAGTGGTTCTGAACTCCCATCGAAGGCAAAGTGAATGAAAGAGCAGGCGTGTGTCCATCTAACACGCTTTATTTGGTGCCAGCACAAAGGCTTGGCGTCTGTGCACGTAACGCATAGATCATATCAACGGCGGAGAGTGAGGGGAGCAGGATTGCCAGATAGGCCACTTGTAAAAACATCAGAAAGACTTTTTCAAAATTTTGAAAAGAAAATAAACACAACCGAACACGAGACCAGAAGAATCTGGAGAGATGCATTTGTACAAAGTTAGCTTAATCTAGACAATACAAACACAGAGAGATAGTATTAGATCTGCCTGGGAAGGCAGCGCTGTAGGTATCGTTGTTCATTGTGTACGAAATGAAGGAAGGAAAGAAGAAAGGCCGCAAGGAAGCAGAGCCTCGGGGTTTGGTGTACGTAGGTGGATTAAGAAAGTATGATTTGTATTTACCTTGGCTACAGGGGAGTGGATCTGAGACCACCATAAGTCAGTCTTCAAAGCTTGGCTGCTTGGTTAGAGCAGCTCGAAGTGCCAGGAGGGAGTATGGATGTTACTGTGTGTAGCAACAGTGGGATGAGAAAGGGAAAAGGTCTTTCTATTCCATAGCTCGCTCTTCTCCTCCTCCAGAAATTGCCTCCAATCAGCACACTCCCTATTCCCCACGGCCTGTTGAGATTCTGTCTCCTCCACCATCGCCAAGCGTTTACCTGGAAGTTTCTCCCTCCATTTCCCACACGGTCCCCCGTCTCCTCCCTATCGCAGCTTGAGGGCCAGCTCCAGGAAGCCTTCCTCGACCCCAAGTCCTAGCTGGAAGCCGAGCGGAGTTGAAGTTACTTGCTCACTAGTTCATCTCTCCCAGTAGACTTAAACGTATTAAGGATGGAAACGTGTCTTATTCTATTCTATTCTCCCTACCTAGAGCAAATCCCGATCATACAATAGGGGCTCAATAAATACTTTTTTGGGAAAGAATAAATGAACTGATGTCCACAGAGGAGACGGAACTCAAAGGAACATGAGAGGTTTTCCATTGCTTGATACACAGGGTAACATCTTTATTACTAGATGATAATACTAATAATACCTTTTCTGCCCTCTCTGAATACATGAGCGGAACGAAGTCAGTTATGAACTTTCAGTGAACGTGCCCCCTGTTGCCCTTCCTCATGCCAGTCCCTATTAGTCTCTCATCAGCTGCATTAATATCCTTTTTCGGCCGGGTGCGGTGGCTCACGCCTGTAATCCTAGCTCTCTGGGAGGCCGAGGCGGGCGGATCGTTTGAGCTCAGGAGTTCGAGACCAGCCTGAGCAAGAGCGAGACCCCGTCTCTACTAAAAATAGAAAGAAATTAATTGAACAACTAAAAATATGTAGAAAAAATTAGCCGGGCATGGTGGCATGCCTGTAGTCCCAGCTACTCGGGAGGCTGAGGCAGGAGGATCGCTTGAGCCCAGGAGTTGGAGGTTGCTGTGAGCTAGGATGACGCCACGGCACTCTAGCCTGGGCAACAGAGTGAGACTCTGTCTCAAAAAAAAAAAAAAAAAAAAAATCCTTTTTCTTCCTTCCCCTAATGGCCTCTCTGGGGTTCCTGGCACACCGTGCCGAGCACAATAGATGGTCTGTGATTATCTGGGATGAAACGAAGAAGGACAGTTGATCCCAGTGCTAGGGACTCGCCACCTTTGAGCTCCTCCCTTCACGCCCACCCGAATAATTAAACGCATGTTCCTTTGTAACGCGCTTCAGCACTCTGGCAACCACAGAGTAAAATGGAGTAAGAAGAATTACAGGTTAGACGGGTGTCTGGTGATAGCCTAAATTATTATCTTTGCAGAAAGCAAAAGGTTGACACAGGCCTTTGACACACCTCCAAAGACGTGAAATTCAGGTTCTGAATTAGAGGTGGAATTCCATTACGTAGCTTGATAATTTACTCTCAGGTGTGTGGGAGATGTCTACAGGTGAAACGGCTGTCGCACCTGTAAACCGGAGCAATTCAGGTTGGAAGATAAGTCACATGCATGATTTTAAATAGGCAGATATGCCTTGCGTTTTGGGTTTTCAGAGATTTACACCCTTCGGTCTGCTAAACAAAGCCTGGGTGTTCTTCACTGCCCCTCTCAAAGCCAGTTAGGCACAACTGGTGGTCATCTGTCAGAGATGAGAAGGACTTTCACATTCATGACCCCACATGTGGCGTATCCCACTGGCATGAGTGAGATGATCAGTCCTGATCTGCACTTTTGCTCCTTGATCTTAGTATCTCTGCCAAGGAAGAGCATCTCAGGCACCCTCATTACTCCTTCAGAGACTTCCAGAACAATGTGAACAAGTCTTCACTATTATAGTTATTCATTCTCTCCTTAGCCATTGGAAATGGCCATTTTGGAGACCTGAGTATTTATTAATGGTCTCTGTTATGTAATAAGGGCTCAATAATGCTTTTTCTGAAAGAGTGAAATAAGTGAATTCATGTCCACAGAGGAGACAGAACTCAAAGCAACCGGAGAGGTTTCACGTTGCTTGGGAATTAAATGGCAACTCTCTGTTGAATTAAACAGCAACAATTCTCTGTTAAATAGCGACTTTTGTAATGGGTAATAATTTAAAACCTTGAGGCGACGAAAGATATTTATATTCAATTTTTTTTAAAGGATCAAAACTATTAACTCTCCCTCCTCTTTTACTTAACATAGAACTTTGTCGATCCTTTTTAAAATTCCACTGAGAAGTTCAGAAGGGTTTGCACATATTGTCACATATCATATCCACTTAAATCTCAGGAATATTGGTTCAGAATATTTTACCTGCATGCAACTTATTAAGAAAACCTATGTCAATTATTTTCGATATGGTCTTTAAAACATTATTATCTCAAAGCACCGACCTGTCTTCTTGCATCTTACCTGGAGAGCTTAAAATGTAGATTCCTGTGCCTCACGCTAGATATTCTGAATCCAGCATCTAGTGGGCGGGACTTAGGAATCTTTACATTTAACAGGTTCCTAGATGACACTGGTATACTTTGTAGAATAGAATATTTACATTTACAGTGTGGCTGACAACTCAGCAGAACAAACTGTGTCTCTCTCCTACATCTGCTTGTTTTGTATGTTATAAATATCATCAGAATAATAGCTGCCGTTATTGAGCGCTAAGTACCTGTCACGGTGCTTTGGTAGATTTTGACAAATGCTTTCTCACTTACCTTTCACAATGAGCTTACGAGGCTCCCAGAGCTATCAGCTGGGATTCCAGTTCTGGCCTATCCAATCGCAGTGCCTGCCTTCTATTCACTGCGCTGCGCTAGACACCGTAGATTCATACAGTGTCCAAGCTGGATGACACATTAGACATCACCTACCCCACTGCTCAACTCCACATTTCATAGGTGGAAAAACAGGGTTAAGTACCTGCCAGGATTCATTCCAAACGAGCTGATTCCACAGCTGGGTCTAGAACTCAGGTCTTGAGCCCCAGTCTGGAGCTCTTCTTACGTGACCTTGTTGCCTCCATATATCATAATTATTTGTGCCCTGCTGGGGATTGAGCATTTGATTGATCATCTATGCTAGATTCTAAAAACCGGTTTAGGTTGTGGAAGTAATTCCCTGTCATCAAAATTGTCACTCTATTCTTATGTATCATTGTCTCTGTAGTCACCTTTTAAATATTCAAAAGCCACCATGTGATTGTTAATAGTAATGTGCTGTCCTTTGGGTGCAATTGATACGTCGTTGGCACACCTTTTGTAAGTACTATCCTTCTCGGTTGTATTTTCAGTAGTGGGAAGTACTTATTTTCTTCTTCTGTTCCCCCCACAGTACAGTAATTCCGAGGGCAATGGCCGGGTGCCTGGGACCCAGATTAGCAGGATAAACATGGTACCTCTTCCTAGAGAATTAATTTGATAAATGGCAAGTTTTTTTAACCCTTTAACACTACAGCAAACATAAATATATTATGAGGCAGAATGCAAATTAAAATAAAAATTTTAAGCTGAATAGAAGTCTTCAAAGAAATTATGTGCATGCAACAGAATTCTTCAGACTGATACCTTTGAAAGCCACATCTCCTTCCCTCCAACATGAGCATACACCCACCCACCCACCCACACGCATTCGCTCTTCTCTGCCCTTGGAGAAAATGTACCCTAAGTTCAGAACACTCTCAAGCCTTTGTCTATTCCTGAAAGGGTCACGTAGAGGGAAAATCTTGGGCTTTGGAATCAGTAAGATTCGAATTTGAATCTTGAAACCAAAATTCCCTACCTGTGTGACTTCTATACTCTGAACCTCAAGGTCTTCAGCTGCGTCATGGGGATGTTACTGTGTACACCCTCAGCCTACTTTGATGATTAAATGAGATACACGTAAAGTGCCTGGTACAGTGTTTGGGACATAGAAGGCACTCAAGAAGTGACAGTGGATTGTGATCACATAGATCGTCATTACATATTCGTCAGATGGCAGGCAGGGGGTAGGGGCGTGGAGTGTGGCCAGGGGAAAGAAAGCTACTGGCCCAAGAAGGGCCGGCACCACAGCTTGGCTCCTGGAGTGTTGAAATAAGATGTAAGAGTGAAGGACACATAGATACACGTGCACATACACACATGCACACATGAACAGACATGTCACATACACTCACATGCACACACTCACATGCTTGCACTTGCAGGAAGGGGGGAAGCAAACAGTAGGTGGGAAAGATTGGATCATGGGGGAGGGCTTGAGAAGCTTGACGCTTCAAGACGTAAGGAGTCTGAATCCAACTTTCGTAAGAAGACCAGGAGTCACCTTCCATCCTGTGGCTTCCCCTCAAACACTAGTCTATATACAAAAAGTTAAGGAAAGAATTGGGTATGCTGTTTTCTCTCACAGACATTTTATCTCTAGTCTTTATTTCTTCTCAAAACAACTGCCAAGAGACCGATATTATTTGTAATGTTAGGCTCAGAAAATACATTGGACCAGAATTTCTGGGACTCTTGGATTTTGCCCTAAATTTGAACTTTATTTTCCAGTTCGTTTTGCCACTTCCTGTTTCCAAGGCCGAGAGCTTTAAAAAGATCCGAACATAACTATCACACAGTATTAAGCTCATAGGAAAAATGATTTTGTGAGTCAAGTGCTAATTAATCAGAATTATGTCTTAAAATATTTTTGGAAGGCTAGATGTAAGTTTATAGGCAAAAATATTTGGATTCAGTTCATCCGAGCTGTGGGAACTGCCGTCGGTGGACAAAACCAGCCAACGAATTCCTACACTCCTCGTGCCTTGTGCTTGTAAGAGCCCCCCACCCCCTGCCACCCCCCACCAGCGCGCGGCCCCATGGCAGTTCTGCGTAGATCCCCCTCCAGGCTGTGCTTCCAGGGAAGAGGGGAGGAGAGGCCCATTGCTCTGAAGATCCAAAGAGGACTGAGCCTGGCTGCTGGCCTGGGGAGGTGGGTGGAATGAATTCCATTCCCTCCCTGGGAGAAGATACAACACCACCCGCCTGTGTTCAGCTGCCAGCGGTGGCTCACTCCCCCGCATCTCACCACACTTTGGGGATAAGAACCTAAGGTCCCCGTGTCACCTTCTCTAGCTATGGAGAAGACAACTTCATGGTCTCTGTCTTCAAACCGGCAACAACTCCACGTGTTTCTTGATTGCAACTGGAAGGAGTTTTAACGTCTTTATAGTTTTAAAAAGTAGTTTCATGTTATTTTAAAAAATAAAAATATCTAAGAGAAGTAAGAATCTCCCTGAACCACATTCCCTCGTGTCTCTGTCATCCTTCTTGCTCAGAGATGCTTCTCAGGGCCTCTCCTCGTTATGCCTTTCGAGGCTATGCAGAGATACCTGTCTCTTTAAGGAAGTGGAACCGGGCAGAGGTGACGGAGTTCTCAGAAATACTTACTTTTTTTTTTCCCCCCCTCTCCTGACAAACATCTCTGAACATTGCGTCACACCCAGCTCTGTGGCCGTTCCTACCTAGCTCGAAGGCATCCCTGGCTGGCCCCGCCTCGGAGAGGACACCCACCGATCATCCCAGCAGCGTGTGACTAAGGCGCGCGCTGACAGTTGTGATCAAAGACAGGGACGGCCCACGCCGGACGCAGGCGACCGTCAGGACTGAACGCTTAGGCCGCGTGAATCATGCTTGCTTCAAAGAGAACGCGTGAGCCACGGAGCCCTTAGGAGCTTGCTCTGCTCAGTGGCACCAAGATCAGGTGAACAGAGGAGTTCGGAGGGGCCTTGACAGTACCTTTGGAGCATTAGCTTCTAAGGAAACCGCGGGAATTCGGTTTCACATGCTGAAGAGTTTAGATGCGTTTTCTTCTCTACTGAGTTGACTGTCGTTTTATAGACACGAGCATCCGAGCATCGTTAGGAACGTTTGTTTTCATAGTATGTACTTTCCCACGATAACTGTCGGTGCGGAGGTCAATGCTGTGAATTGACCGAGGTCAAGAGCACTGGCGTGTGCCGGGAATCACTGGCGTCTGCCTCCCTTTTAGCAGGACAAAGAAGTTTAGGGTTTGAGGCCAAGTGCAGGATTTCCTAAGACTCCCCCCAGGCATGGGCAGTGGCCTCGAGAATGTGATACACAAGAGAATGTGATACACAAAGCGTTTCCTCATTCAACAAATATTTACTGAGCGGGGCACCATGCTGGATGCCGGGAGTAAACAGAGAGGCAAATCCCTGACCCCGTGGGGTCCATAGATCAGCAGGAGGGAGGCGCATCCAATATTCACACTGGCAGCGGGAACCCCTGGACCTCTCGACCTCCCGAGGGCCACCAGCTCAGTGAGAACTCTGGTTTCTCAATTCTCTGTCAAGAGCGGCCTCAAAATCCGGCCACCAGCTTGCATCATTGTCTCCTGGGGAGATGGTTTACAGTGCACGTTTCTAGAACTTACCCAGTTTTACGGAACAAAAATCTCTGGCCTTTTAACAGGATTTCCAAAATATTTCTGATGCCGTAAATTCTGTCTTTGCATATTTTAACTGCGATGAGGCTTCACAGTGCTTCTGCAAGAGGGAACACGTGAGGAAGCGTGTTGGTTTGAGGTGAAGCAAATACTGAATGGATTTGTGGTTTTCAGACGCAGCCTTAGATGTTGGTTCCTTCAGTTACAACTTTGTTTTCGAGTCTGTTTTTTTTTTTTTTTGGAGACAGAGTCTCACTCTTTTGCCTGGGCTAGAGTGGGTGCCGTGGCGTCAGCCTAGCTCATAGCAACCTCCAACTCCTGGGCTCAAGCGATCCTCCTGCCTCAGCCTCCCGAGTAGCTGGGACTACAGGCACGCGCCACCATGCCCGGCTAATTTTTTCTATATATTTTTAGTTGTCCAGCTAATTTCTTTCTATTTTTAGTAGAGACAGGGTCTTGCTCTTGCTCAGGCTGGTCTCAAACTCCTGAGCTCAAACAATCCGCCCGCCTCGGCCTCCCAGAGAGCTAGGATTACAGGCGTGAGCCACTGCGCCCGGCCTTGAGTCTGTTTTTTATCCTTCAGCCTGGGGAAGGATCACATATAATGGGGCCAAGTCCAGGGTCCGTGCTGACTTCCGTTGGCTGCGCTAATCAGTAATAAGTTACTCATAAATAATGTTGAAACAGAAGCCATGGACAAGGAGAAGAAATTTGTAATACTTATAAATAACAGATCAAGTGCTATTGTTTAGAATATGTTTAAAGAGAATTCCTGCAGATCACTAGTCAAAAGACAAATAACCACATAAAAACATGGGCAAAGGATGTGAATGGTCAAGTCTCAGAGAAGGAAATCTGAACCAGGAAAACCTCAGTAATTTATAAGAAGATGCAAACTGAAACATGAGACACCGTTTACTGTAATCTGCCACACTGGTAAAAATTAAGAAGTCCCACAATATCAAGGGCTGTCAGGATGTGGGTGAGATGGTATGCTTTTGCATTACTCTTGAGAGTGTAATTTGGTATAGATCCATTATTAAGATATATTGGCCTCATCTGGTAAAACTCAAGATATAATACTCGGGTCCCGATAATTCCACTTCTGTGCACGTATCCACCAGAAACTCGGGTGTATTTGCGCAGAGTCACGCCATAGAATGGCTATTGCAGCATTGCTTGTAAAACAGGAGAAACAATCTCAGTGTCCATTAATAGAGAAATGGGTGGATCAAACAGGCAGTTGGAAAATGATGATCTAAATCAACCGGTTATGTTTCAAGATTACATTGAATGAAAATAAAGAGAAGAACAACACAGTATGAATTTTTTTTTTATTTCAGCATATTATGGGGGTACAGATGTTTAGGTTATGTATGTTGCCCTTGTCCCCCTCCCCTCCCGAGTCTCAAATATGTCCATTCTTTGGGTGGTGCACATTGTACTCTTTGTGTACGCATATACCCGTCCCCTCCTCTCCCCCCCTGCCCAACATCCAATAGATGTTATACAGTATGAATTTTTTATATAAACAAAAAACAAAAACAATAGTATGTGTTTTATGATTTATGTTTTATATGTAAAATTTTTAAGAATGAAATAAAAGGACTTATACAAAATTTATGATATTTGTTGTCTAAGAAGGATAACAGGAAAGGGAATGGTAGCTAAAAGTGTTTAATCATATCTGTAATTTAATTCCATAAAAATGATATATTGGCCGGGCGTGGTGGGCTCACGCCTGTAATCCTAGCTCTCCGGGAGGCCGAGGCGGGTGGATTGTTTGAGCTCAGGAGTTCGAAACCAGCCTGAGCAAGAGCGAGACCCCGTCTCTACTAAAAATAGAAAGAAATTAATTGGACAACTAAAAATACATAGAAAAAATTAGCCGGGCGTGGTGGCGCATGCCTGTAGTCCCAGCTACTGGGGAGGCTGAGGCAGGAGGATCGCTTGAGCCCAGGAGTTTGAGGTTGCTGTGAGCTAGGCTGACGCCACGGCACTCTAGCCCAGGCAACACAGTGAGACTCTGTCTTAAAAAAAAAAAAAAAGAAATATTAAAACCTGCAAGAAGTACAATCAAATGTTAACAGTTATATCTGGATCCATAGGAATATGATCCAGTTTGTTATGTTTTTTGTCATTTTCTGTAACATTAACGTTTTTGAAAATTTAAAAACATCAATGACTCATCATTGTCCAATATGGGAAGAAACTCTGTTTGCATAGGTGAGCCACTATTTGCATAGATGAGGGTAGTTGCTAAGCTGGCATGCGACGAGGGACGCGGTTACACCCAGGGGCCGCAGGGTGTGGGGTTGGCCGGGAGTGTCGGAGGTCCCCAAAAGACTTTTAGAACTCACCCATGCAGACAGACCCCAAGAAGAGGAGCCCTGTTTGTAGTATAATTGTGTTTGTTTTTAATGCTCTCGGCTACTGTTTATATAGACAGCGAAATTAACAGGCAGAGACTCGGAGAATAAATAGCTCTTTCTTCTCTTCCGCGTCCCCCCTGCTCACCCCGCACCGCCTGCGGTCTGGCAGCCACACTTGACTGCTCTACAGTCGGCGGCTGCTCCTCTCGGTTTCTGTTTTATCTTCCTGTCTGGTGGGTGGTTGCGGTGGGAGTACGAAGGAGGAAAGAAAGAGAAGGCAGTTGACTCTTGATAAAGAAAGGCCACCTCTTGGTTTTTCATCCGAAAGATCAGGTTTCATAACCTAAAGGAAACACGATTTTAAAGACAAAAGTCCTGCAAATTTTAATTTTCAAGCACTTGAGCACTTCTGTAGTAACCCTTAAGTTCCTTGCAGCCTGTCCCCCAGAAATGCTGCACGCACACGCGTGTGCACACACAGACACACGTGCAAACTCCGCTCCCACCTCCTATGTTTTACATAATGAAACTCCCGGCTTATTTGGGCAGCATCCACACCGCAAATAGAAACCAGTGTGTTCAAGAGAGTAAGTAGAAGGCACCACGTTCATTTTAAAGTGTTTCTTCACATGTGCATTTAACTTGCAAGATCCAAGTGATGCAACTCAAAGAAAAAAAGGGTTTAGTTATTAGTATACGTCTTGGCAATTAATGTGTTGTCGAGAGACTTTTGGCTTTGGTATACCACTTAGGTTTTCCTCTTCTTGGAAAGAGGTGTTTGTCGATTCTGCCCGGTGAGGAATGAACTGCCTTGGTGTAGGGTAAAGCAGTGGTTTCGAGAAAATGTGGTCCCGGTACTAGCAGCTTCAGCAGTACCTGGGAACTTGGAAGAGATGGCATATACCTGGGCCCTACCCCAGACTGCTGGTTGAAGGTGCAGCAGTCGGTGCTTTTAAGAAGCCCTGCAGGTGGTTGTGATGCATGTCGAAGTTTGAGAAACTCTGTTATAAAGAACCAGCACTAAACCAGAACCCAGAAGAGAGGAATTCAGGGCTCAACTCCTATGCTTACCATCTGTGACCCTCGTGCAAAAAACTTGCTAGAATTATTTTACGTAGTATAAGCCCGGCAACTGTTTCCTGAATGAGTAATGTCTATGAAAGTTCTGAAAACTATGAAGGACTCTATAATTTAAGTTGTTGTTATTGCTGTTATCTCATCCGGGGAGTGGTTTTGTTTGCTAAATCAGGTGCTCTGATTGAAGTATCTTTTCTGCGTTTGTTGCTATCCACGAAGAGTTACCGGATTTAGCAAATGCAAATAGAGGACACTCGATTAAGTTTGTATGTCAGATAAATCACAAGTATTTTAAAATATAAGTGTGTCCCAAATATTGAATGGACATAGTTGTACTAAAAAAATGACTTGCTTTTGACAAGTCCTGTATTTAATCTGGAAACCTTGTATCTTTGGGGTCTTTTCCTAAGGTTAGAGATCAGGTTTTATTGATTTCAAAATGTTCGTGTATAAGAAGCAATGCTGTAAGCTGCAAGTAGCAGGAAATCTCACAGTGGTTTTAACAAATGGAGTTCACTTGTCTTACACAGCAGGTAGACTTGGAGAGAGGTGATTCTAGAAAGGGTTCAGTCGCTCAAAGACATCAAAGATCTTGTTCTGGGTTGCTGTGATTTTCTTGGTCTTTCCCTGATTGTCACAAAATGGCTGCAGTAGCTCCAGGCATCAGATCCTCACAGAGACTTCTTGTCAAGCAATTTTGTAATGTCAGAAAGAGGAATTTCTTTCCCAGAATCTTTCCAGCAAACTGAAAAAATACCTAGTTTTCACAGTCTCTTGGAAGGGAATCTTCCGAGTCTCTTTTCAATTGCTGCCCCATGCCTGGTTCCACTCTCAGCAGTCTCAGAGAACAATCTCTTCTCCTAACAGGCTGAACCATCACTAGTCTAGTAAATAAACTCGGAGGGATGGGCTTGGAAACTAATACTCTCTCTCACCCAGAGGAGAAGGTCATCACACTCCTCACAGATATTCCCATTCTCATGGGCTCCCAGTTTAGAAATGCAGAATTTATCTTTAACTCTTCTTTCTCTTACTCCCATCCCTGTGTTACTTCCTGCAAAATGTTCAAAGGCCTTTTTCTAAAATCTGGGTCTATTTGGTTTCACTAACCTAATCTCTCCCATCAGCCAGGTGATTCTCCTTACTGGACCCCGCAGGTAAAAATATCCATCTGAACTGGGCTCAGACAATAGGAGCTGTTGTCTCAGCTGACAAGAAATCCAAGGAAAGCAGCTATGGAGTTGGTTCCGTGGCTCCATATTGTCACGGGTGCTGGGGCAGCTTCTCTGTAATTCTGTTGTGTTCTCTCGTGGTACAAGGGGACCACAACCCCAAGGACAGGGACCTCCACCTGTGTGTCTCTCCTTGTTTATGATAGAGGGAAACCTCCCTCAGTAGACTGGCCCTTTTGTGCTAAGGTGGGTTCAGTTGTCCACGCCCTGGGGGAGATGCTATGGCGGGAGGTGGGCTCTGCCAGCTGGGAACGAGGACCGGTTGTCTGGTGGGGGTATCCGTCTGCTCAGGCTGCTGTGACAAAACACCGCCGACTGAGTGGCTCAAACACGGTTCTGGAGGCTGGAAGTCCAAGATCGAGGTATCCACAGGGTTGGTTTCTCCCAAGACTTGTCTCCTCGGCTTGCAGATGCTCGTTTTCTCACCGTGTCTTTATATGGTCTTCCTTTGTGCTTGCAAATTCCTGCTGTCTTCTTATAAGGACCAATCATGTTGGATTAGGGCCACCCTACCAGGCTCATCTTAATCTATCACCCCTTAATACACCCCTTTCAAGGCAGTATCTTCACATACAGTCACGTTCTTAGGTACTGAGGCTTCGAGCTTCAAGGTATGAATTTTTAGGGGGACACACTTGCTCCTGTAACAATGGGCGACCAACTTTGCTTGTGGTTTGTTGACAGGTTTCTGCCTACCAACCCCTGAGCCTTTGCATGCGCCATCCTTCCTATCTGGAATAACTTTCTCCTTTATAGGGTTTAAAATACATTCATTTTCCAAAACAAATGCTCATGGGACTCTCCCAGGAGCTCCATTCTCCACCTTTCCTTATCTCGCCAGCCCGATTCGGTCGAACTGTGACTCAATTCACACGCGTGCGTTGTTATCATGGAACATTCGTCAGCTTGGGAAAACCTGCTGAGAGCCGAAGAACTGTTATAGACAAGTCAAGACTAATCACACGGCATGAATGCTTGTTTAGTCAAAACTTGGGTTTTAATTTTAGTGAACTTTGGCTGAAGTGGAGGGGTACTTCATCATGCTGAGATGGGAATGTGATCTGAGAATCTCTTCTAAACTCTGCTTCTTAGTTCACTGATGTTGAAGTGGGGATTTGAGGGGAGCTTAGAGTTTAGTCTGGGATCATTGAAAGGAACTTTAGAATGTGAAACCGTGAACTGAGTTTTTAGTTACAAAGGGGGGTTGGGTGGCCATCTTTGTATGTAATGCTGAATTCCTGATCAGGAGACGCTCTACACAGTTCTAGTCTCATGCTACATGCTTTCTCCTCTCTACCTGTCATCCTTGTTTTAACGTGTTAGTATGGAGATGGGAGAATGGCAATTTCAAGATTAAAAAAACTCAGCTCATCGACTTTTATAGCAGCAACCCTGCCTCAATTTGATTTTGAACTGCGCAATTCACTGAACTCAGGTCTGTGTGAAGCCAAAGCCCAGCGCGTTGGCGTTTGTCTCCCGCAAACGTCCCACCATCCTTGCCGCGTGGCAGCTCTTGTCCTGTGCAGCCTCTCACCCCCGCGTTCTTGCGGAGGCCGCGTGCTCTGTCACCAGGGCCGAGCCGGGTGGCGGAGGAAGCACGAGGAAAAGCGGACGCGGGTGTGGCAGGTGGGTGTGTGGGGAGGAGGGTTCTCGGCCTTTCTTTGCCAAAACACGAGATAAAAACCTCTGCCGAGTTGCAGGTGGGTGATCTGCGATCTAAACGGGAAGCTTCTCTTGCCCCTCAGGACGACTCTTCATCAAGCAGAAATGATTGAAAATACTCTGTGTCAAAGAATTTACCTAACTCTGTTTATTTCCATCCAAATTTTGTGTTCTAATATATCCAGAAAAATATTCAGTCTGACTCCAGTAGGAAACCTGCACTCATAAATAGATTCTCCTGAACATAATCAAAATGGTAATTTCCTCCTCGGGGCCGGGCCGGCCCTGGTCTCCGACTGCGATCACCGTCTATCTGCCCGTCTGCTGTGCTATTTCATTTTGTCGATCCATACTAATTTTCAGGCCGTGCAAAGAGTTGGGTATTTTTTTTTTTCTGCAGCTCAAATCCCCCCCTCGTCTCCAGAGGCAAGCACGGCTGCTGTGAGTCAAATCGAATTTGCAATTCCCGTGGTGGCCTTTATCACTGCCGTGCAAACTGCATCTTCCCGGAAACCGGTCTGAGGAGCAGCGTTCGGTACCTGGGCATCACCTGGCTCCACGAGGCCGGAGTTGAGAAGCTCGTTTTCTCTCTAGTCACTGTGCCGGCCTGGTCGTGTCATGTCATGGCTGTTCCTTTCCATACACGTGCGGCTCCCCCGACGGGAGCGGGTCATCACTGAACAAAAGAAATGAGTGGGCGGAGGTGGGGTTGTAAGTGCTCCCTGGAGGTTGAACAGTCTAAGCGTGTTCACGAGCGTGTCCAGTTATGGCGACAGAGTCATTTCCTGCCCTGGGTCCCCTCCGCAAACACAGGCCAGTGTCACTAGGTGCACGATGCAGATAATTACGCGGCGTGCCGCAGCGGCTGACTTAGAGCTCGTCATCGAGAGGACTCTGACAGCAGGCGGGCGAGGGCTCCGTCGCCGGCGTCCAGACAGCGGCTGCGACTGCGACTCCGGGCGGCGGCCTGTGTGCCGCTGGGATCGGCGTGTGGTCACCTGCAGGCTGGGTTGCTGCTCCTCGAATGATTGGGGGCCTTTCACCCCGTGATGGCCCGGACTTCGTTCCCACGGCGGGTTGGGGAATGAGAGAAAACTCTAACGTGACCATCTTCCAGCTCATTCTCAGCTCCACTGCAGAACTTCCTGTTGGGGTGCGAATAACCCCGATAGCCGTGACGCCTTGGCACGATTTTTGGAGAAAGGTGTTTTTAATGTATCGGCAGCGCCCTGTTCCTTAACAGTTGACGCAGGTGAAATTTTTTTTTTTTTTTTTTTTAAATATGAGGTTGGAACTCTGGTTTCTGTGCCTTAGCTGTCAGATACGATAGCGACATTCGGGTTCCTGTGATGAAAGACCTCACGAGCGTTTGACACCGTGGTCCACGCCTATGTCGTGAGACGGGCTCTCCCTGCCTCCTGCCTGCCTCTGTGAGGGACCCTCGGCCTCCTCCGCTGATCACCCATTTTCCCCTCAGCTCCGCGGTGGGGAGCTGCCTGAGGGTTTGTGGTCACCCCTTCCCTGCCCCACTGTCCTCTCCGGCACCGTCCCGTCCCCGCCTTTGTCCTCACCCCCACTCGGGACCGTTAGAGCCGGAGCCGAACAGCTCCTGCATGCTGGTGTCAACACGCAGGCACCGCAGCCTTAACTAGTTGAAAATCAAACCAAATCTCATCCCTTCCTCCCCTACTCCACCCAGGCCCCCCGCCACCGCTGCTCACCATCCGTAAGAATTTCCATGTATTATGTATATTGCTTCACCTTCTTTGAAAAGAAATCTGGAAAACTCGGTTACAATTAAGAATATATATACCTTTTAACCTAATCCAGCAATCCCATTTTTAGACGTTTTTTTTTTTTTTTTAGAGACAGGGTCTCACTCTGTCACCCAGGCTAGAGTGCTGTGGCGTCAGCCTAGCTCACTGAAACCTTGAACTCCTGGGCTCAAGCGATCCTCCTGCTTCAGCCTCCCCAGTAGCTGGGACTACAGGCATGCGCCACCATGCCCAGCTAATCGTTTAAAATTTTGTTTATAGAGATAGGGTCTCACTTTGTCGCCCAGGTTGGTCTTGAACTCTTGGCCTCGAATGATCCTCCAGCCTCAGCCTTCCGAAGTGCTGGGATCACAGGCATGAGCCAATCCCTTGGACTCTATCTTATTGAAATCAAAGCGTCTGTCTGTAGAAGGATATATGTGTAAGGTCGTTCATTGTAGTGGTAGAAAACGGAGCAAGGCTAGGTAGAATAGATAACAATGAATTACGGCCATTATATAGCTCTTTGATGTGAAGACACATCTATTATACATTCTGAAGTGAAAAAGCAGCTTGCAAATTAATGCGACTATTACCGCATTATTATAAAAACAAAAATAACAAAAAGCTCTGTGTGTTTGTGCTTGGACGGACGTGGTGAAAGATGTGGACGGGTGTTGGACAGACTTCGTCCTGTTTCCCTGGGCGGGGCGGTGGGGGAGGAGAGAGGACACGTTGCCTTTGTCATATACGAAAATACTTGATTGCTCATCCTTCCATATTTCTTTCTGTTAAGTAGGAATCTCAGCATCATCTCGGACTCCTCCTTCCCCTTCCTTTTGCAGTGATTCATCGTTTCGGGTCTGTGTCCTCCACTAGACGGCAGAGTCATCGAGGGCAAGAGCCGTGTTATGTTTATCTCGTCTTCTGCGTGATACTTTGCACACATCTTTCAACATATGGTTATTGGTTTGAAGGTTTTAGTGTGTGATTGCTCCGTGTTTCTGTTCTATGGATGTCTCTCAGCTTTTATTTCTAATTCAGAGGGATACTGGTGCTTTTACCAAAACCCTTAAATCACACACTGTCCTCTCCCACCTGCTTTGGAAATTTGGTCTTGGACTATACAATATTACATGATGCACCCTTCCACCCCAGGGGCAGTTATTTAGTCTTCTCCTACATGTTTTTCTACCCAACTCTGCATCTTGCTTTCAGTATCATTTAGAGTCCTTTGGCCAGGAGGCAGGCACCCAGGACAAACTGCCCTCTGAAGGGCCGTGTGCATATTTGCACTGAAATAAACAAAGTAAAACACTTGTGTCAAACAAAATGATGGAGAAGTTGGTCAAACGTCCAAGTGTCGCCTGATGTCAAGTATTTGCCAATACGAGACAACCTTTAGACATCTTAAGAACCAATGATTAATAAAATAGTTTTGCTGCTATATTAGAGATCGGGTAAGGAATCCAATCTAGGGAACATTTTGCCACACCCAGGGAAACTTCCAGCACTCCCACAGCCTTCTCCATATGCCCACACCCACACCGACACCCACGCACAAACGCACTGAACTCTGCCTGAACCTCAACTCACTGAATCAGCACTTCACTGGCTTCACGCCAATGGCTTTCCACGACTGATGGTTAGCGTCTGAGTTGCCTGAAAGGGAGGGGCAGATGTTTTGGTCAGAACTGATGGGTCACTTGCCCCACCAATCTTTCGACCAGTTCTGCGTGTGCTATTCCATCCTGCATTCCAGAGCCTTGACCGAATTCTGATACGAAGATCTCCGATTGGCCATCTTCACAGTTTGTTGGATTGCACTGCCCATTGAATAACCAGGCATGGCATCATTTTCTTGCAAAGTAACAGCAGCACAAGATCTCTTAAAGCAGATCGAGTTAAACCGTCAAAGTGCTGTTTACATCCCTGACACTTCTCAGGTTGAAGAGTTCAACGGCGTGACAGCAGGTATCAATCACAATTCTCATCTGTTCTTGGAAATTGCCATATACCACTGTTGTTGTTTTACTAATAGGGGATGTTAAAACACTGTGACTTATCCACAAAAACACTGCTGCTCATAAGAGGGAGAATTTGGCATTCTATTAAAGAATATATACTCTACGAACAGTAAGAACTAAGTAGTTAGAAATAACTGGCTTGGAACACAGTGTGATTCCTAAAGAATGCTGCCCTTTGTGATGGTATCTGTACAGAATTATGAGGTTCTAGGCTGAACATAATCCACAGACAGAATTTCATGCACAAGTTATGTTTCTTGAATCCTACTCTGCGTATTTTACATTTATTAAGGGTTGATGTCAAACTAGTCACTGTTAAAAGGCTGCCTTTTCCTGTATCGGTAGTGAATTCTGACTGCGGCCCGCTCACTCCAATCAGTGGGCTGTTCTGATTGAGGTAAACGGTTGGAAAGATATTTTTAGACATCTCTCTATTGGGCCCTCCACCCCTGCCACCCCTCTCCCCGAATAAGCAAGAAAGGCAACCCCCGGCAGCAAAATCTCTTTTCAATGAGCATAATCTCCTAGCATCAGAAGTTAGTGGGAGCTTTGCCCAGAGAGAGGAATTAGAAATCCGCCCATAAAAATAAATGAATCTGTTTCCATAGTGACGGGAATCTTTCTCTCCACAGTTTTTCATCCTGTGTTCCCCCACAGATCCCTCAGGCAGAATAACAGTAAACTCGAAGAAACATTTTATTATCTTAATGGGTTCTTAATTTAAAGCCAAAAGCCTTTAAATTACCTTCCCAAGGATAGCGTTGGCCATAACTTGGAATCGAATACCTGAGCAGAGTTGCAGGAAGACTGTCGCCTCCTAGAAGCTGGCCCAGGGGGAGGACGGAGCGGGGAGGACCTTGTGGGTTACGCATGCATTTTGCATGCGGCCTCTCCTGATGGGTAACACACCTGTCGTGTTTAATATTTCATCGGTGAAGAAAATGTGCGTCTGTCTGTGTTCATCTGCCGAGTGAAATTCTGCGCCGATGAAGCCCGCGTGTGGTGAGCACGACGGGGCTCCCGCATCACCCCCTCCCCTAAATCGTATCCACGGCGATAGGGAGGAATGAGCACAGCAGCAAAGCCTGGGCTTCTACACTCCCCACAGGTGGCTCCAGGGGCCTCCACCTTTGTCTCTGCAGCTGTGACGGGCCTGCCCCTGCCGTCACACTCAGGAGGCTCAGGGAGGCCGAGTCGCTGTAGTTCCAGAAGTCTGGATGCAGAGATAAAGGGCCCAGGAGGACAAATTCCTGGGCAGAAACGTTCGAGGGTGCAGGTGAAGAACTCAGAGCCCACCAGGCAGGCAGAGCTGGTGGGATGTCCAGTGTTGTACGCGTGGCCGGTGGGCCGTGTGTGGAAGGGTGCGAATAACACGGATGGGGATTGTTTCAGGACTGTCACAAAACAGAATGGGAACAGCCTAAGTAGCTGTCCTCGATTTTCCATGAAAAGTCATCTCAGTGGAAAAGAGTCTTGACTTTCTTCCTTAAGCCCTTATGAGCATGAACATGCATCTCAGTTTTCTTGGAAGGATTAGGGTGTTGTGCCTGTTGTCCCAGGGGAACTGTTAACGCCTTTCCAGTCTCCAAAGTATCTCGACGGTTTGAACAATGAATGCTCAGGTCACCCTACTTACAGTCCACAATTGTGGGTCTAGTCTTCCACCACTGACATTTTCCCTCTTAATTTCTTTTCGTAACTATACGTGCGTTTCTAGACAGGTTGGTGTGACTTTCCCATGATGCAGTAGCTGCCAGGTGTAGACTCTTAAACTAAAGATAAGTGAAGCCATGAAGACATTTTTCTTAAGATGCAAAGTAGAGAATGAAGGAGTTGCTTCTTCCTCGTATTGTAATACTTGAGGAGTAATAACCCATTAAGTAGTTTTCTCCCTAGATGCAAGGTTCTTGGGGACAAAGGGAGAGTATGACTTACCTTTCTGTTGCCATGGACAATTTATAGGCATTCAATAGAAGTGTGTAGCTGTAATTATAAGTGAATGAATATG
>NW_012148174.1:1831717-1834939 GCF_000956105.1 Propithecus coquereli | reverse complement strand
AACTTTTTTCAGCCTTAGTTTCCTCATCAATCATCTGAAATCATTTATACAATGAAGTGTTAATTTAACAAATTTTGCATCATGATGATGATGACAATGATAATAGTTTCCCTGTTGGTAAAGTTGGAAGGAGAAGGAAGAAGAGGAGGAAGGAGAATTTCTGTTTTGTAATGCTATTCTACAGATAGATGAGAAAGGGACATTTTATTATTATTTCTCTAATCTTATACCTTTCAACGGAGGCTATATTTCAGTTGTTTTCAACCATGGCAGTGCATTAGAATCACTGAAAGACTTAAAAAAAAAAATCCAAAAAAACACAATGCCTGAGATCCAGTTGAATGAGAATCTGAGGGGTTGGGCTGGATATCACGTATTTAAAAGCACCCTCGACCACTTTCCTCGGCTGCCAGGGTTGAGAATTACTGCTACGTGTCTGTGCCTCCAACAGGAAGCTGTTGGTTGGGAGCGTGGCTGATTTTTATGACTCAGGGGCCTTGGACGGGAGACTTGTTGATACCCAGTAACCTGTGTTGGCAGGAAGATGGGAAAGCTGGAAAAAGACTGATTAGAGCCGGTGTAGCCAACCCGTCTATGAAAGCAGCTCCCTCCGAAGTTAGGGAGTTATGAGGTGCTTTAAAGCATGGAGTTCAAAGGCAGGGGTGTGCTCAGCTCAGCAGGGAAGGCCTCTGTGAATTTCAGATGCGCGGGATCATTGCAATTCTGGGCATTTCTCCCACATCTGGATGACTGCAGCAACCCCTCCCCATCTCTGTATCTCTAGTCGTAACCCTCTGCAAGCTTGTTTTCCACACGTAGCAGAAGCGTGTATTCATTTTCTACTCCAGCATAACTGATTACTGCCAACACAGCGGCATAAAACAACACCCGTTTATGAGCTCACATTTCTATAGGCACAGAGTAGCTAGATTCTCTGCTCAGTGTCTCACCAGGCTGAAATCATGGTGTTGCTTGACTGTGTTCTCATCTGGAAGTGGGATCCACTTCCAAGCTCAGTCAGGTTGCTGGCAGAATTCCATTCCTTTCCCTGGTAGGACTGAGGTTCCCGTGGCCTTGCTGGTTGTTAGCCATTCACTAAACAAATATTTATTGAGCAACTACTAGGTACTGTCCCAGCCACTAGAAATACAGTAGTGAATCTGACAATGTATGTCTCTTTCTTGCAGAACTTACCTTCTAGTCGGGGAGACAGGGAAAACACAAAAATAACTAAAATTTGTCAGACAGTGGTAGTGCTATAAAAAGAATAAAATAGGGAGCGACGAGCGAGTTGTCACTCTATACACCATCAACCTTTAATGCTTCTGTCATAGGTGACATCTAAGCAGAAACCTGAAGGGAGTAAACGAAGCAGAAATAGGAAGGAAGAGCCTCCAGGTCTTTGCCCTTGTTGTTTCTTTTGTCTCCATTATTTGCTGAATGGATGAATAGGAAAAAAAAAACAAAAACAAAAAAACAAAACCTGTTTCAGGCAGAAGGAACACCAAGTGCAAAGACTCTGAGCTGGGAAGTCCTTCAGTGCTCAGTTAGTCTTTGCCTGACCCGAGGTGAGCGAGCAGACTTTTCAGGGAAGAACTCTAGTCGTTGGAAACTGAGGAGGAGGAGGAGGAAGAATGGAAGTCCAGGTCCAGTTTCTGGGCTGGGATACGGGTGAGCAAGCCAGAGAATCGAGCACCACTACAACTAAGTAGTAGTGTCATGGCAGAGTACTGAGCCCCGTGTGGTCCCTAAGCCCAACACAGGGAAACCGAGGCTAGAACGTACTCACAGGGACAGGCTCGGCACCCTGGGGGTGAGGAACTCAGAGCCGGGGAGTAGCCTGGCTGTCGCTGGGGGCTTCGGTGGTCACCCTCAGGGCCTCCTTTGCTCTTGGGCCTCTGTACCGCCGTCCAGCTCAGCTCCCTGAAGGTCGTGGTTTATGGGCCTGCTCTTGACTCTGCAGTGAACAAAGATCTCTCCCGTCTCCCTGGTGTGCGGCACAGTCACCGTCGAACAGAGCCGCCTCTGCGTGGCCAAGGAGCCAAACAGGCTGGAGGGAAGCAAGAGAAGAGACGGGACCAGTAGGGTCTGCTCCTTAGACGTGGCTTTTCCGATCGTGGGGAAGGAGGAACTTGGGGAAGACGGTGTTTGCTGTAGGGATGTGCGTGGGTTTCGCGCTCTAATTAGACTAAAACTAGAATGCGCTCCTGCTACGGCCCTAGGGAATAACAAGGCGCTCGCTCTCCTTCTTTCCTGCTTTCCTTTTCTTTCTGGGCCCGCCTGCAAGCGTCAGCTTTGTTTTCCTTCCTTCCCCGTGAGGCTTGTTCTGCTCACTCGTGGCTTTCTGTGGCCTCATGATTTCGGATGGCATGCGCTCGCCACGAACCCGACTCTGCTTCATGGGGTTTTGTTTTTCGTTTTTGTTTTTTTTTCCAGCTTCAGTTCACACCACCAGCTGTTCTAGTCTGTCTGAATAACTGAATTCGAATTTAGGAGACAGAGAACTTTGCCGTCCCAGCTCATCTTTTTTTTTAATGCCAGCAAGCCCAAGGATTAGCCTGGCTCGGATGGTGACATTAGCGTAATTACCGGGCGCCTGGGGGAGGGTAGGAGGAAGGAAGGAGAGAAAAGGCATCGTGGGGTTTAAAATGTAAAATGAGCTATCAGGGGCTAAGAGTGTGGAAATTCCCTCAAAGGACGGTTTGGATGAGCAGATACTAACTGACATCTCCAATTCGGAAAATGAGACGCGTGCTTGAGGGGGATGGAAAGTTAACTGGGGAGTTTATCAGCACTTGGTCCCCCGAGAGTCAAGCGGAGCTTGTGGGGAGAAGATGGAACTGACATTCAGGAGCCCGGCAAGGACAAGTTTGGAGCAGGAGAAGGCAGGGAGCAGTCGGGAGTCTAAGGGGCCTCTCTGGTGGAGGCTGGTCTATTTCTTCACGGAGACGAGCGCCTGCCATCCCTACTTTGTGGGGCAATGGAGGGATAGGGCAGGTCCTCCAGGCCATGTACGTTTAAAGAGATGTATTAGAATAATCCCAGATAAGAGCTGAAGGGGAGCTGATGGTTCACTCTGTGACGGTATGTTCTAGTGCTCTGTCCTCACTCACTGGAGACTACCTTGGTGCCGGGCACTGTCGTGGATGCCAGGAATATGGCGACCCTTCCCCACCCTGCCCACTCCCTGTCTGCCTCCCTGATTTACTTTTTTTTTTTTTT
>NW_012148174.1:1824547-1831357 GCF_000956105.1 Propithecus coquereli | reverse complement strand
GCGCCCGGCACCTGATTTACTTTTGATCATTGCACTTTCACTTTCTGAAATACTACCTATTTCACGTGCTTACTTTTAATCTCACCCCTAGAATCTAAGTTGAATAGAATCTAAGCTTCACCGGGGCAGGACAATCTCTGTTTTGTTCAGTGTTGTGTTTAGAAACACATCTAGAAAACACCTTGTTCAGTAATTACTTGTTTAATAAAGGAATGAATTCCATTATTTATCTGTTACTTGCACAGAAAACGAAGAGAGATCACATTGATAAGTCAAAAACTATCTGAGTATTCCCCGGACACACTGAAGAGGTGTGAATACATTTCTTCATTTGAGGATTTTCTTCTCTTATTAGGGATAAATAAGTATGTCTTCAGCGTGTTTATCAGTGTATTAGTCAGCATAGGCTACGTTATGCTGTGGTAACAGATTAGCCCCTAAAATCTCAGTGGCTTAACTCAGTACAACATGGGCAATGCTGGGTTGCAGGAGTTTCTCTACCACGTAGTCGCTCAACAACCCAGGCTGGCAAAATCTCTGCCATCCTCTGACACCATTAGCTCACTTAACATGGTACTTAAGAGTTTGCCGCTGCAAAACAGAATAGATAACAAGATGAACTTAAAACTGTGTTTGCTCCTACTTGTTTACCAGAACCACGTCTTGCTCCAATATAACCTCAAAGTCATGTTGAGAAGTCCTCAAATGTATCCAGGAGGGACGGGAGAACCAGTTGTAGTGAGGACACTCATCTGCCACAGCCAGTGACCAGGGCCGTGGGACTATCGCTACTATTTCACACACAAAGCTCTTGGAGAGCACAGAATTCAGTTTAGAAGATTTGAAATATGGGAATAGAGCTAAATAACGATAATCACATGAATGCTATTGTACATGTATGAGCAACACTTAAGGCAATTTTTTTTTTGTAAATTAAGGGAAAAAATAGCACTAGAATGTCAAGAAGTAGTCATTGGTCCACTCCAGTGATTCAGCCAAGACTCACTGGCCTGCCGTCAACATTTGTGCCCGAACCACCATCTTTCAGTACTTTCTCCCTTTACCCTCATTGGAAGGAAACTTGTTTTTACCTCCTGTTAACTGTAAAGTTGCTCCCGTGGAGTCCAACTTTCTGAACAGAGATGCCCATGTGGACCTGACCCCAAGGCCCATCAAGCAGGGAAAGCAAGTGCTTCTGTCCTCTAAAGACAACACATTCTGGCTTTTTTAAAAATCTTATTGTGAAGGAAATTCCATCATATCAGCCCAGCCACTGACCTTGAACATTCAGACTTGGCAGGCGGAGTTTGCATGGTGTCAATGGCCCAGTTTTCATAAATTCCCCCTGTTCCTCACGGGAAATATCTGTAGAAGATTGTCCGGGCGGCAGTGCAAGGAAACCATTAGGCATGTCCTATTCCTCTCAAAGTTTTAAAATTTTAATTTCTGGATAGACTAATTCACAAGTTGGCTCCTATAAGTAAAAGAAGTAGAATATTAAGCATTATAGAAATACTATTCTTTTTCATTATTGCAAATGTAGGTTCGTTATTAGAAACATTTTAGAAAATATAGAAATGCACTCAGAACACAACTCAGCAGCAAGGACTCAAAACTGTATTGTCACTTTTGTGCAAGGCAGAATAGTAGGTGCTAGGGACACAACAGTGAATAAAACATAGTATCCTTGTCCCCCTGGATGACGAATCGGAGATAATCACTGTTAAACGTTTACACGTGAAGCTGAAAGCATAGTCCTTTGATTAGGATTCTGATTGTGAAGAAGAGGGACCTCCTTTTCTTTGTGTGTACGTACACACACACACACACACACACACACACACACACTCACTCACTCACTCACTCACTCACTCACTCACTCACTCACTCTCTCTTTAGGAGACTGAAGCAGACCGGCCCAGCCAGCTCACAACTGCTTTGGGCGTAGCCTATTCTCAAATCAAAGTCCTTCTCAGAGTGCATGGGACCCTCCAGATCAGGACACATGCCCTGGGCTGATACCATAGATTAGAAAAAGTAAACATCTGCAACGTTATTTTTACTAAATTAACAGAATTCATAGCTACATTTCACATGTCGGGATGGCACCTATCAAAAATAAGCAAGCAAATGAATCCTCTCAGTTTATTATAAAGTTTAATATTAAGCCGAATTCGTAGTTAATGATAAAACTAATGCCATCATTAGCTGGATTCCAAATTTCAGCCAAAACAAATAGTTTTCACAGAGACCAGAGTTCAAGTTCAGCCAAAGAGCAGGGGGAGTCTCCTGGAATAACATTGGTTTAAAACAATTCTTTCTCACTCTGTGAATTCTGTCATAATGTTTTCTGTTACTCTCTTTTTTATTTTGTGGTCTGTACTAGAAGTTCTCAATTCTTACCATGCCAGATCAAGTAGAGTCCAGATATAGAACAGATGTAACAATAAATTAAGGTGGATCAACTTTTGTTTTTTTTTCTTTCCTTTCTTCTTTTACTATGTATATGCATACACTAATATGAAAAGATAATATGCTGAGAAGAATATAATGGCCACGTCACCATATTAAATTTGTATTTTTCTCTAAGAGTTTAAGCCAAGAAAAATCCATTAAAATCTACACTGAGGAACGGGGGATTAGAGGGAGGGTGACTCAGGGAGACTAAATACCAGGTTGGAGACACCTTTGACAGGTGAAGACACCTAAATACCAGGTTCCAACCCGGCAGTGGTGACTCATCCTCTGGGTTTCTTAGCTGGGCTTAGAAAAAATTTCGAAGCCTAAATTGATTGTTTTTCATCAAGAGCTTAATTCTCCCTCAGTGTGTCTGTAGCTATCAAGTTCATTTTCATGGTTCCAAAGTTATCTGTTTAAAAGTATGAGTATCAGCGAAATGCTAGGGACGCTCAGAAAGGATAAACTGTCCACGCAGAGTAGTGAAGATCGGAAGGGATCGGATTTCCGGGTGTCCATCCTCCTGGTGTTGCACAGGTGGGCTGGGCGTCCGCTGGGTGTCTGCCCTTCTCCAGGAGAGGCTGCCGTCCTCTGACGGTGGGAAGGCATTTCCCCGTGTATGGACATGACTGAAGGTGAAGTATATTGAGGTGTTTAGGTTCACCTGGTGTCGTTCACGAAGGAGTCAGCTGCCCACTTTCTGAAGGCTGAAGGGGGCTGCCGGGAGTGGCAGCCGGCATGCGCGTGGCTGCCAAACGCTCACATCAGCCCAAGCTGCAAAAACAGAAAGTACCAACACCAAAAATCAGCTTTGCGGTTGGACGGAGGGCGCAGCTATCGCTTCTCTTTAAGGCTGATTAATTATACACTTTGCATCTAGCAATCGCTTGTAAATTACAAGCAGCAGGCAACAGATGATACTGTAACTGCTCGGCAGTAATTTTTAGAGAGAGGTTTTCAAAATAGAATTGGCTTATGAAACAATGTAATTAAATAAGCTGCAAAGAGGAAATATTTCGACTCTTACTACCCTACTTTATCCTTTTCTGTTTGATCATGGGAAGCCCTTTCTTAGGGGTTGATTGTTGCTACTGATTTCCAAGCGGCTTCCAATGTGTCCTTTTGATGTGACAGAACTTTATAGGTACGGTTACCTGATATGCAAAAATGACCTTATGTTATCTATGTTTTAGAATCATAGAAACTTAAAACAAGAATTGAGGGAAATTCTTTCCAAGGATGGGATCCTCTTTATTTGAATAAAGTGTTCCTGATGTGAGTATCAGGGGCCCTGAACCAGTAACAATTTATGCCAATCAAACATCAAAAAACCACCAACATAATGACAGCGACGCCTCTTGAAATATGGGATTAGAACTAAATAATGGTAATTGCGTGAGTGTTATTGTACATGTATGAGCCTCTCCACACCAACCAACCAATGAAAATACATGAGTCTTATAATCTGTAAATTTCTTACAGGTTAAATTTTTACAGTGTTTTGATAAGCTGACTCCAATTTAGTATTTAACTGTAATAATGAAATAAAACAAATCATAATAGCAAACAAAATTATATTCCCTCTCTAGTCTGCATTCACTCTGAAAAAAGGGCATCTTTTAAAGAAAGGTTTGAGTATAGATGATAAAGAAATATGTCATTCTTTATGACCTGGCAGCATTCTGACCTGTAATGTTTTAGGGATGCAAAATATTTTATAATTATGAGTTACTATTATTACCTAGACTCTGTTTTTAGCTGAGTTGGAATGCAGTATCAGCATCCACCAGTAAACGAAGAATATTTACAGACTGTTTGTCATTCTCTCCACTCCCTGGAATGTTCTGTCTTTCTCATGACACATCTACCATCTTGCTGAGGACGATCTACACAGACAATGGAAAAAATAAAGAATCCTGGGACATGGTTGCTGATGTTGGATGTTATTTAGAGTTAACAGAATCTGCTCTAAATACACTTTATAAATTAGTTAACTCTTTTCTTGGCTTTAAAAAGAGTCTATATCGATGCGTTATATTGGCGAACAGTATAGCCATTGGAGACAGACAATCTTGGCTTTAAATTCTTGCTTAGTCATTACTTATATTTGATCTTAATCAACTTATCTAAACTTAATCAATGACAGTTTTCTAATCTAAATAGATATTAATAATACTTATTTCATAGAATTTTGCCTGACACAGTGCCTTGCATACAATTGGCAAGTAAGAGTGATTACCTGAGATTCTTTCTGGCTTTATCTACCTACCTACCTATCTGTCCATCTCTGCCTATTTCTCTATCTAGATGTGTGTGTGAGTAAACATGTGGAAATAGTATCTGTGTAGTAAGCAGACAATACGGGGTGGTTACGTAATGGCCTCAGGGCCTTTCTTCCTGCTATTCTCAACCTGTAATCCTCCTCGCCAGGTTTTTTATTTTTTTATCTGTTATTTTTAAACAACAGAATCCAGCTCTGGCTAATATAAGCAGGAAAAGAAATGTATTAAAAGATACTGGTGGAGGTAGTATAAAATTGATGGAATGCATGCTGATATATACTTTAGAAAACTACTAGAAGTGTCCACTAAAATCGAATATTGGCAGAATCTATGATCTGGCAATTCTATTCCCATTTATATACCGCATAGGATAAAAAGTACGTATGTGTACCCGAAGGCATGGATATGGATGTTCATAGCAGTGTTATTTGTAATGGCCTCAAACTGAAAACAATACACATGTCCATCAACAGGGGGATGGATACATTGTCCTATAGTCACAGAATGGAATTCTACACAACAATGGAAGTGAATGAACAATAGCCATACACAATGGCATGATGAATCTCAGGGTGGGGTCTTTATTGGCCTTCAGGTTGCTGAGCAGGAGACTGCTTGCCCCAAGGAAGGAAGAGATAACTTCTGTCCTTGTTGGCCTGAGAGGTCTGGGAAACTGCACACCGCCTGGCTTAGACAAATGAGAGGACAGTCTGGCCCACTAAGGGACATGGGGCAGAGATGACTCCATGTTGCGAACCATGCCCTATGTCTGCTTTTTTATTTTTAATAAAATTCCAGATAAAAATGTTACTGTCATGCATCCTCTCTACTAAAATAAATATCACTGTAAATTCTTTTTGAGAGAGAGATAAGCTGACATTCACATGGTACCGTATGTTCTAGCTTGTAAGTCATGTTCCTATCCTGTATTTCATGGAGCATTGCTTTGAAAATGAAAGATAATGTCAAGAATGCCTCTATCACCGTTTCTGACCAGGGTGGCTATTCACAAGCAAACTATGAAGCGGGTAGAGCAAGTAGGAGACATGGTCTTGGTGTCTTTACTTTCCTTCTGAGGACTAAATCTTCTGATGCTAAATGCTGTGCTCTTCGATCCGAATGGAGTTTGGATAATGGGTCACACTTTCTAATAATGAAAATGAAACAGCTGGTTTAACAATTGAAAAGTAGAATGAGTTTCACACAATGCTGTGCCGTGAACCCCACATCCAACACTGCCCTGGGCACGCCCAGATAGGCGTCACCTCTAGTCTGTTCTGACGTCCAGCCCAGGAAGAGCTCTCCTGTGATCACTGGAGATTCAAATGGCGAGGTGGCTTCTGGCTCATAAATCACTGTGGTGTCGACCATGCAGCCGGGGAGGGCCAAGACCCGGTCACAGGGCAGATGTAGTCTCGGGTCCCCCACTGTACCCCGCCTCAGTTGTAGTCACTGTTGCTCCTCTCTGCTCTATTTCCTACCAAAACCTCATTTTAACAGATTATTCTCCCTCAGTCACTGTCCCCCTTATTGTGAATTAAAACCAACATGCCGTCTCTCCCAGGGAATTTTAGACATTAAGCCTTTTGTTAATTATTAATCACAGAAGGAATGTTGTTTCCCTGGGAAGAAAGTTCCAGTTCAGGCAATCAGTGGGTGGGGCATCTTTAACCTTTGCACTTGAAATTGTACCACCTGTCTACGTTCTGGGAATTCCACCTGTGGATTGTCACTCCATTCGGCATGTCCTCTGCCAGCTAACCCCACTCAGTTTCTAGTAACACAAAGTTTTAGGAAAACTAGTTAAGGCCTATGTTGTTTGGAAATGTTATTACTACTTAGAAGTATTAATACTTCTAATGTAGTAATGTAGTAGTAATGTTATTGCTACTGAGAAGTATTAATGCTTCTTAGAAATATTAGAGTAATTCTGAGAAATCTTTTAGCCTCAAGGAGAGGAGGTTAAGGTATCTTCCACTTTACTCTGTTCAGGGTTGTTTGTCTTCCAGGAGTTGGTAAAAAATGGGTCCAAGAGTCACTATAAGGAAGATGTAAGAGTATCAGCCAAAAC
>NW_012148174.1:1819588-1823202 GCF_000956105.1 Propithecus coquereli | reverse complement strand
TCCACCGACACTTTCTACTTTTGGCTTATTGATGAGTAAGGAAGGACTAAAGGGGAAAGGACTAAGGTTTGCCCTCTCTCTTCCTCTTCTACGACCGTCTATGTCATTGTTTTCAGCATAAGTGGTTGGCTAATAGGAAAGTAACATGAATGAGATGTATATGATAGGGTTCCTTGATGGTTTGTGTTTCTTAAAACACCGTTGCCTTCACGGTGCATTCGACGCAAGTTCTGGTTCCGGTGGAAAGCACGATCTCTCAGGGCCGTCAGCATTCTTGTTTACTCGGTGGAAGACGCTGCGTGCTCCCCTTGTACTTGATTTGAATGTCCTGAACTCCCACACATTGTGGTTCCGCTAGAATGCTGTGCTCGTGGGTCACCGCAAACACTGCACGCTAACGGGGTGGCCAGGAGAGACAGACATGGATATCGTGCTTATCTCCTCTGCTCGTGTGCCTCTTCTGTTGTCCTACCTGACTTCACTTATGAAACGGAGTTTAAAGATAAAGTTATGAAAAATTTAAAAATGGCGGCACTGTAGCCTTCTACCAAGCATGGGTTCCTTCTGCGTGCTGGGTCCTGTGTGCTGTGCAGGTCATATGCCCCGAATGGGCTATCATGAAAGTGATTTGTTGCCAAAGTGCCATCCAGAAGGGTATCTGCTATAATTTATTCATATCTTGATTATTTATTCACACTACCTGTGCGCATTTGGTTCCTTCGTCCTGGAACAAAAGCAGTACACCTAATTCTAAAAGTTAAGATGAAACCCAGCATCTCCAATCGATGTGCAGGTTTTTATGCCTTTGATTGACACCTTTCCTTTCCCATTCCCCACCCAAACTCGAGAGGCACCTCCGCTCTGTTCTCCTTTTATTTTGGGACCACAAAGACACAATACTAACTCAACGTGGATCCGGATGCATGAAGATGAAGTGAGGGCGGTCACCAAGCACAGGCACAAGTCACGAGAAAGAAGACTTCAGTATCATCCTGCAGCTCTGTGTGATGAGGGAGACAGATCGAATCTCCTGAGTCTGACCTCTTCTCTACATCCCCAAATGCCACCGGCTTATTTTTGTTCCCAGAATGATGTCTGATCTCTGGGCCTCCAGCCTCAGGCTCCTCTAATACATTCTTCGCCGTGACATCAAAGTGATTCTTGTAGAGCACGTAGCCAATCCAGATGTTTCTCGCCTAACATATTTTCCTTGCTTTCCCATATCTTCATAATTATGGTCCTTCATGGTTTATTCCTGCCCAGCTCTCCAAGCCTCCTGCACACCGATGACCTTTCAGACAAGTTGCAATCACTCAAATAGGTTTGCTCTCTCCTCTGTCTATATATGTGCCTAGAAAACTCTCCCCGTTTTCTTTGTCTACCCCTCTCATTTGAAGAATTGTCTTAGGAATTCATCCATTTGTTGATTTAACTGTTCATTTTTTTCCCTGAGAAATATTTGAGTGCCTCTGATATCCCAGGTGCTATGCTGGCATTTGGGGACACAGTGATGGGCAAGAACACAGAAGACCCTGACTCTTGGGGAGCTTGGAGTCATGGGGAGTGGTGACAAACAATATGTGCTGTCTTATTAAAAGCCACACAAATACATGTGCATAAAAGCAATGGCCAAATCAATTGCAATTATGACAGGAGTTACAAAGGAGAAATGTGTTGTGGAATCGGGGCACAGAAAGAGGTCAATATAACCCCGTGGAAGTTCTAGTCAAGCTGCCTACCGAAGGGAAGACTGGATTAACTCAGAAATAGACGTGAACAGTGGGATGCCTGGAGGTAAAAGAGTATTTTTCTGGAAGAGAGAAGAGCAGAAAGAAAGGTTCTGTGGCAGGAAAAAACCGGACATTCAAGCCTCTCAAAGGAGGAGGAGAGCGTGCAATGTGAGTCGTGAGGGGTAGGAAGAGGCCAAGATGAAATTTCAGTCTGCGTCTAAGAGCAGCGGGACACTCTGAAGTGTTTGGTTCAACGGGGAAGAGGATAGAGAGGGAGGATCAACAATTCGGTTTATTTCTAGAAAGCTCTCTCAGATGTAGTGCAGAGAACAGATCGGAGGGGAGCAAGAGTGGAGGGTCTTCCAGAAGTCCAAGGAAGAGACATTTGTGAGCGAAAGCAGATGGAATCTGTGCATATTCCTTGGTTGTGCGAACCCTCGCCCCTTTCCGCCTCCACGTCTGGGTCAGAGCTTTCTCCCCATCTTCCTACGGAACCCCGTGTTTGTGTCGTTTAATCTGCACAACCCCCTCGTTTGGTGGCGTTAGCATCATCCTCATCTGGTGGACGAGGAAGTTTGAGGTGTGGAGAGATTTAGCAGCTTGCCCCAGCTCCCACACGTAGCAGAGCGTGGAGCCAGGATCAGTCAGAACTGGAGAAAAAGGAGAAGGAACCGAGGAGTAAATAAGCTTAGCGTATGCGTGGGCGATGGCGGGAAGCTTTAGCCACAGCAAGAAGTTCAAGTTGAGACAGGAAGACGTAGATTAAGGCCAAAATGTAGAGCAGAATTTACATCAAAGAACAATATGTTCAAAACCAGAGTTCCAAGGCAGTGAATGCTCTTTGTGCTTTTTGGTGTCGAGGCACACCTGACCCCGCACGAACCGTCCCTCCTTGCACCTCAGCGCACTCCTGCCGTGGCCTTCCCTCCTCTTGTGATCCTAGCGGGTGTCCACACTGCTCGTCCCCACCGCCGTTCTCCTCCGCTTCCTAGAAACCTGCCAGCCATCATTTCCGGCTCAACCTCCACTTCCAGCTGATGGATAAGCTCTGACGATTTTTTTTTTTTTTTTTTTTTGAGACAGAGTCTCACTCTGTTGCCCAGGCTAGAGTGAGTGCCGTGACGTCATCCTAGCTCACAGCAACCTCACACTCCTGGGCTCAAGCGATCCTCCTGACTCAGCCTCCCGAGTAGCTGGGACTACAGGCCTGCACCACCATGCCCGGCCAATTTTTTCTATATATTTTTAGTTGTCCGATTAATTTCTTTCTATTTTTAGTAGAGACGGGGTCTCGCTCTTGCTTAGGCTGGTCTTGAACTCCTGGCTCAAATGATCCACCCACCTCGGCCTCCCAGAGTGCTAGGATT
Source organism: Propithecus coquereli (assembly GCF_000956105.1). NCBI lineage: Eukaryota > Metazoa > Chordata > Mammalia > Primates > Indriidae > Propithecus > Propithecus coquereli. The sequence continues at coordinate 1,820,105 of NW_012148174.1, read as the reverse complement.
ACAGGTGTGAGCCACCGCGCCCGGCCTCTCCTAGAGAATTTAGAGTTCATGTCATACAAGTGGATGGACTGTTTTATGGTGTGACTATCTGTCTTGGTTTTGACATTCCAAAGAGATGTATAATAGATTGTTGAATGAGCGATTTCAGATACATCGCCTTGTTGGGTCTTCTTTAAAAAAAAAAAAAAAAAAAAAAATAAATCCTTACCTATCAATAATTACCTTGAACGTAAATGAATTAAATTCTCCGATCATATACAGTGGCTGAATGAAAAAAAAAAAAAAAAAAAAGCAAATTATATGCTGTATACTCTTTATTGCTAATGAAATGGAGCCTGCAGAAGGTTACATATCAAGTAAGTGTCAAAGCCGGTTTTCAAATTCAGGTCTTCAGAGTAGCAGGCCAATGTGTTTTCCACTCAATATCTTACTAATATTTACAAGTTCTTTAGAAGCCGACATAAACATATTTTGTAAGCATTTACTTTTATGAACATGCTTATTTTATTAACACATA
>NW_012148174.1:1815883-1819378 GCF_000956105.1 Propithecus coquereli | reverse complement strand
GTAAAAAATTTTATAAACTTAGCACAGAGCTAAGTTACAGGACTTAGAGAATAATTTGCTGATTGACAATATGGGTGGGTACGTATTTATTAAATTATAATAGAGATTCATAGACACCTGCTATTTCACTCTGAAGAAGACACTTAGGAAGAATAACAATAAAACATTTTTTTATTACAGTGAAAAATAATATTAGCACTTACTATGTAAGTTTCTTTGCTGAGCTGAATTTTGATATAAATCCTCCAAGCAAGCCTATGATATAGGAATCATCCCGTTTTACATTTGGGGAAACTGAGTCTTCGCAAGGTTCATGAACTTACTCAGGGTCTCAAACCTAGTAAGTTACGACACGGACATGTTTCTGACTCTGTGCTCATTGTTTCCCTGTGATACAAGCTGAAGAAATTACAGGACAGAGACACACTCAGCGATTACTCATTGAAACCAGGAACATATTGGCAACAGGCATTTGAAGGCAATGAGCCCATAAAAAGGACATTGGTCATCTGACACTGAGTTACTAACCTCTGTGACCCTCAGTGTCCTCATCTGTAAATGTGAGGTTAATTGTGGCATTTTCCCCAGGGGTTTGCTGTTAAAAAAAAATGTTGGAGGGTGTGTGTTTGCATATATGTACATACATATGCACATTTATAAATACATATGTGTGTGTGTATATACACATATATGCATTAGAGATAGCTGTGTAAAACAGTCTAATCCTTTTGGAAAGCAATAATAGGACAGTAAATAAAAAGAGCCATAGAAACGTCTGTATCTTTGGCCCAGGAATCCTACTTCTAGAAGTATAATCTAAAGCAATAATTCAAAAAACAAAAAAAAGTATATTTAATGACAGAGGAAAATGGAAATAATAAAAATATATATTAGGATAGCAAATACATTATACTTTACAATGTTGATGGAACATTGTGTAGTTAGCTACTAAATATTACAAATCCAGAAACTGTGTAACAACACAGAAAATATGTAACACGTGCTGCTAAGTGGATAAAAGAGTATGATACAAAGTGGCGTTCTAGCTAAATAGACAGGTGTTCTGGTAAAGGCAGGCAGAAAACTCACATTTGAGTCTGATGAAGGGAACGAGCCTCCTCCTTTCAGAAGTCCAGTTAACGTGGAGTGTTTCAGCAGCGCTTGTTTGAATGTTCTCCGTGACGGGAGCCTTGTGGTAGGTACAGGTGCTTCTGAAGATGCATAAACCTTAGGGAAGGAACATAAACACACAAGGGACATTTTTAAACTCAGCATGTAAAACAACCAGGAAATGGAAGTTTTAAATGTGAAAAATTTAGCAGATCACTTAAGAGAGATGGGTATTGAGGGAGGTGTGTTAACAGGTCAGGCCCTAACAGGATCCTGCCTAGAAGACCTAAAAACCAGAATGCTCGTGCGCGTGTTCTCCCCGTGACCCTCTCTCCGCTTGCTGGTCTATGATCACAGCCCAAAAGGAAGAGGAGGAAAATGTCGCAGTGTGCACAGTTTACTTAAGTTCACCGAAAACTGTACTCGAGTGTAGAAAAAGGGAGGAAGTCTGGTCAAGCCTGGGTGAGTCAACTTTAATCGCCCTCCGCCCAGGGCTCCTCCCTTCCCAAGGCCACCTCCCCTCTGTCTGTGCGCTTGACCCTTCCAAGGAGGGAACCGCAGCTGGGATGGGTGGGGCGAGGCCCGAGCCCCACTGCTTGGCCTCGACAGCCAGTTTGGGGGCCGGAGAGAGCAGGGCCCGGGGAATGACAGTTATCTACAAATCTCCTGGTTCAGGAACTTTCTCCTTCCTCTGTTCCCACGGAGTGTTAGGAAGGTCCCACTTGCTTCAAAATCCTATGTCCCAGAAACAGCTCGTGGCTTTTGAGCAGTGTAAGAAATAACCAGAGTGCTTCGTTAACCGTTTTTTGAAAGTACCCTACAGAGGCAAGGTGCGGTTAGTTTTGCTCCTGATGCACAAAGAGCGGCAGGGTGAGGCTGAGGAGGAATGGAGATCTTTAAGATAGAACCTGCCTCCGCTTCAAAGCAGACCGTAGCGTTCCTAGGCTTGAGGTACGGGAGGAAGGGGCAGGCAGCGGACGGACACGAACATCCGTGTTGTATGTGGAATATAAACTCAGATTTCTGAGGGAGGGTGCATTCTTTCCTTTAGAGATATTAGGATCATTTGAGCTCCCCAGTGATGCAGCCCTGAGCAGAAGCCGCTTGCATGGGTCTCACTGCTCAGTCCGCTGCCTGAGCCTGCTACATGGCCCCCATGTCCTTACTCCTTAAAAACCTAGATCATCTCTTTCCTTTTGCACCAGCAGTTGCTCTTACATTTCAGGCACGGGGATAAACACTGAAAGTTGTAAGCACAGTTCGAGGCCTTCACAACTTCTTTGGTCTCCTTTTAGGAGTCCAGTCTTGGGGAGCAACACCAGGCACCTATATGTGGAAGTGTCTGAGAAGTTCTGTAGCTTTTTGGAGTGCTCTGAGGTGGTTCTGGGAAGGAGAACAAGGGGCAGTGATTGTCCTCATTTTGCAGAGATCTGGAGAAGATGGCCGATTTGCCTGAGGCTTCAATAATTTTTCTCTAATGCTCTGCTACTTATTTCCAGTCTAGTCTCAGCACCCATACCCTCACATTCAGCAAATACTGAATTAGCGTGGGACGATAGCAAACCCCAGTCACCCAGACAACAACAGCAACATCCTGCGGGGAAAGCCTGGAGTGAGGGCGAGGGCTGGGGAAAGGGACGTGCTAGCTGGTGACAACGAGATGCCCATCGCTACCCTGTGTTTTGCATATGGACCCATTAGTTTAGAAATTCCCTTTTCTGTGTGGCCCAGCATCTTCCCACCAAACAAATAATTTACCGGTGAGAAATCTGTGTTTTTGCAACTGCTGAGTTGTTTTCGTCTTAAGTCTACCCAATGTAAATGTATCGAGGGAATGTTTGGCCGAAACACAACCAGGCTGTGCAACACCCTAAGAAAGCTAGTTACGCGTTGCCATGGTAACCGGGCCAGACTCCGAGCGAAGGGCAGAGTTCTTCCGATTCATCTACCGCGTCTGCAGATTGACTTCCTAGAAACAGAATCGTATTTCCCAGTCATCAGCACGGAAAGTGTTATTTTCATTAAAAAAAAAAAAAAAAAGTTGCAGTTTCAACTCGATCTAGTTGGGCCCTTTTCCCTGGTACCATTCCGTGTCTTTTTATCTCTGGAAGGTGGGAGTTGGTAATGGGATCCTTTGGAACTTACATCGATGCGTTCACTAATATGGTCGGGACCGCGCCGGTGGGGTTTGATGGTAATTACACTTTGATGGCTGGAACGTGACCTGTGAAATGAGCTGCTGGTTTCATTTTAACTCATAAGGGACAGAAATCCACCTCTCTCTGAATCCAGCCATAACCCCTGTTTTCAGACCCTGGGGAGAAGCCAGAAGTTTGAATGGCTTCTCCTGAGGCTAAACTACGGGGCCTCCTCCCTAGGAATTAT
>NW_012148174.1:1810406-1815143 GCF_000956105.1 Propithecus coquereli | reverse complement strand
TTTCACAGACTGGGTAATTTATAAAGCAAAGAGATTTATTTGGCTCACGGTTCTGGAGGCTGGGAAGTCCAAGAGCATAGCATTGGCACCTGCTGAGGGGCATCCCATGGCGGAAGCTGAGAGGATAAGCAAGTCCACGAGACAGAGAGAAAATAGAGGCTGCATATACCTTTCTATCCAGAGCTCACTCCTAATATAACTAACCCACTTCTGTGACAATAGCATTCATCCAATCATGAAGATGGGGCCCTTGTGGTCTGATTACCTCTTAAAGCCCCAACCTCTTAATACTGTGATAATGGTAATTAAGTTTCCAACACATGGACTTATGGCGGCCACATTCAAACCATAGTGTGCTCTGATGATAGCATCATGGGACTCTGTGGTAGGGGGGAATTTATTTTGACTCTAGCAGAAGTAGAAGAAAATAGTGAAATGTTCCCTAGCAAGTTTGAAATGTTTGCTAGCTGGGTATTATAGGACAAGCAGGAATTCACAGGCAGATATTGAAGAAAGCCTATTTTAGGAAGCAGGAACAGCATAAAGAAAGGCATAAATTGGAGACTTCACAAAAAATACATTGACCGGTGTTGCTTGAGATTTGGGATAAATTGTGGGACGGCATTGGAGCTGAAGCTGAAAAAGTAAGGACCCTTTGGGAGGGTGCTGTATAGCAGGTTGAGAACTTTGAAAATTATCCCATATGGATTCAGAGATTTGAAAACCAGAGGTTTACATGTGGTCGTTGTTTCCATGCAATGTGATGTTAGTGAAGTTAATTTTTTAAAAACGATTCACATAGTCTGATCTATGTTCTAGGATGGTACTTTAACAGATGAAGCTGAAAATATTCTGAATTTATGTCAACATGTGTGCACGGATTCCTTCAAAATGTCATAAATGGTGTCCCCGCACAGGGTTAAATGGGTTTGCACAGGCTGCAAACTGAAGCAGCCATGCAAAAATGCTGACTCAGGCATTTCAAGTGACAACTGTCAGGTTTAAGCGCTTGAGGCACTATTGTGAGTAGCAGGGAAATGGCTCCATGGGCAGGAGAGCCAGCCAAGCCCCTGAAATCTCTGTGTGTTTCCTTCTTGCAGGAGCAGCAATGGAAGCCTTCTGTGTACAGCAGCATGGCTCCAGTTTGCTTCCCAAGCCCACTGATTGAGAAGCCAACAGGCAAGGTAAGAAAGAATCCCTTTCTTGTTGAACGGTATGATTGGAGCTGATTTGCTGTTATTTCTTTTTGTCTCGAGCTGTTTGGGTGACATACATTGATCTCATTAAAAGAGGCTGGTAAAAGCCAAAATTCGACTGGCCCTAACGGGACTCGCCTTAGGTAAAACATCGAGATTCCCTGGCCTCCGCACCTGCCTCCTCTCCCGTCCCGGTGACATCCTCCCACCTGCCTTCAGTGTTCTGGTCTCCCAGCTCTCCCTGCCTGTGAGAACTTGCTAGAAGGAAAGAGAGTGCTTTCAGTCATGGACATCTTGGTGTTAAATTCAGCCACAATACTAATTTTAAAATAGTTAAACTTTATTGTGGAAATAAAGACTTTGCCTCTAGAAAATGGCAGATTTATGCCTGAACTGCTGCTGTTCTGGACCTGCAATCGCAGCCATCATTCCCAGCAGGAAGTATAGAGTTCCTTGGGAAGAGTGTGGGTCCTCTAGAGCCAGCCTGCCTGGGTTCGAATCCCAGCTCCACCGTTCACTCGCTGTGTGATTTGAGCAAGTCCCCTGTAAAAAGGGCATCACGCTTGTACCTGCCTCGTGGGGCTGTCACACAGGTTAAATAATTTAGTATAAGTCCACAGAGCAAGGATCATTTTCTACCTATTTTGTTCACTATGTATCCAAGCGCTCAGGGAGTTATGCAAGTGAGTGGAATAAATGAATAAATGGAAAGCTAACTAGTAAGCTTAGAGAAACCACATCCCCTATTTGCTTAGTTCAAGAAATGGGAGAAGAAGGTGTTGTGTTTCAGGAAGACGAGCAGAACTCAGGTGAGTGGATGGAGCACAGGCACGCTTTCCAGGCACACGATAACAGAAGGACCACGGTGTCCCTGGCGTCCCCACCGCCTTCCTGTCCTTTGCTACCATGGCGCCTCTCAGGACCACACACAGCCCAACATCTAGGGTGAAACATAGTCACTGCCAGGAAAAGCCAAAAACAAACAAATAACAATTCTTTAAATAGGCTTCTCTCCAACTTTCAGATCTATGTGGGCAGAACTAAGAGTTTTTTGCAGTTTTTAAAGGAAGTGAGTCTGTTTTCCTGGCTAATTCCCGATCCTCTCGCCTTGGCTGCAAGTCCTGCCAAGGCAGCTGTACGCGGAGAGCGAAATCCCGGCTGAACGTGGGGCCTCCTGCCCGCGCTGTCGGCCGGGCTGACGTTCGCTGGTGTAGCAGGGGAGGGACCCAAGCTTCTCGGGATCGTGTGTCTGTGCTTTGCGTTCAGTGAGCTCTGCGCTTGCCCTCTGCTGACTTCAGTTCAGAGTGAGAGGAGTGAAATTTGGCCCAAAGTTTAAACCAACCGACCAACAGAACACGCCCTAGATGTCACAAAATGTGCTGGCAACCTTTTCAGCATTCCCGCCTTGCCGGCACCAGCCTCCCTTCCAGCCCCACTGTCCGACTTTGTTGATACAGGCTCTGGGAGGACCACGACTTTGCGGAGACCGAGAGAAGCCATTTCAAAGGCTGAGGTCAGAAGTCGGTGAACCCTTGAGGGGTCTCTTGACTAAATTTCATTTCAATCCAGTAAATGGTCCTGAGTTTACTCACTGGTTCCCAGCCCCGATGAGAAACAGGAACAGCAGTATAAAGTTGTTAGGGAGTGACTTTTTGCAACGCTCTTCAGAGAGTGGGAGTGAATCTGGTACAGTACAACCACCTTGGTTTAGTAATAACGTCTGTGATGTTGTGATCCTTGCGTCTTTCTCCTCCACCGGGGCAGCGTTAGCAGGTAGATCTCCTGTACGGAGTCCCCAGGACTGTCTTGGGTTGAGTGAGACCACTCCCAAAGGATGCTCTTGCTCTGTTTTCTCATCGCTGTGGCTTTTGGGCTTAATATACTTGCTGTGAATTACTGTAATGAATTCATTTTGCAATCAGCTCTGACATCCATCGACCTGGAAGAAGAGAAATGATACTGAAAATCTAAGCAGAGTCAACCTTCAATTATAGGGGCCCATCGAAGGTGGCATTTGGGGTGGGTGGTTGAAACCTGTGGTTAATCTGCCCGGGATCCAAACTTTCTTCCTGGCTACCAAGAAATTTTCTTTTGAGTGCGTGTCTGAAAACTGGACCCAGATGGGATTTTTATCACCCAAACTGAGATGCCCCGAGGTGAATCAGGGACCAGTGTTGCTTCCTTGCTGTGCGAGAAGGGAGGATCATGGGAAAACTCCACATGGAAAACAGAGGATTCCAATGTGAGCTCATGATAGAAAAAAGAATATTTTGGAGCCAACTCAAATCTTACAAATCTAAATAATATCTCCTTTCCTTAACGTTTGTGATTAGAAGGTAGGAACAGAGGAGAGAAAGTCTGGGACCGGAGAGGGAGAGGCCAGAGCTGTCACTCTGGCCGCCAGGCAAGCAAGCCTAGACTGTGTGTTTATCCACCCTCGACAAAGAGGAATTGAGGGTTTTATTTTACAAAATTGGAGTCAGCACCTTTCGAATGGAACATATATATACAAATTTATGCAAATGAGAATGCAAATGTTAAAAAATGTATCTTGGGATTTCCTGGGGATAACCTGGCGGCTCTGTCTCCCTGTCCTCTGCAGTCACTACATATTGTGTTGTGAAAGTTCCAGCTGAGCTCACCCTGTCAAATCCCACAACCTCACCACCGGACTGTTCTTTCTAACTCATCGCAGCTCCTCTGGAGGACGAATTAAGACAGAGTGACTTTAACATATTTGACAGCAAACATATTGCTCCCAAGAGGTTGCGCAGGCTAACGGTAAACACAAAAAGAATTTCAGGATTTCAGTTAATTGCCGCTCGATCCAGAGCGGACGACTGAGAGTGAATTAGACAACGATGCCGGAGACAAAAGCAGGGATTTAGGAAGATAAAGAGGATGACGTCAAGCTCAACTACGAGGCTCTTCCACAGAATTCTCACCGGTGCTCTGGAAGCCACTGAGCCGATGGTGCCAGGTTAAAACATGCCGGCCGAGCGCCGCGACCTCAGCAAACTGTAGGGTGCTCCCGATACACGTGCAGACGGAGCTGTTTTGAATTAGGGGCTGCCCGTGACCGTGACTGCTGACCTGCCTTTCTCAAAAGAGTTTAGGTGACAGTGAAACTTGTCCTCCATCGAAAGAAATGTAACTTGAACGCACTATTTTATTTGACCAGAAGGAAATGGAGAGATCAAGTGATTTGAAGGGTAGCAGTGTTGTTAAATGGAAGGGCGTTGAGAAAGCAAATAAACCCCCTAAGCCTTCTGTATTTCCGAGTGAGTGGAGGGGAAACCGAAGGGGCGGGGTGGAAGTAACTGTTTAAACAGCAGATAGGAAGAAAGGAACTCAGAATCAGCAGAACAGAGCTGCTGTGTTTCAAAGTTGGGAGGCCTTCGTGGGAAGAAGAAAACAGAGGGGTCCTTTTTACAGATGAATCTTTAGCTCCTTTTACCACTGGATAATTTTTCTTTGCAAAGGAATGTTTAGCTTAGCAAGTGGGGGCTATTTTGAGTAGACTTCTAAGTCACAGCCCCTT
>NW_012148174.1:1799345-1800916 GCF_000956105.1 Propithecus coquereli | reverse complement strand
CACTGTCATTTCTTATGATTGAGTAATATTCCATTGTGAACATATACCAAATTTTGGTAATCCACTCATGGATTGACGGGCACTTGGGTTGTTTCCACATTCTTGCAATAGTGAATTGTGCTGCCATAAACATTCGAGTGCAGATGTCCTTATCGTAGAATGTTTTGTGCTCTTTTGGGTAGATGCCTAATAGTGCACTTTTTAAACAAATCCACTCTCTTGAAGCAATGGTCTTTATGCTGTTGGTTCATGTACTCAACATGTTCAAAACCAAAGCGGACAGCTTTTCCCTTCGCTTCCCCGCTCTGCAACGCTTCCGTCCCTCCGTGAACGGGCCCACCTTCTACCCAGCAGTCCAGCCAGATGCTTGTGCGTCATCCGCAATTCCTCCTCCTCTCTCGGCCGTCCACTCGGCCACCAAACTCACACGGTCCTAGGTCCTTAACATCTCTCTCCTTCCTCATTGCCGTGGCTCTTGTTAAGGCCCCTGCCATTTCTCATTTGGGAGTGGGATGTAAATTACAAACACGATCAACTTCACTGAATGGCTCCCCCTTTGGCTGCTGGGCTGGTCCAGACCTCTCTGACTGGCTGAGTGACACACGTGTGATGTGTCCGCCTCTCTGGCCTCAGCCCCCTCTGCCCATCCTCTGCCACGCCGTACGCTACTCTGCTCTTCACCACGCCACGCCGCTGTGCGTGCCGTTCCTTCTGCTTGTTCCCGCCTAATCCCTCCTCTTTTCCAAAATGTATCTTATAATCCACTTCCACTTCTTTTCCTCCCCGACTACAACCTCTGTTCTGAGTTAAAACTGCGCTTTGCATTTTCTTCTATTATGGCGTTACTGTCACTTGGTTGTGTGTTCGTCTCCTCTTAGCAACAGAGTGTGTTCCTTGTCTTTGTGTTGAGCTTGTGGCACATACGAGGCACCGAATGGTCCGGAGATCCTGCCTGTGGCTCTGAAAACCTTGTCGGTTCATTTCACCGCATGCTCAGAATCCAGAGCGCATTCAAACCTGGAATTGAGAACTCTTCTCTTCACTTAACGCGTTTCTGCATTCTCTTGGGCAGAGTATCAGACTCTCAGCTTCATTAATGAGGAAAATAAGATACTTCTTTTCCTCACTGACGATTCATGCTTATCATTACGCTGGAACTCATCGGAAGAAAAGGAAAGATTTGTATCAGAGACCGTAAAGACAGAAGCCCTGGCCAATGTGAATTTCTCTCTATTAACTGATAACAATGAGATAATTGAGGAAGATAGGCATATTACCCAGTTTAGGTGATTCTACCAGATCTATTTCATTAAACAGAATTGAAATCGGAGTTAGAGCTGTCTGCTGTTCCTTTGGAAGGCAAGAGTAATTGTGATTAGCGTTTCCAGATGCTGTATGTTTAAAGAGAAGGAAAAATGGTTACTGATTCCAGCTTGGACTTTTTTTTTTTTTTTAAAGACAGAGTCTCACCCTTTCACCCAGGCTGGAGTGCAGTGGCATGATCATAGCTAGCTGCAACCTCAACTCCTGGGCTCAACAGTCCTCCTGCCTCAGCCTCCCGAGTAGCTGGG
>NW_012148174.1:1797172-1799295 GCF_000956105.1 Propithecus coquereli | reverse complement strand
AAATAATTTAATATCTGTAGAATATGCTTACTTATTAGGCTTATAAAATTCATTAATTTCAGAAACATGTAGATGCCTCTTCCTTGTAAAGATGGGAAATAAATATAAGCAATGAAAATCGTTCTCGTTCTTCTGATCTTGCTTTATAGCTTGTATCTGTAAAGGCTATATATGGTGCAAGATGTATGGGCTGAATGCACAGACATCACAATATACTGATGTTTAGATATAAAATAAATGTCTTATTAACAGCACATGCCCGCGGTCACACATAAACACACACACACACTCACACTCACACTCACACACTCCCCAGGCCCTTGCCAGTGTGGCATTTGGCACCGCATGGAGACATATTTGTGTTACGGTGACATTGCTTATTTTCTCCTTGTCCCAATACGCTAATACTTTCCCATCAACCCCACCCCAGTGTCCCTCCCAGAACGCAGCTGAAAACTATCAAGTGGAACTTCTGATAGAAAAATGCTAAGTAGACTGTCTGGTATATTATTGAGGAAAAAAGAAAATTTAATTTGTACCACGTTGGAGCAGGGAAAAAACACGACCTAAGGCTGCCATAGGATACATACATTCTCATTTCACGTAGATCAGAAAAAAATAATATCCTTGAGCTCCGAGAAACTGCACTACAGAATTATCAGCAGAATTAATGCAGAATGAAGGCAGTTTGGCTGCCTTCCCAAGACTCTGGGTACTCTTAGGAAAGCCAAAGGAAGCACTCCTTGGAAATAGTGCATTCGAAGCTAAAGGCCAGCCAAGCACCCACTAAGCAATAGGAGGAGTGTGCTATAAGCAGCGGTTCAGGGAAGTTTGGTATCAGTGATAACAGCAGTACTAACTATTACAGTTACCATTGTTTGAGGACTCTGTGCCAAGCACTACGTAAGTTCTTTATTAGCAGTATCTCATTTAATCATTTGACAGATTAAGCCTGAGTGGTAAACAACCTGTTCCAGTCACAGCTAGTAGATGGTGGAGCTGACATTCAGACCCAGGCATGCTGAGTCAAGAGCCTATCCCTTAACCACCTGCTGGAGAGACTTTTTTTTTTTTTTAATTTGGACAATCTCTTTCCTATTCCTGGTTGAAATATAATCAAAGTTTCCTGAGAGGACACAGAAGGATGCCAAAAAAAAAATTTATGACCTGGCTTATGTTATGGGTCACTGTGGCTACAGTTAACCAACCTTAGATTTTCATTTTCTGAAAGGCCTCGGTTATAAATAGCAGCCCTGCACGAATGGGAAACCAAGTGTGAGCACGCAGTCTCAGGCTGATCCTTTAGAGGCAGTTGCTTTACAAAGAACTTTAAAGGAGGTATGAGCTGCAAAGATGTCACCACGAGGTCACTCAGATCAAAACAGTGTTCTTCAGAAGCCTCTCCGTATATTTAGCTGTTCCAGTTTATCCCCTCTGGGAGAGGGAGGCTTAGGCTCACCAAATCCATGAGGCCATACATTTAATTTTAAGAACTTTAAAACTCTCAATGAAAAGAGTCAAAGCGGTATTATTAAATATCATTAAAGTGCAGTTTAGTGAAAGACTCTTAATAAAGTCGAGGGCGGAGCTGAAATCTCTACTCGCCGCTGATGCCTACGGTTGTGGGTACAGGCAGTTTGGATGCCTGTTAAATGAGTACAAATGAGTTGAGCAGAAAGCAGATCGCATAAAAGTTTATGGTCTGAAGACGGGGCAGGTAATTAGTGGTGTGACAAACTCCCCAGTTCTCTCTGTGTTGTTAAAGGTCATTTCCTATATTTCATAAAAGGTGGGGAATTGCATTTAGGCCCCCGTAGAACATTGTTCGTACCGTGATGAACATTGATTTCAGCCCACCTTGGTTTAAAGTTGGTTGATTGCACATGTGTCTTTTGCACCGGTTTCTAATCTCCTTGACTCGGGGCTGGGGAGGGGGAGGATTGCGTCTTACTCATTATTTACGTTTCCAAAGCACCAGGCACAATTCTTTCCGCGTGGTAGCTGCTTGTTCAGGGTGGGGAGTGGTAGGAAAAGAAAAGGAAAGAAATTTTCATTTTGTTGAATCTGAGATCTGTGTTTTCTCGTGACCTGGGTTCAGGTTGCTTTTCATTAAATGCCTCCCA
>NW_012148174.1:1794960-1797122 GCF_000956105.1 Propithecus coquereli | reverse complement strand
AACAGAGCTGCTGTGTTTCAAAGTTGGGAGGCCTTCGTGGGAAGAAGAAAACAGAGGGGTCCTTTTTACAGATGAATCTTTAGCTCCTTTTACCACTGGATAATTTTTCTTTGCAAAGGAATGTTTAGCTTAGCAAGTGGGGGCTATTTTGAGTAGACTTCTAAGTCACAGCCCCTTCAAAATCGGTGAACATCATATCATATTATATTACATTATATTATATGACTAAGTTTGGATAAATGGCACCAACTCTATAGGAAGTGCCTCAGAACTTAATATTCATTATTTAGGGCTCTCAGTGACCCAACAAGATGGAGAAGCCAACCCAGCGACGGGTCTGTGGCCTACTGCTGCTTCCAAAAAATACTAAAAATCATGAGCGGAAGAATCGGAAGATAATTCTCAGCAAAGCAAGCCATTGTAGTTACTATAGTTGTAGGTAAACATAATCTTAGTTTTTCTGTGTGCAAGTATCCCCTGGTTTCGCTGGATCTCTTTCTCTCTCTATTTAGCTTCCGGTCATGGAGGGAAAATGCATTAAACCAAGTATTTTTCTTCCAGGGCTTTCTGTCTCAAGGTGAATGAAAGCTTCATGTTAAAGGGTCTGTTATCTTCTTCTAAAATCATGGAGGTTTTAGTTGGGTGTAAGTCCTCCCAGCTAAAGACGACATTTTTCTGCCTCCCTTGCAGCTAGATGTGTTTATTGACTAGGTTATGGCCAAGGGATGTGGGTAGACATGATGTGTGAGTGGGAATGTGCATGTCATACTCTCCATAGGGAAGTCCTGCCTTCCTTGCTGGCCACAATACAGATGTGGTGGCAGCAGCTGGACTGGCCACCCTAGACCAAGAGAGCCTGGCAGAGAAAGAGCATTGAAGAGTGGGGTCTGTGACTGCCGTGCCCCAACTATGACGGCTTAAGACAGAAATCATTTCCATCTCGTTTACACCACTACTAACAATTTGGCCACTGTCACTGCAGCCGCGATGACATCTTAGCACACAGTCACGCAGAGCAGAGAACAGGCCACCTGCTCCATGGGAAGGTAGAGCAGAGCCTCGTACGATAAGCATCAGTTAAAGGAGTTAAGATGCTGACGTGTTGACACCCATCTCCCAAATTCAGCCTGGTTGAGAAGAAAGAGCTGAAGAAGCTTCTGGCTAACTTCTGGCTAAGAGAACAAAGGGATGAGCAGAGAACCCTGTCTTTGAGTTCTGAAGGAAGTAAAGCTGGGTGTCGAGGTTCCAGCAAATTCTCTCCAGGATGAGGCAAGTACCTTTCTACTGAAAGTACGCAAACTCAAGCACCGCCGTGGAGCCCATCGTCTGTCGGATGACGTTTCTATTGATACTTACGTGTCGGAGCTGTCGTTGGTTCAGAAGTGTTCATAAATATCTTTATGTCTGTATCTGACAGAATATTCTTTCATCGTCTGAGGCAGGTTCGGATCCCCTGGGCAAACGTCTTGGGCTGTGTTTGCTGTAAGTTTATCACAGGCTTTTTACGGGAAGAGCGCGTGGCTACCTCAGACCTCGTTCTAGATTGCTCTCCTTTTATTTAACGTGAAATGACACTTATTGTTCTGACAGTAAATTAACCCTCTAAAAAGTCACCTGTTACCGCTACCACACGCTAGAGTCATGCCTTTCTTCGACACGCCTGACGCCGTGGCGGGCACGGGGTGGCGGGGGGTGCCGTCTGTCGGTGGTTAGATGAACGCAGGATTTTTGTGTCTTAGTCAGATATTTTCATCTCCTCCTCGTTCATAATGGCTGTTGAAGTCGTCGTTTACGGTAGTGGCTTCCTGTATTTGGCTAACGACAAGGAGATTTTAAAGTCAGTGTCATTAGCACTGTCCTATATATATTGAATAACCGGAGGTAGGAATCTCTTTCTCTTAAATTTGGATTCCTGGAGTCTCACTGCCTCCCAGGCACCGCCGAGGCTGAAGTTTACTACATTGGTTCCATCCGTAGGAGGAGTTCATCCGGGTAGAAAATATGCAGCCTCGTGCACAAAGCAAGAAGTCTGTCCTCCCAGACAGACTTCCCAACAGGAAAGATGCTCTGTACATAGGATTGATAAGCTCAGAAGAGTTGTAATAAACTTTAACCAGTATGTTTAAACCAATAATACCATTGGTTTAAATATGTTTGGTATT
>NW_012148174.1:1781204-1783960 GCF_000956105.1 Propithecus coquereli | reverse complement strand
CATAGGAATTTTTATTTCCATAGGGTCTAAAAATAAAGTCCTATATAGCATACCACTTTTGCTCTTACAATCTATTAATAGTTAGGCAACCATAACAAATATACTGTAAATAATATAAGAAAAAACAAAAACCCTATAACGTCCTGTTTCTAAAGAGGCATAATTTAAAGCAAAGATTTTCAAGGGCCACCAGCAGGAAAATACTTATAGATGAGATGAGATTAAATTTAATCTGGATTATTTTATTTAAAAAAGAGAAAGGTATTTAGGTTAGGGATTAGCACGTGTAAAAGCACACAGGAGCAGAGAAGAGACGAGGGTGACAATATTGGAGAGTTAGGTCTGAAGCATGAGTGGGAGAAGAAAGGGTAGCTAGGCAATATGGGATCTCTAGAGAAAGAACTTGAACTTGAATTTGATTTGGTAGGCAGCAGGGAACTATTTATGGTTCTTGAGCAAAAAAAATAATGTGATTAAAATTTTTGCAAGACTAGTCTACCATTCATTTGAATGGACATTTTTGGAGTCAGAGAAACCATTCACAATAAGACTTACAGCTTTTTATTCCTGATTAAAACCAAGTGTCTGATACCTTTTCTTCCCTAATGTAGAAAAAAAAATGGCTTAAAGAATTACCCTGCCAATAAGTTTCCTTTCTGACAATGTCAGGAGCAGACACAAGGTGCCAACATTTGGAAAGAGGTGACTGTGTTCTTTGTCTTAAAGAAGGGAAAAAGGAAATGTAACCACTTCTGCTTAAAATTGAGTCATTGTGTCATGTGTACGGATTGTTCAAGGTTATTTCCCTCCATGGCAAAATGATGGTTTGCAGAAATAAAAAGCTGACGTTTTCAAGATTCAGAAACTCAGGGATTGAACAAAACCCTGAGTCATCACAAAAGTCTCAGTTTTCCATTCTGGTATAGCAGGGCGACTTACTGTAGGAAGATGCAGTCGACACCCAATCTTCTCGGATATCCTTCTGCAGCACCTCTGTAAATAATGAAATCTCTCTGATCAGTATTCCAACGCCAGGACACTGAGAGTGTCAGGAAAATGTTTAGAAAACAGTTTGGGATCCCCCTTAGAAAAGCACTCTAGCCAGCAGAATTCCATTACTAGGTGTACAGTACAAGAAAGGTACCATTTTGACTGCTTCAGTTATTCTTGAAAGACATACTTTCTAGAAGAAATCAGTTTAAACCTTCGTTTCCCTTATGCACTGAAGAGAATTCTAGATTGATCCAAGAATTGAATGTTAATAAATGAATAAATCCTGGAAAAACACCGGCGGTTATTTAATGATCTGATGTGGAGTAAGACTTTCTTACCTTAAGAGTATTGGCACTCTAGTGTACCAATAAATCGAGGCAACCATTATCAATGACTATTAAAACCACTAGATCATTGGGAATTATGTAGAGGATAGATCAGGCTGGCAATACCTGAAACCACTAATTAATTTTTAATATGCCTTGTAGTGGGACGGTATGTTCAGACTTTCTGTGTTTTAGGACATGACACCGTAGGAAGTTGGTGGCGCCACCTATGAAGTACTCTGCTTAAAAAAAAGTAAACCTAAATCTTATCAAATCTATAGCTCTAACGACAGAAAACTTTCTCGATAGAAAATTCAGAGATAAAAGAATGTAGAAAACGACATCATAAGGATGCAATCGTCGAAACCCAAAACATGGGATATTCTTTAGGAAAAATGGTCCACTGTCTTCAACGGATAAATGGCATGGAATAGAACAGGAAGAGGTACTTAAATGACATAGCAACCAGATACAGCACGTGGCTCCTATTCAAATATGGGTTCAAAAAGCCAATTTGAAATGGCATTTCTTTAAAAATGAGGAGAAACTTCGCCTGAACGGATATTAGATATAAAGGAATTGTCGTTACTATTGATGGATGTGTTGTTTGTTATTTTAAAAGCTCTTGTTAGCTAGAGATGTAATCTGAAGTATTTATATGTGACATGATATTATGTCTGAGATTAATTTTAAAATGCTTGAGCAAAAGAACCATGGGGAAAGAGGAGAGAATTGATGAAACGAGAATTGCAGACTGTTGATCATTATTGGGCTGGGTCATAAGTACATGTGGGCTTATTATAATATTTCTTCTAATTTTCTGTATGATTGGAAATGTCCATTTAAATTATTTGAAAGACATTGGGAAAAATCACAAAGGAATAGGTCAACATATTCTATTCCATAAATAAAATTAAGAACTCCTATGCCTTCCTAAATAACAGACTAAGGAAAATATTAGTTACAAGCATGGCAGACAAAGAATTAGCATCCATTTTTACACACATACATGCGTGTACATATACACGCAGGTTGATAGGAAAAATACTAAGAAGCCAATTGCTAAGCGATATAAACGTAGAACTCAGAAGAGGAAATGTAAATTGCTGAAAACATTCTTTCAGAAATAATCATTAAAAAAACAAGTTGAATTATTTTAAACTGCTAAAGCAAGCTATCCTCCAGAACATCCATGCATTTTGTGTCCTGGGAAACAGTTATTGCCTCTGATCAATATGAAGTTTTTGGAAATAGTAGCAGCCTTTTTGTTGAATGCCGGAAAGTGTCATGCATGTGCTGTACAGTAGGGACTATTTTTGGAAAGTCTTTCTGACACTTCTCCAGTGCTGATAAAATACTGGCCAAGAATCTCTGCTGGCACCGGAGAGGCAGCGTGTCAAAGGGACTCAGAGCGTGGGTTTGACAGGGAAGGGCTTC
>NW_012148174.1:1778903-1781154 GCF_000956105.1 Propithecus coquereli | reverse complement strand
TTTTGGTAGAGACAGGATCTCAATATGTTATCCAGGCTGGTCTCGAACTCCTGACCTCAAGCAGTCCTCCTGCCTTGACCTCCCAAAGTGCTGGTATTACAGACATGAGCCTCTGTGCTCAGCCAGCTTGGACTTTTGGCATGAGGTTAATCCCAGAAGAGAGTTAGGCTTCTTGTACATTGAAAAATATCTGACCTGTTTAAAGTTAGACATTCTGATAAGGAATGCCAAGTGTGAAAAGATAAGAGCTTTGCGCGTATGCATTTAAACACCACACAAAAAGGAGCTTATAGCACCAAAATTTGCACTCTTTAGTTTTAGTCAAAACTGACAATTACAAAAACAAACTCTAATGATGTATTTGTTTTATAGGATATGAGATACAAAAAAATCAAAACCTGCACACACCTTCATTTCAGCATGGAACAACTCTTACTGTGGGGAAAGTGTACATTTAATAATATAATCAAAGTTTTATCAGATGTATTTGATGAATAGCATTTGGTCAGTAGTGCTAGGTATTCTGAAAGACACTAAAGAAGTTATTCCACTCTTAAGGAACATAGAAAGGCATACTCATTGTTGGCAGATAATTTAAATATCACCTACTCGAACGTCCCATCTGATGCTTAAATCTGTCCCACAAACATCTGCCAAGCCTCCCGTGAATATCTCCAGTGAAAGGGGGAGCTTTCTACCTCCCAAGGCAGCTCATTTCATATTTATACAGCTCTTATTATTAATGATAAACAAAATGTATTGAGTGCTTGCTATGTGCCAGACCCTGAGCTATGTATTCTGTCTTCAGAAATCCTATTTAATCTTCATTGCAACCTTATAAAATGGTATGGTTATTATTTCCATTTCAGAGATGAAAAAACTGAGTCTTAGAAAGGTGGGGCGATTTGCCCAAAGTCACATAACTGATAAGCAGAGAACCCAGCTTTGAGTACATGGTTTGTTCCCTTAAACGGTATACACATGCAGCCTCTCTAACTCAAGTTTTTTCCTACATGGACCTGAAATCTACCTTCTTAGAGATTCATGGGTGCTAATTTTTAGTGGGTTGACACTAAACATGTCCAAGCTCTCTTCCACATAGTAACCCTCAAGTAGTTGAAGGTTGCTACCCAATCCTCTCCACTCCTTCGGTTTCTCTACTGGGCTGCAATTACGCTGCCTAACATTTTTCCTCGTGTGAGATGGTCTCTGTGCCCTTCGGCATCATGGACATTGTCCTCTGGGCAAACTCTGTGTCAGGCTCTTATGCAAATAATACAATGTGTAGAATTACATTTTATGTAAAATCAGCTTTTTGCAAGCATGGAAGGTTGAGTCAGATGTTCATGGTCCCTCAAAGCCACCGAGTGTTTTGCATATATGTTCGTAAGCTCCATTTCTGCCATCCTGTATTTGCAAGGTGGTTTTTTGAATTTGAATTTAGAGCTTTGCACTTACCACAGTTATATTTTATCTTAACAGTATGGTTTATTATTTCCAGAAAGCTGACATCTTTTAGGATCAAGATTCTGCCGTCAGGCATGTTTTGTACTCCTTGTGTAGCCATTATCATTTGCCAAATATTAGGCCACCCCAGACTTAATGAATCGAAATAACAATTTTGCTACTAATTCTGCAGGTCAGCAGTTAGGTTGGGCTCAGTTCAGTGGTTCTTTTGAACTTGACTTTGGCTCATTCCTACATCTGTGATCAGCTGCTAGGTCTGGTGGGAGCTGGTCGGCCTAGGAGAACCTCAGCTGGGATGGTCTACATGGTCTCTCTTCCTGTACCAGGCTATCCCGGGCTCATCTACAGATGTGGCAGATGAAATCAAGAAAGGCCCCCTGAGTCCTAAACTCAGAATAGGCACCATCACTTGGCCTGCATTCTATTAGCCAAAATAAGTCCATTCAAGACTGGGAAAATAGACTATATCTCTTAATGGGAAAACATTCAAAGTTGCTTTTGAAGGTCCTACTTATAGGAAGACATGAAAATTGTGGTCATTTTTGAAATCTGTCACACTCTTAGGATCACTTCATTTGTGGATTTGATCAGCACACCATCAAAATTATTCTTTAAAAAATTTCATAGGAATTTTTATTTCCATAGGGTCTAAAAATAAAGTCCTATATAGCATACCACTTTTGCTCTTACAATCTATTAATAGTTAGGCAACCATAATAAATATACTGTAAATAATATAAGAAAAAACAAAAACCCTATAACGTCCTGTTTCTAAAGAGGCATA
>NW_012148174.1:1758726-1774828 GCF_000956105.1 Propithecus coquereli | reverse complement strand
TATTTTGGTATATTTTCTTCCTATATATGGGTACATTTATATAACTTAGATTATTCAACATGTACAGCTTTCTACCTAATATGTTTTAACTTCACATTATAGCTCGAACATTTTACAATGCCATTCAATAGATTTCAAAAATCTGAATTTTAATAACTATATTCGAGTGTATTATCATAGCTTAAATTATTTTTACCAACAACCACTTCTGGATATTTTTGTTGTTTCTAACTTTTATCACTGTAAATCATGCTAAAATAAATACTAAACATACTTATACATAGATAAGTGTATGTTTCTATGATTACTTATAATTATGCTAAGAAATGAATGACGAAGTTTCGCTACTTAAAATTTTACAGTAGGTATGACCTAATTACCTTTCGAAAAGGTTCCTCTATGTTCTTACTAGCAATATATAAGGATGTCAGTCTCTCTATACCTTCATCAGCATTGAGTATTATAATTTTTAATCTTTGCTAGTTCAATAGGTTAAACCATGATATCTCATTGCTTTTATCTGTTATTATTTGTTTACTAGTGGTGTTGATTTTTTTCCTGTGTCCATGTTTTTTTATATCTCTGCTTCTGCATAGTATATGTTCATATCCTTGATCCATTTTTCTATTGGAACTTTAGTATTTTTTTTTTTCACTGATTTTTAAAACATACATGACAGGGATAAAAGAAAAATGTATGAAACTTTATATTTGCTTAATTGCTGAATGGCCATCATCCTCCGACCTTTCCCCTTCTCTCTTTTCTGTTCCGCATTTCTCTGCTCACAAGGAAGAACGCTGAGCCTGTAGCTTTGCTGATTGGAGGCAGGTTGGGTCGGGAGAGTGCAGGCAACTCGTACATAAGAAAAGGCATGCATATATATTTTAAAAAATAGGATGTAGAAATATAGAGATACCGGATTGGGGGCGGGGAGTCATAAAAATAGCAAGCAGTTGGAGACACTTGGCACTCCAGAGGGATGAGAGGGAGATAAGGAAACAGCCAGAATGGACTACCGTTTGGGGGTCAGGTGATAAGAAAAATGAGCAGCTACCCTGATTAATGAGGCTTTGATGAGAGGAGAGGCAAAGGGGATTTTTAGTAAATTTTACTGTGTTTTATGTAGTGAAAACTCATGTTCGCTGTTACCTCTGCCCCTCCAAACAAAACAGAACAATCTCGAATAAAGCATCTACAGCGCTCTGAGGCCATGCAGTTCGATGTGTGTTTTGTTTGGATGTGTCCTTAGGCTGGGATCGGTCTTAAGAATGGTTAAGAAAGCTCAGATTTATTATTTAGGTTCAACTCACATAATAAATGTAAATAATTCTACCATATTTTGAAGCATATATTTTCCTCTATCGGCTGTTTAATTTTTTAAGGCTTTCACAAAACTTTATGAAGATGATACACGTGTAAATGTTTCTAACTTGGCATAAAAGGTTGATTGGTTGAGATTTTAAAAACAGGATTTCTTTTACATTGCTTTGGAATTAGAATTTGCATAAACATTCTAGGAGGTGGGTATAGCAACTTATAAAACTTAGACTGAGAAGCAGTCCTCTCCTAGCTGGAAAAGATATTTTCTTCAACCAAGTGTGTAGCATGAGACACACATATATCCGTACATTTCTGTCTCTGTATGGTTAAGTCTACAGAGCTGTGGGTGTCTGTGTGTGTGTTTATTGGACTGACCGAGTATCATCACCTTTCTTTTCTTCCAGTTTTTCTGTGCTGTCAGTATTTGCATTTAACACTTAATTGTGGGATGAATGACTTTTGATGTATAGGATGAGGTGAGGATCCAGGATCCTCCAAATTATTGGGGAAGAAATTGTTTTTCTAATGTCATCATTGGGAAGTTAATTCCTTCCCTGTTAGTGTATGATACATGGAACAACTTGTGAATTTTGAATATTCATACTGAATCTGGTCACCATACTGAACTTTTAAAAAATTAATTCTAATGTTTTATTAGTTTATTCTCATGGGTTTTCTAAACATAGATGTATACTCTCTGTAACTAGAAATAAAATGTCGGAAAAGAGATAAAATCAATTCCATTTCTTATATTTTGATTGGAGAATTTTCTGGGAAAATTTTTATAATATTGGAAAACAATAGCCATCTCCTAGATCATTATGGAAAGCCAGAGATATTCCTATTTAACTCTGAAACAAGACAAGGATGTCCATGAAGACCACTTTTATTGCAGACACATTACAAATGTCATTTAATCTTTTCTTTACCTTACTGAGGAAGGCATTGTTAATACAGAATACATATGATTAAACACCTAATGCATCAGTAATGCTATATTGTAGATGAGGAAACCAAATCATGGAGTGGTGAGGAACTTGCCAAGGATTTAGTAGATGGTAAGATTTGAACCCGGGACTCTGATGTTCTAGTTTGTTCTGTTCACTAGATGTTGTTTCTTACTCGACCTTCCGGCAAAAGCAATGTGTCCCATTTATAAGTACTTTGAAATTTTATAAAATGCTTTTACGTACTTCACCTCACGTGTTCTCAGAATTAACTTTCGAGTTAAGTAGGACCATGATCGTTCCTACATAATACTAGATGGACACTAAAACTTGAAGTTCCTCACCTTAGAGATGATTTTGCTACATCATAGGGTCTTGTTGTATATTCCCTGAAAAAAGATAAGGCAAAGCACTCAAAGGAAAACTCATTCATATTCAAAGATGCCTCTGATGTTTTAATTGAAACTGGGCATTGTCTCTCTCTTGGATGTGCTAATATCGAATTGGTGTAATTTTGTGAGAAGATTGGTGTGAGTTTAGGGGTTTGGGAGAAGGCCAGGCTGGAAGGACCGATTGTACAATTATGTCGGGAAAGAAGAGCTACTGGAGAATTTTCAAGTTACCATCCGCATGGTGACTCGTGTGAAGGAAGGTGATAGACTTTCTTCCTAAACAATTTTCAAACTCGCAAAGGGGCATATTCGATATTATATTTTGAATGAAGGCTAGAGTCCTCCTAGCTTGGTGAAGGTTTTACCAAGCATTGGTGCCAATCTATGAGCTGATATCATTTCTACTTTTCTTATAAAGGACAATTGTGGCGTTTTATAGTCTTTCAGTCTTTCTGTCGGAAAGAAAATGTAGATTTAGGTTTTAGATGCCTGTATTGTTCCTGTGTGCCTAACCCGCTCATTGGAACTTCACAGTAGTGGCCTTTATCCCAGATTTTTTTGTCCCGTGACTAAGATCAGGTGAGGGCGGGGCAGTGTCTGCCTTATTCTGAATTTCAATGACATGAGGAAGCTGGTGAGTCCCTGCTGTGCTCTCATGAACACATCTGTAGTGGGTTCAGTTGGGAAAACAGTACTCAAGGGATGTTTCTGAAGGCAGGCTGAATTTCTCCTTGCTAAATTCTCCCGATAAAGCTGTGTGTGCATTTTGCCCTTCCTGGTAGGTGGAAGGATGCTGGAACTTTTCCAGAATCATGTGGGCAACCACGGGTCTTAGACTTCTGCACATGAAGAATAATTTTAATAGAGTTAACAATAATCAACTTCTCCATCATTTAGGTTTCTTATGCAGTGTGTCCATACTTTGAAATATTATTCAGTCACTAAAAACTACGTATTTAAAACATATGTCATAACTTGGGGAAATATTTTATAATTGTCAATAAGAAATCTCAATTCGAATTTAAATTGAGTCAGGTCTCTTTTGGTTGCCAGTAACATTAGCCCAGCTCAGATAAAAGAGCCTTTATTTTAGGTATGTTTCAGAAGTGTCATTATTATAGAATCAAAGCACAGGAGTCAACGACAGAGAGAACTCTTGGAAGTCGAACGTGGAGAGTGACTGAGCTCAAGTCTCTTCTCTCAGGCTGCCAGATTCCCCTCGCCAGCCTTCCCCCTGCACCCTACGCCACATTTCTCTCTCTACCTTGTCAGCCTTCGATCCTTAAATGCAGGTTTTGCTGTCTGATAATTTCAACTTGCACATCATCCAAAATCTTTTCCTTAGCTCCTATTGTATCTTCTGCTCATCTCAGACTCATTACTAATTGATTTCATCTCTCAGACTCCCAATTCTAAATTCCTGAACTGATCGGTTCAGCCCATCTTTTTGAGTCAAACCACAGCTCCTAGGTCCTTAGTGTAAGAATGGGCTGCCACCAGGTCTAGTGGCCAGAGGGATCAGGTGTCTTCGGCACAAGGTATGTGCGCTCAGGCTGGAGGGGCCCTGGGTGAGCAAGCATCACAGGTGTGTCTAGCACTTAAATATTATGTAAAAGTATGTATGCATAGAAATTAGAATTAGGAAAGTAAACAAAAATATTAACAGCAGGTGTCTCTGGGTAGTGACATTACAAAGATTTCTTCTTCATTTTTGTATAATTTTTCCTCAATGAATTCATATTATTTTATAATCACAAACATAATAAACATCAATGTGCACAAAAACGTTTTTAAAAGAATGACAATGTTACAACTAAAGGAGATCTCGGGATGGTATAATTCATCGCCACCTCAGTTTACAAAAGTTGAAACAAACCTACATAGATTAAGTGACTCCACCAAAGTCACAGAGCAAGGGAGTAGCCAGGCTGTGGGTTTCCTGACGCTGATTCCTGAAGGATCTCGGTGACACACGACACTGTCTTGCCTGAACCCGGTGAGATGAGCGCCTCTGATTACAGATCAGAGCCCGTAGGCGGCGAAGCGTTGGGTGCGCCATCTGTCTGCAAATGGTGCTCTGAATCTTTAGAACTTTCAAGTTTGTTAACACCCAGTCGACTTAAGACAGAAGCCCAGTCCCCAGGTTTCATTAAACCATCATTTTGCTATGAGTGACATTTTGCGAAGGGCTTCTACTTACACACTCCAGATCATCAGCTCTGCTTCTTGTTAAAATGATACCAGCAGTAGAGAAGAAAAGGAGGAATGAGGGAATTTCCAGATGCGAAGTCCAGTCGCACACAATCCTTGTGTCTGTCTCTCCGCTTGGGTGGTTTTGGCTTCCTTCTCTCCAGAGTGCTTCCTCTCAATGGATTAACATGATCTCTTAAGGAGAGAATCAAGTGTTTTGGGGTCATGGTGAAGTACAGGCTGGGAGACGCATAAAATCAAATCCATGCTATGGGAGAGAAAGAAAGAAAAGTTAGAAGTCTCTTAAGATTCCATTCAAAAACAGGACTTCAAGTTGAAATGAAATAGCACCTCTGGCAGGAAGAGTTTTCTGCACAGTTTGAAACTGGCTCCTGCTTAACCTGGAGGAAACAGAAGCCCGGGAGGGGAGTTAGCGCGTTCTGAGCATCAAAATGCTCAGAGATAATCCGGGTTCTGAGGCCTCTAGAGTGTGTGGGCTTCCGCTGCCTGGAGCCCCACAGAGGCTGGAGATGGGATTCAGATAGAAGTCCCTAGACTGGATTTCCAGTTTATTTGGTATTTATTTCTCTGCTGGCTTAGACGAGAATGAGCTAATATGACATACATCCGTGAATGACCGTCTCGAGATTCAAAAAGTCTCAGTAGACTGTAATGATAACTTGAAACATCATGCCAGAAAAATGAGCTGAAAAATTTTAAACATAAATAGTTTTGAAGTCATCAACTCAGAAACAAGCAAACAAAAATTAGCCACACAAATAAAGGATAGGCTAATGTAGCTTAATGGTGGTTGACATAAAACATCTTTGAGGTATGAGTTAATTTCAAGCTTAGTAGGAGTCCAAGTATGTCCAAGACAATGAATATAGGGGAAAAAAATGCCTGACAATTTTTTCAGGCTTTACTATTTCATGCTAGAAAAATGGCATAAGCATGGCTGGGTGTGGTGTCTCATACCTATAATCCTAGCACTCTGGGAGGCCAAGGCAGGAGGATCACTTGAGGTCAAGAGTTCAAGACCAGCTTGAGCAAGAGCGAGACCCCATCTCTACCAAAAATAGAAAAAATTAGCTGGGCACAGTGGTGGGCATGTGTAGTCCTAGTGGAGGCTGAGGCAGGAGGATCGCTTGAGTCCAGGAGTTGGAGGTTGCAGTGAGCTATGATAGGGTGATAGAGCGAGGCTCTCTGTCTCAAACAAGAAAAAGAAAAGAAAAAATAAAACCAGCATCAGCAGACTGGAATTTGCCCCAAGTAGGGTAGAGAGTCTACAAACCATGGCTTAGGAACTAGGAATGTTTATCTTAAAGGAGGATAATCAGTTTGGGAGAATAGAGAGGAGGAATACTTAATAATGGTTTCCAAATGTCTGAAGGATCCTCTTGCAGTTGGAGAGCTTTGATATGGAACCAAAGAGTTGAATTTATAGGAGGCAGAATTCACTTCAAAATGAGGAGACTCTTTATGTAATGATCAAAGCTATCCCCAAACCAGAAGGAGTTGCTGTCTGAGATAATGTGTTCTCTATTATTAGAAGAGTTTCAACAGAGGTTAAAGAATGTACTGGATGATGGCGGGGTTTCTCTAAGACGAATTTTATGAATCTGTATATTAAAAACTTAACAGTTATTTTAATTGTTCTTTGCTCTTATATACCATCTTTTGCAAGAACTTAGTGATATCACTGCCCTTGTTATTTAAAAGTAGATATTGGGACAATTACGACGTTAAAACGACTTAAAATAATAGCAAAACATCAGCAGTTGAGGTTGCGCCGTGTATTCCTTCAGTAATGGATTTGGTTACACTCGTGGCAGTGCTATGAGACCTCTGAAATGTTTTCTTACAAGTCTCTCGACAAATATGTATCGAGCATCTGCCATGAGCTGGGCAGGCACTGTAGTGAGGTCCGGGATACAAATATGGAAGAGACGTGGTTTCTCAGGATTCAGGTACATTTGTGGTCTAACCCAAATAATGTGCAGGGTGGTATGTTCTTAATGGTAAAATGAACTTCTGTTTTAAACTTTTCTTAATTTAATATTCCTCCATTTCGTTAGATGCTTTGACATCCTTAGATGAAAGTTGTTCAAGTGTGCCTTAGTGAAAATTTTCTAACATTTTAGTAACTTTCAGGTGAAACCCTTCATTGTATACCAGTTAAGAAAAATGGTTTTATTACATTTTTTTTAAGTGAAGTAGAAAACAAGTAAGTTGTACAATATTTGTTACAAGCATCTTACTCTACGTGGCTGGCTTAAAATATCTAGCAGGTTTATTTAGTACTTATACCCAATATCTTTTTATCTTACTATTTGAAGTGGTGAAATTTAAGTTCTGAAGAAATCTCAGATAATTAGAAGCCCTTTCATCTAGAGTGTTCCGCAGTTAATGTGTGAGCAGATGTTGGCCTGCATGAGGCACTAAGATCAAAAAACAGTTAAATAGGGGGTTAACTTTGCAGAAGGCTTCAGTGGTATCCAAAAGGTTCTTTGGACTTCTGCTTAGACATGAGGCAACTGGAAAATTGGGTTCCAGTGTTATGTGCTACCTTGCAGCAAGCTGCTTTCTTTGTATTTTTTGCAGATTACATCAAGTTGCTAAAAAAAGCAACCTTTTAACTTGTGTTGGGTTTTCTAAAACCACCACAATCCCATCTGAGTGTGTAGGTTCAGGGCATGCAGCTAGGGCAGAAGTCTGTATTGCTACTTTTGGAGCTGAAATGTGACCCTTCTCAGCAAAAGAAAAGGCAGCTTAATTCCCCTAGGGAGACGAGCCAGGCTGCTTAGCAAGCTGTCCACATCTTCATCATGTGCTGGTTGCTTGGAGTTGGCTATCTAACGAATCTGTATTCTGAGGACTCAAGTATGAGAGTCATGTTCTTAGAAGATTCATGTCCCTACTAGGCTGCCCCATCCTTTTGGCTAAGCCATGACTCGTATCATTCAGCATGATACTGTCAACCCAGGTAAGTCTCAATGCCATGGATTTCTGGAAGCCAGCTGCGGGAACGACAAAAGTCATTGCTGCAGATTCCCAAGCACCGGTCCTCTATGTACAGAGCTGTGATGTTAACGTGAGCGATGCAGCAAGGACCACTGGTGTTATTTTTTATCTTTATTAAGGGAGTTCTAAAGTCCTGCAAGATCAGTGTAGTTTCCTGCCTAAAGATTCTCTATCGCTTTCTAAGGTTTTGCTGTCATGCTGCACCTTCATAATGTTCTCAAATTCTATTCCAGACTATTAGGCATCGATTCTGGCTAAAACTTTGCCTTTTTTAAAAATAGTTTTCCGAAGTCCTGCATACAGCATGGGCAAGATAACATATGCATGTCTGAGGAATTAACACTGTTCACAAGCCGTCAGCATAAATGTCTTGCTCACACGTGATGGATTCTAGGGAGGAAATCATGCTATTATTTCAAGAGTCTCTGACTGCGCTCCTCCCCCAGTTTGACATGGATCAATCTGAGCTCCTGAAGATTCAATGCACATTCTTACCATAATTATAAGATGAATCAGGAGGCTTTCAAACATCAAAATATCAATTGGAGCTGGCATACAATAAACTGAGGTCCGCCATTATAGGTGGTGCAGGATATCAACATTGAGTATAACAGCTCTTCCCGCCTCAATGAAGCATTCAGCGAGAGACTCCAGCTTAGCGTACTCCATCGTGATTCTACTGGGACGTTGATAAGAACCCAAAGAAAATGCACTAGCCAGTGAGACTCGGTTTAAGCATGCAAATGAATTTGCAGCCATTAACGATGGTGTTACCTCTGCATTCAGACCAACCCTGGCCATAGGCTGGTGGGAGCCAAATGGATGGCGCATTAGGGTTACTCCCTGCCCTGCCCGTTCACAGGTGGAGCCTACAATCAGTGTGTCCTCTACACCCTGGGTGACCGGAAGCCTGGTGGCCATGTAAGCCCTGAGCTCTGGCCTCCCTTCCCCTTTATGAGCAGGCAGCTCTGTGTGCCTGGCTCGTCTCCTAGGTCCCTGGTGCCCCGTGACCTCCTGTAACCTTCTTGCCTCGTTTCTGCAGGACCATTTTCCACTGAGCGAGAACCTGCTTCTAGCCTCCCTCCCTTGCCCCATCCTGGCTTCCAGGGCTAATTGGACAATCCCGCCATGGCGAATGAGGGCAAATGTCTGCGCATCCAGGCAGGATGACTTCCTGGCATGCCTCAGATCTGTCTTCTCTTTGACTGCAGAGCCCGGCCCACATTCAGTGGGGTTTCTCACCCTCCCTCAGCACCTGCTTTGATCTAGCAACGCTTCCCTACTGTCCAGTGAGCTTTTCTGAGGGCCCTGCCTTGGTCCTACCTCAGTCTTTTCTCCCAGGCAAATGCTTCTGTCACAGCATGGCCTGGGCTAAACCATATGCGAGACCTAGAAATGCATTTAGTAACACAAAAGGAACAGGTGCTTTCCAAAAGCATAGCAATCTGGAACATTTCAGGTATTCTTACGGACGAGAGACTGCGGAAGGCAGCCGCTAACATTCTGTTTGTGGATTCAAGGGCATGGAAAGCTTGAAAGATATTTCTTTCAAAATCCATTAAACCGTAAGGCAGGAGTGTGTTGTACAAGTCACATCACGTTGATCTTTATTATTTTCTAATATAAAATGTATGAATTGGATGTATTCAGCAAATAGAGACCAATAATAGATCTCCAAAGGGAAAAAAAATCAGTAAGAGCCACTCAATGATTCTATTGCAACGAGTGCTGGAAGTCGATTCTAGCTGTAGTTTTTCAATGATGAGAAAATAACGTACCCCAGGGTCTTTTGTGAAAGTTGGGAGACTATGTAACCACCGTTGGCATTGCTGAAACGGCAACGTTGAACATCCAGAATTGGCTTTTTTTCACAGAAAAACTTCCACTTAACCTTGTGAGGGTCTGAGGAAATTTTCTCAGGAAAGAAACCAGTTCAAAGGGAGAATGGTCATTTTAATCATTAGAAGAGACCAACTGTACAAAGTCATCAACAGATACACTACCTGGTTATTATCTAAGAAAATTAGAGCTTACAGGTAGGGTCTGTGCTATTACTTTTGGACCCTACTAATTCACTACTTCATTTGCATATTAGAAAATATCTTTTGTTTGAAGAAATAGTTGGTGGCTGAGCTCTGGGGGTGACATAATTAAAGCCGTGGTCCTCACGTGTTCCGGTATATGAGAGTCACCTCAGGGCTTATTGCAAGGCGGATATCTGGGTTCTGCAGTGAGAGATTCTGGGTGATTAGGCCTGGGGTGAGGCCCCATCATCTGCATTCAAAATAAGCACCGAGGTGATTTTGATGCTCGTGCCATGAAACACCCTTTGAAAAATTGAGGAAAGGACATGGCTTTTGAAAGTAGAAGAAAGACTTTAAATCCTAATTTAATCACTTATCTGAAACTTTAGGCAAGCTATTGCACTCTCTGAGTCTCAGTTTCTTCATCTATGAAATGAGGATATAATACTCCCATAGGGTTGTTGTAAATATAGAATAAAATTTGTACAGAAAGCTCATGAAGCACATAGTATGTGCTCATGTAAATGTTAGTTTTCTTCCAAAGGCTCTTGGTAGAATTAAATGTAAAAAATCTGATAACAAGGTGGGGCTTGGAGGGGAACTATAAGTTCACTATTAGTACATGACTGTATAATTTATTATCCAAACTGAGACATTTTTGAGAATGAAAGGCAGTGCTATTAATAATTACACTAAGGCAGCCAGTGTAAACCCAGGACTGTATAGTCACCTTAATTATTTGTAAGATAAGAGACCACATATTTGCATTGCCCAAGCCCAACCTACTCTACGTGATTCTTAAACTGAAAGAGGTGTATTTGGTCTTTACACTTGACTTTGCAAAAGCTTTTCGGCCATGCTTGGTAAGCTCCTTGCAATCAGAATCTGTTCCTAATGCACTCTTACTGTCTCCGCGATGCCTGGCATTAGTGCTGGGCACTGAACATAGTAGGTGCCTAAGAAAATCATTTGAATGACTAAATGGATAATCATTGGTAATATTCTCAAATAAAAGGCAATCTAAATCAATGATTTCCATTTTCTGTTGTGTCCGAAAATTTCCAAAAAGCCAAAATGATGAGGATCATATCACAATTCTGTTCAAATTCCTCTATTTTTTCCTTCTATAAAGAGTTATATGGAATAAAATCCTTTCTACTCGTGAATTTTTGAATGCAGATCAACTGACATCTTCATATACCCAAGGGTGCTATTTTAACAAGTAGAGCTGGTTGGTCTTTCCTTTAACAGGATGTCATACTTACTGTTAACAGATACGTTGGTAGTCATGAGAAGAAAAGACAGAAAATAAGGGATTTTTAGCTACTTTGATACCATTGAAGCTGAAATCATTTAACACACAGAGAAAATAGATTATCAAAAAACGTTGACTTAAGCACATTTATTGTAGAAAAGTTTGTATTAGCAAAGGACCAGAAACAATGAACAGGTAGGACTGGGGGAATGAGTAACGGTAGCAGTTTCCGAAATGTGGTCCACAGACCCCTGGAGTTGACCGTGAGATCAAAGCTACTTTCTTAGTTACACTAATACGTCATTCACCTTCTTCATCGTTTTGACATTTCCACTGATGACGCAAAAGCAACTGTGGGTAAAACTCGTGTTGCCTTCGCATGAATCAAGACAGTGGCACCAAGCTATGCTGGTAGTCATTGCATGCCTCTCCACCACGTAATTTCGGTAAAGAAATAAAACTCGTTTTACTTAAGAATGTCCTTGATGAAGCAGTACAGATAACTAATTTCATTAAATTTTGACCCTCGAGCAGTTGTCTTTTAATATTCTATGTGACAGAATGGGAAGCGTGCAAAAGCATCTCTGAGGCACGTTGAAGTGTTGGGGGTCATCTTGAGAAAAAGCACTTCTGCAATTGTTTAAGTCACAAACTAAACTGTAATGGAATAACGTTTTTCCTGAAAAAAAAAAATGACAGACAAAATGACAGACTTGGGTATTTGAAAGATACTTTCTCAAAAATAAAGGAAGTGGGCCGGGCGTGGTGGATCATGCCTGTAATCCTAGCACTCCGGGAGGCCGAGGATGGAGGATCATTTGAGCTCAGGAGTTCGAGATCAGCCTGAGCAAGAGCGAGACTCCTTCTCTACTAAAAATAGAAAAATTAGCCGGGCATGGTGGCGCATGCCTGTAGTCCCAGCTACTCGGGAGGCTGAGGCAGTAGGATCGCTTGAGCCCAGGAGTTTGAGGTTGCTGTGAGCTAGGCTGACGCCACGGCACTCTAGCCTGGGCAACAGAGTGAGACTCTGTCTCAAAAAAAATAAATAAATAAAGGAAGCGAACTTGTCACTTCAAGGGAAACAATGGACCACATTTCTTGTCAATGGTAAAATTCGATCTTTCAAAGGAAAATCAGAATTTTGGAATGCCCCAGTGAACTTAACAAGATCTAAGTATTTGAAAACTTTCTGAGAAGATTGGTGATGATATTAATGAATAAAATTTTATGATACGATATCATAAAATATGTCAACATTTGGGAGATCTGTGTAACTCAGTGAACCCTATTTTCCAAATTATTAATGCATAATGCTATAAAATCACACGGGTAAATGATTCATTCAAAGTATAAGATAAACCAGTAGATTTTTATGTAACGAGGTAGAAAAAGTTTATTGAGGTAGTTTCAGATTCTATATTGCAACTAACCTTTGAGAAACTACCACTTTGTTGAGTTTTAGTGTAGTGGGAGAAGAACAATTCACAATTATCCGAAAAGGCTATTAAAATACTCCGCCCTTTTCCATGTCCATATCTATGTGAGCCCAGATTGTCTTCATATACTTCAGCGAAAACAATGTTTTGCAACCAATTGTATGGAAGCGATTATGAGAATCCAATCGTCTTCCATTAGACCAAACATGAAATCAATAAGTTTTATAAAGTAATACCATTTTTTTTCCTCATTAAAACTTTTTACTTTGGAAAACATGGTTAATTTTAATTTTCACAAAATGTATTATGTTAATATGCCATGGGCTTATAAATTAACATAACTAAAACATTTTTAAAATTTATCAGGATTAATTTCTAATACATAGACATTTATATTGATATATAAGTATCAATATAAATAAGAAGAACTCTTTGGGGTCTTTAGTACTTTTTAAGACTGTAAAGTTTTCAGAGACCAAAAAATTTTAGAATTGCTGAGTTATGGTATATTAATATCTATATATGGAGTTCTGTGAAACAGTGCGAAAGAATGAAGTAGAATTATAAGTGCTTTTCTGGAATTCGCTCATATTGTTAAATGAGTGAAGCAAGTTGCATTATGATATGTATGGTATTCCATTTGGATAAAAAGGGAAGAATAAACATGGAAATATATATATGCATATACATATTATTTACATGTGTTATATATACACACATATACACATTATTCTTAGGAATAAATTGTGGTTACAGTTGGCAAAGTGGCCTGGGATTGGGGTAGATGGAAGAATCACTTTTCATGGTATGTCCTTTTGTATTTTTAAATTTTTTTGCAATAGATATATGCTATTAAAAATTATTTAATGATTTTAAAAATCGAAAATTATACAAAGAAGTGATAAGTTGTGCAATATTAGATAAAATACTCACTAGGACAGAATTAATAATAATTCTGAATAGTCACACTGAGTTTCCCGACTTTGGCTCATTATCTATTAAAAAAGGTCTGTGAGTTCACGGTTTCAAATTTTAACCTCAACCATAGCAAATAAGTACTTTCTGTCCTGCTTCCGATCCTTCTGCAAACATTTATTTTTCATTAGTGTTAGGCAATTGTACCGGCAGTGCTTATTTTTGTTAAAGCGGAATGGCAGAATTTCGCAGGCAGGAAGCAGTCTTTTCTTTTCACTGGATTCGGTTTATCAGAAGAAGGAAAGAAAGACAAACAGAACATGAAGGACAGAGAAGATAAGGGTCGAAGCGGGGCTGGGGGCAGAAATGACCAAAAAGAATAAGGGGAAGAAGAATTAGGACGATGAAGGGATGGGCACCCGTGGGAGTCAGGGAGACAGGAAAGAGTGGAACGAGAAAGGGTGAAGAACAATCTGGAAAGAGACCAGGAGAGGAGGAGGAGGCGGGATTAGTGCAGGGTCAGAGAGCAAGCGGCTAGAGATGGCTGGAAGTGGGGGAGGAAAGACAGAAATCGAAACAAGGGGAAACTGGGCTGGAAAAACCCCAGAGCAATGGCCCCGCCAGCGAGCCGCCGAGGCAACGCTGACTTTGGCTGTGGGAATGACAGGAGGGAGACTCTCCAGGCAGGAATTCAGTGGAATTGAGAAACTGGGATGTGATACTTGACAAGGGAGCACAGCTTTGAATATAAATTCTGGATAGGGAGTTGCCGGGTGCAAGTGATGGGACTCCCTGACTTTGCCCATGGCTTCTGCAAAGCAGGACGTGTAGGGAAGGGGACACAGGGCTGGCAGGGCGGGCAAAGCGCAGAGACGGAGAAAGCAACTTCTGTGATCCCTCATCTTGGGAGGAGAGGGAAGAGGGGGCGCTGGAAGAGTCCTTTATCTGCAGGCCGTGCAGCTGGAGACCGTGTGTCTGTCCCCCCACTGTGTGTGGCTCTGCTGGGGCCCACGCAGACCAGCCCCGACCAGCCTCAGACGCACCCAGGAGCTGCGGGAGGCAGGGAGGAAGCAGAACAACCTCCCACTGGAGTATTAGGGAAATGAAAATTTTGAGAGAGAAGGGGAAAGACAAGATTGGCGTTAGCAAAAGTGAAACTTCCACAATAGAAAAACTCGAGTACTTAAATTGGGGAACAAGGGTAGGAAAAGGAGCCTCTCGCCCGCTCTCAAACAAACAAGTCAGGAATCCATCCAACTGGATTTTGACTCAAGGGTTTGCTTATTGTTCATTTTAAGGAGCATTACTTATTCTGAGATAATATAGAATTGGGGGGCTCCGTGTGGGCAGTTTGTCCATGTCGTCATCATCACCTGGATGCTAGTCCCCCAATTTTGTCTTTGCAGGCTGAGCTCTGGCAATAAGGTCATATCTACCCATGATCTGCTCTTTGCAAGCAGCTGGTCGTGTCACAGAAAGGACACTAGCAAGTTCTTCCCTGCAGTGACAGAACTAGCCACACAGGAATAATTTAGCGATTTGTTCGTGTAAGACATTTATAAGCCTGCAACTGACATTCGGATGAACACCCACAGAAAGCAAGGACGGGACAGTGTAGTCACATTCTTGTCTGTGGGTGCGGTATTCCCTGTCAATATGGTATCAGGCCACAGAAGCACCGTTAACGTTACAGCCCTAATATTGGCCCAATACTCAGAAAGAAGCAAGTGTTCTCAAGCGATGAGAAAAGTGAGCAAAAGTTTTAAAAATCACAATAAAAATAAGTTATCCTAAAACGGCTCCGGGTGAGTCATCCTATGCTATCAACAATTTATCTCTTGAAGCACTACAATGTTTTTATTGTGATTGTTTTACATGGAAATCATATGAAACAACATAATTTATTCTTCACTTTCTTAAAGAGTATAGTCTGGTTACATTTTTGTCTTTCCTTTATTATTCAGTGTTAACCGATGTTAAAATTATTTTCCTGCACAATTACGTAGCGATGATCTGGGACCTGCCAAAGGGCGTACACCTGTTCGCCTCTGCGCACGATCCCGCCATCAACTGGGGGTTAAAGGTTTCTGGAGTTTTCTCTTCATGGTTTTCCATCCCCTTCCTTGTTGCCGCGCTGTCGGGAGCTTCTGCGCCTCCCTGACTCCACACCCGCTGCCCCGACTTGTTTAATCTGCTGAGGGCTCAGAAGTCAAATAACTGTGTGTACAGAAATCACGGATAAGGCAACAGAAACAGGCTCTGACTCCGTACAGGAGCCAACACCTGAGCCTCAGTGCGCCACGCTTGCCAGCCTGTTCTTACTGCGTGAACTTCGTGGCATCATCTGCACGCTCACAGTTGTTCTCGTTTTATTTAGTGTTCTCACCTACGATCTTGTTCACAGAGAGACTGCAGGTGATTCAGGAACAACGAAGTCCTTCCAACCTAAACTGAGAAAATCCTAGCCAATTGTTAAAGCTTTACTGAACCCAAACCTGATGGTGGAAATAATATTCGTGGCTAAGGGAGGGCAGATTTTTTTTCCATAAAATCAAAACACAGTTAATTACTCTGAAAACTCGAATTGATGGCTATTTTA
>NW_012148174.1:1717484-1758676 GCF_000956105.1 Propithecus coquereli | reverse complement strand
TCATCCCACAATACTTGGCTCTCCAGGGAACAAATTCGTTTCTTAAAAAAATCTTTAAAACTGGTTATTGTTTGTTTTTGTTCTTTTTTTACTTTTATAAGCAATCTATAGAAACTGTAGAAGATTTTTATTATGGAATTATCCACAGGACTATAAAGCTCATCAAACTTGGTGATATTAAAGTAAAAATAAGATCATAGATTCTGGGAAGTAAAGGGGGAATGATGAGGGAAAGGTATGAGTTACAAAGCAGGGATTCAAGAAATACTGGACAGTAGAGGAGAAAAAGATAACAGGGAATCAATAATTAAGGCCCAAATATAGCATGTCAAGAAATAGCACTGAAAGTATAATTTAAAACTATATCAGTGACCTCTAAAAGAACAACATGGTAAATGGTGAAAAAGGGGCTGACTCTGAGAACGGGATCAGCTACGGACCAGAGACATTTCATCTTAGACATGTGGACTACTAGGCACTTTCAAGCACTAATATGCATTTAAAATACTCTTACAGTAGCTGCTATGTGAAAGGGTACTTTGACACTGCTACAACCAAAAGAAATGTGAAACTCCTTGAGTATTAACACTTTCTGAACAATATAATTTAATCACATCCCTATGTTAATTCAATAAACATTTTTTCAATTAAGTTTAAAGATTATACAACAATGCTTTGAATTATGGACATTGTGCCTTCTTGAATATATGTAACAATCATTAGCCTATTCTTTAGTCCCTCTAGGATTATGAGGTGTTAACTCTCATCCAAAACATATTGTAACCTGACAGGACTAGGTACCATTACTGGAATCACCTAGGTGCTTGATAAATGTGTTCAATAAATTAATTTTTTAATGTCTCATTTTTTCCTTTTCAAGATTCTCTAAAACTTCGTAATTTCTCTATCAAAAAGTATACACACATATCAATGTGTATATATAATCATATCTCTTGAATTATCATCTAACTGTGCTATTAACTCCATATCTGGGATATCCTCATTTTCGTACACCATCTTACACATAATAAGTACTTTGTAAATACCTTTGGACTGAAGGAATGGTAAATATATAGGTTGTGTCAGTACGTGACAGTCGACCATTTTCTGTGGCTTCCATGGATAGAGTTGGTGCATTTGCTTAATGGAAACTGCCAGTGACAAAGGCCAATTCCATCTTGATTCAGAAAGTCCATGCTTGTAAATTTGAGAAAATGATAAAACAAGGACATCCCTTAAAATCATTCTTCCATGATGATAATAATAATGATAATGGTGATGACAATAATAGTTTCCTTTTAGAAAGTGTAAACTCTGCACTAGGCATGACTCTGAGCTCTTTCATTCAACTCTAAGTAATTCATTCAACACTCACAATCACCCTTTGAGGTAGTGATCATAACTGAATTGCCATCCTTACATTACAGAAGGGTAAAATGTTAAGTAACTTGCTCAAAGTCGCCGAGCTCAGATATGGCAGAGCTGAACATTGACCCCAGGCAATCTGACCACACTGTGTGAAATAGTAGGTTTTAAAAAACATAATCCTGGGAAAGTCATCATTTTCCTAGCAGAGTCATGCTTTATTTTAGACATGTGCATGTTAGGAACTTTCAAATAATAATATCTAATAAAACTACACTTTAATAGAAGATGCTATTTGGAAAGGTCCTTTGACACTGCTGTGACCAATTGAGTGTGGGTCTGTGAAACTTTAGACAACAAGGAATCCCACTTGAAAGAATGGTGTTAAGCTATTCTGAGAAAGACCACCAGTCTCTTAGTGTTACAGACACTAGCATCTTCATCTGTGTTCCCTGCAAAACATGGTTTTGAAGAGTCTGCTAACTCGCATTTTCACAATACCACCAATCCCCATTAGTACAATATTGAAATGTGCATTATAATCATTTATCTATGATTTTCATGTTAGGATATATACAAATCTATCCAAATCACAAGGCATCACCTCAAAATTCAGAAATATCTTGCAAAAAATATTAATATTACGCAAATAAATAAACCCTAGTGAGAAAATAATAAACTCAAATAGTTAATGGTTCAAAAAATGTACAATGAAACATATACTGAAAGATTTCAGTGGGTCAGTGCTGTTGAATACAATCAGAGTAGTCAGTCAATTCAGTGAGAAGAAAACTAGTTGACTGAATAAGTGATTTACACACAAATCCAGGTAAAATCATCACATTCGAATGTTAGAATGATTTCTATTATAATTTCATATTTCATTTTCTCTTCTTCCCTTTTCTTGTGAATTCCCTCAATCTCCAGCCAGAGCTTTGAGATTGCCAATAAATTTCTGACATTAAAAAATAGCAATTTTGAGGGTTGTTTCATACCTTAAGACTCATTATTAAAATTACCCAAATCTACAACCGTGTTCTTGAGCAGAAGTAACCAAGTGTCACAGGCCTGATAAGGGGAGGTAAATGTTCATCTACCACCAAACACCAACTTAATGACAGTTTGTACAAAGTGTCAGCAGTTCATGTTAGTGAAAAAGACATTTATTTTCTGAGTCTCCCGGTGCACGTGCTTGTTGAATATTTGATTGCCCTCGTGGTTGTGTACAGTTCTCTTTGAGTTATCGCAGGTAATGCAAACCTTAGCTCTCTGTCAGCTCTCAAAACAAATCACCCTAAATTATCCAGAGCATTGTCCTTCTGGTTGGTGTGAAAAAAAGACTAAATAATAATAATAATAAAAAGCTCTAACTAACAGAACCCTTAGGCTTTTAAAGAAGAATCAGTAATTTAAGCGACCTTGAGCATATGTAAAGAACTATCTTACAGTACATGAAAATTTTCTGAGATGACAGTTACTAAAATTGTGACAACCACTTTAGAGACACTGTCTGGTTTCACCTGTGTTCCTGACTCATCTAGCTACTGTTGCACTGGTTGTTTGAAAGATCTGCTTCTATCATATGCTCTGACATTAACCAGTCTTGAGAACTAGAAGAGGACTCAAATGTACAAGACGGCATTACTTTATGAGCTGCTAAGAAAGAAAAAAATGCTGCTAATTATAAATGTAAAATGCCATGAATTCTATGACATTTAACAGACATGGAAAAATGTGTAAAAAACATACATTTTAAAATCAACACTGAACTAATGACTCACTTTGAGGCTTGTCCCTGTTTTTCCCTTGGTAGGACCAACGGGGGTTTTCTTATCCACAGGGAAAATTATCTAAGATTGTATTTTATGAACTTTATGCAATTTTATAGAATTATAAATTTAAAAGACATCCTTAGTGACAATCTGGATTGTACCGCCTTGTGTTACAGTTGAAGAATCCGATACCCAGAGAGCTGATGTGACTTGATAGTATAACAAAGGAGAGACAAAAAGAAGTTTAAAGAAAGAAAAGGAAAAAAAAAAAAAAGATCCAAATTGTTAGACTAGAACAGAGAATTAGTAGCCCAGGGAAAATCAAGAGTAGGACCCAGGCCGGGCGCAGCGGCTCACACCTCTAATCCCAGCGCTCTGGGAGGCCGAGGCCGGAGGACCTCCTGAGACGGGAGTTGGAGGCTGCAGTGAGCTATGTCATTCCACTACACCTTAGCCAGGGCGACACAGCAAGACTCCTGTCTCAAAAAAAAAAGAGTAGAACCCAAAGCCTCTGGTCCATTAGTTCTATAGCCTCAGTTTTTTATATGGAATTGGTTATATCAAAACCAAGGTCATCAAAAAGGGGGTGTATAGGCCGCCTGTACATTTTGAATTCAGTATCTCCATTCTGCGGAGGGACAGAAACTATGCCGGAAACCGTCGTTCTCAAACATCATTTTAAGCATGATCATCTTCCCTTCTCAAGATCTCAGGAGCCACTTTGGTTTCAAACCAGTTATTTATTTTCTGTCAGTTGATCAGGATCTTCCCGTATCATCTTAATTTGCTTATTATTTATATCCCGCACTCTCCCCCATAAGAATTCATTGGACTGGCCTTTCCACCTGTTTGACTTAATCCGGTCCCATTCTCTTCCCTCTCTCTGTTTCTTGCCAGAGTCCCCATCTGCCGTGTAGGTCACCAGCTCGCCGTCATCCACGGGTGCCTGCGGGAGCTTCCTCCTCCCGCTGCTTGACGCACGTCCCTCACCGTCAGTTCCTGTGTATCTTTTCTTAAGTCCAGCATCTGCCTCCTCTGGAAAACAATCTTGAATGAACACTGTTTTGTGGTCCGTCCACGTTTAAAACATAATCCACATTCCTTTCATTTTTACTCCGCAGTGTACTTGACAGCTGCTCGCCAGCCAATCTCCAGCAGGATTAGACGTGTGGTGGGTACCACTTTTTAGCACTGCCCATAGCTTCAGGGACGATGCTCCGTCTGAAACGTCCCCTGGCTCGTGGGGCCCTGTCCTCAGGGCGCTAACGGCTTAGCAGGTAGGAACATTCACAAGCACACACACACTCGGTCCCCGCCGAGCTCCGGGCCCCCGTGAGCAAAACGGCAAAGCCGTGTTGATGTTTATTCATAAAGCGTTGGCTCATCACCCAGCGAACTGCAGAAGGGACAGAATATCTGGCTGATTTAGAGACTCTCCTGCCCTCCCGCTACGTGCGATCAGCATGCTCACACGTAACCTGCACTTAACCATTTCTAATTCCTCGAGGATGCTGTCGCCCCCTGTGCCTTTGTTCATAGCTTTATTAGCCCAGAGCACCTCTCACCACCTTCTCCGCCTGGACCACACACGTCCCTTCTGAGATCTCTCAAGAGAGGTTCTGTCTTTCCAGCGCTCTGTCCGAGCTCCCGCCGCCGTGCGTCCGCGGAGCCCTGAGTGACCGTGGCCCGTGGCAGCACTTGTCACGGCATCGTCAGCGTCTGCTCTTGTTTTCCTTCCCAACCGGCCTGAGAGCTACTTGAGACTAGGCGCCCAGGATGCTTTGGCACCTAGAATGGTGCTGGCAGCTGTAACCTGTGGGCAGTTCCTAGTGTCCTAGAAAAACAAGAAGAAAATAAATGGGAGAGAAATGCCGTATCCACCACTGGAGAGAAGGACACTTTGTGGGACGAGTGAGCACAGAGAACCACGGTCATTCCTCCTGGATATTAGAAGTTATTCTTGGAGTCAGGCTGCTCTGTGGAGCTCATCTTTGATGGGGAATAAGTCATATAAGCTTGTTAGCAATATTTTAGGAAAAAAACCATCTTCTGAAAGGTCAGAGCCAGCTGGAATCTGTTTCAAAGGCTCATCAGGCAGCCTCGGAAGCGCTGTTTCTCTCCTTCATGCTGCCGCAGTTTTATCGCCGCTGTGATGTTGGCTAGTTTGGAAAACTCTTGTTATGTTGCTTTGCTGATTTCCTCTTGTTTTTTTATCCTTTAAAACTAGTTATGCATGTATTCGCTTTCATAAAGTTCTGTTAATTCACTTCGGCTCACTTTATTCTCTATGTTGCGCGTACCCCATTGGCAATGTTTTCAGAGCCGGGGAAGAGATCCTCTTAAGGAAGGAGAAGAAAGTTGAAATTTATTTTCATGTCTTCAATGAAAAACGTAAATATCAGTCAATTTTCATCCTGGGATTCGTAATCAGGATGTGAGAGGTTTCCTTTTGTCTTGAACGACACAGGAAGGGTATCTCTGGACAGATCATGGGTAGAACCCAAATATGAATCATAGTAGAGTGTCTCAGTGTCCTGCTTTGCTAGAGGTGAGGCCTGGTAGAAACGGAAGGGACTCTGGAGTCACGAACGTCTGGGGAATGCCACGTGCATCGTAAGGATGATGCAAAGCGCATCTGAAGCTTGATTTAACCTCTGCTGCTATTTCGCACCTGGACAGTGTTGGGTGTTTACCTGTGTGTCTCAGGTACCTCCTCTGTAAACTAGGATTAATGGAAGGTACATATTAAGTGCTTTTAAATGTTGGTTATTGCCAGTATTACTTGCAGGCTATTTTATAAAATTATTATAATAATAATTTTTCATTAGTATCTATCATTATTCAAAGATCTAAATTTCAAAAATAGTCAATAGCCTATGGGACTTGAGCACCAGCATTGACATTGTAAATTTAGGATTTTTTTGTATAATTTGTTTTGTTTTGACTTTTATTCAGGATTTACTGCTGGCTTCCACTGAGCCAGGCACTAGTATTGTTACAAAGTGGAATCACAGGTGGATCCAGAATACCATTGTTGATATTCAACAGAGTTTCTTGTATGTGGAGTCCTTTGTAAAGCTCTCTGGGAGTTGTTTTTTTTTTTTTTTTTTTTTTTTTTTTTTTTTTTTTTTTTTTTTTTTTTTTGGCTGAATCAATTACTTTTGAAA
The DNA here is from genome assembly GCF_000956105.1 of Propithecus coquereli. Taxonomy (NCBI): domain Eukaryota; kingdom Metazoa; phylum Chordata; class Mammalia; order Primates; family Indriidae; genus Propithecus; species Propithecus coquereli. Next base: position 1,752,372 of record NW_012148174.1, on the reverse strand, counting down.
AATTTATTGATCCAGGAAAAACCTGAGCTGGGGAGAAGACAATCTTAAATGACTCATAAATCTAAGGAACAGCTTCCAAATGATTCCGTGATATGTAGAAAGAGTGTTCTTCTGAAGCCAACAGAAAACAAGAGGTGTTTATTCCAAAAAATATAGCCATGACTTTAGGCCATGAGGGGTTACACCAAGGTTCTGCTTATAGATTCCAAGTCGTGGGGCAGATTCTGTAAGCAGCAAGTCTATTTAAAAGAACACAATATTTTGCAAAGTCATTCACAATTTAAATGTAAAGATAGACTACAAAATAAAGAAAATCTAGATATATAAATATTAAAATGTAAAGAGGGAGAGGCGAGATTGCAGGTGGATTTTATTTATGATTCTAACTTTTTAACAGTAAGCATATATCTTATGTAATAAGATAAAGTCATATAAAAAAGTGAATACAGTTGAAAAATTTTTTTTTTATTTCAGCATATTATGGGGGTACAGATGTTTGGTTACGTATGTTGCCCCCCCATCCCCCCCTAAGTCCGAGTTTCAAATATGTCCATCCTTCGGGTGGTGCGCATTGCACTCTTTGTGTATGCAAATACCCGTCCCCTCCTCCCTCCTCCCCCCTCCCCTGCCCAACATCCAATAGATGTTATTCTTATATGTGCACTTATGTGTTGATCAGTTAATACCAATTTGATGGTGAGTACAGGTGATGCTTGTCTTTCCATTCTTGGGATACCTCACTTAGTAGAATGCGTTCCAACTCTATCCAGGAATATACAAGAGGTGCTATATCACCATTGTTTCTTAAAGCTGAATAGTACTCCATGGTATACATATACCACATTCCACTCATGTATCGATGGACACTTGGGTTGTTTCCACATCTTTGCAATTGTGAATTGTGCTGCTATGAACATTCGGGTGAAAATTTATCAGAATGGAGTTCACAGACTTTTATATGAGTTCTTATCACCTGGTATCACATCATCTCAACTACTGATATAACTATGAAATAAAAAGTGGATAATATTTAAAATGTCCAGGGCTTAGAATACTTCAGTATTTGAAGCAATACTCATAAATACCTGGGATAATAAGATAGATGCTGTAACGTTTGTTTCCTATTCATATAGATAAAAGCATCTTCCATGGAATGTTTTCAAAGGCAATTTTGCCTGGGTCATGGAGACCACATTCATCTTTCTGTACTTCAGTAAAAACAGTGGTTAGAAATTGAGTTGTTCATTAAAATTATGATCCTACCATTAAGAAAAGAATAGTCTGCTTGTCATTGCAAAGGCATGGTACAGAAGCCTCTTAGCAAAGAACTGGTTCGTCCCAGAGGACTAGAAGAACTGAACAAATAGAATTTTACAGAAAAAAAAAAAAAGGATTCATAAAAATTAAGGTTGAGCATGTGAAGCAGAAACTTTCAGAAAAAGAGTAAGCTCGTCTTGCCTTCCGAAGTTAAAATCTTAGTAGTTAGAATTCAGGAAATAAACAATACAAACTCTTGCCGAATGATTGCTTACCACGAAAGAACAAAGCATGCCGAATGTCGGACCACAGAGTCGCACAGAACTCGACTCCTTCCGTTTAAACCCGGAAGGATAAAGGCAGTGATATAATAAAGAATGCTTTGTGTTCTAGATTTCGGTTTAGATTTTGAGTGGCAAGATAAAGTGTCTCTTTCTCAACGTGAAGCCAAGCAATCTTGAAGCTGAACTCTGTTGGCAAGAAGCCATTAGACATTGAACTTTCGGTTAGACCATAGTTAAACCAGAACTCCAGGTTAGAGAAAGAAAACCCAGGGGGCAGCGACCTTGAGAGACACATCCAGCAATTCCACACCTACTAGTGGGTGAGCCTTACCCCTTGTTGATTAAAAGTTTGTACTGATCGAGGGCAAGGGGATCTACTGGGTGTGCCAGGGAAATGTGGTATAATGTAAGTTTGTTCGTTTTGTATGGCTGTTCCTTTCAGGTATGAGTCTTTCATGATAGAGGAAGTAAAGCATAGGTTAATTGCGTAGTTCTTCACTCTAATAAAGTTTTGTGATTAGTCTCTACCTTTTCCTGCCATTCTAAACATTGCTCGTCTTGAATGACAAACTATACGTTCTGTGAGTTATTGATCTTTCTTAGTAATTCATGGAGTGCTACTCAGCCATAAAAAGGAATGAATTTATATATATATATCTCACATATTGTTAATCCACTCATGAATTGATGGGCACTTGGGTTTATTCCACATCTTTGCAATTGTAAATTGTGCTGCAATAAATGTTTGAGTGCAGGTGTCTTTTTGATAAAATGACTTATTTGCCTTTGGATAGATACCCAACAGTGGGATTGCTGGATTGAATGGTAGGTCTACTTTTTAGTTCTTTGAGAAATCTCCATACTGTTTTTCATAGAGGCTGTACTAGTTCGCAGTCCCACCGATAGTGTAGTTTGAAGTTCCTTTCTCTCTGCATCCATGCCAGCATCTATTTTTGGACTTTTTAATAAGAGCCATTCTGACAGGGGAAGTTGATATCTCCTTGTGGTTTTAATTTGCATTTCCCTGATGATTAGTGATGTTGAGCGTTTTTTCATATGTTTATTGGCCATTTGTCTATCTTCTTTTGAAAAGCTTCTGTTCATGTCTTTTTTAATAGGGTTGTTTGTTTTTTTCGTGCTGATTTGTTTGAGTTCTTTGTAGATTCTGGATATTAGCTCTTTATTGATATTAGCACAATTTCTATTGGTACAAAGTCTTTCCCAAATATTTTTAAATCAAGGAGTGTCCCACTGTTGGTTTTTTTTGGCCCAGAAACATGATCATTTGATTATGATAAAATTTAACCTCAATAAAAAAAAAGAATTGTTAACATATGTTATCAATGCTGTTAAATATCTAGCTGTCTGACTTTTGTTTTAAGAATAGATTCTGGATTGTTTGTCAAAGAAATATTTATTTAGCATCTGTTATTGGCCCATTAGTGGGGAATTCTGGTCTCAAGGCATTTAGAGTCTTGTAGGGGAAACAGACAAGAGACAATAGGAATTCAATATAGTAAGTGTGAAATTCAAGCGTAAGGTTAATACACTACAATAAACAGTAATTTATTGGCCCGCTTTTCTGAAGTGTATAAGATTAGACTAGCCTCAAGGCCAGCTAGATCTAGGGGCTCAAATAATGTTATCAGGACCAGGGTGTCTTTTTCTCTCCATTGCTCAGCTTTACTTTCTTGGTGATGGTGTCATTCTTAGGCGTCAGATTGGTTCCAATAGCCCAAGCTTACTTTTACAAAAATAGAAGCTCCAACTTATTAGTTCCCACAAAAGTCCCAGGGCTGGCACTGATTAACACTTCTCGGGCCATGTGTCTACTCCTTATGCGAACACTGTGGTTCCTGTGATAATACCGCCTTTACTGGCTATCGAATCATACAGATGGAGTTAGGGATGGATGAGTCTCCAAGGAAAACTCAGGGTGCTACCAGGAGGAGAAGCAACAGGTATCCACTGTACATGATCACCAATTATATTAAACGTGAGTTCCCATAAACATAAGATTCAATGACTTTTTTGTCTATCTCAATTTCTGCTTTATACCAACTATATCTATTCTGTACTTGAAAATAGTATGTAAGGAGAGGTCTATACTAGGTTATCCAAGGTGGACACACAGAATCGCTTACTGAAGCTGATGTCCATCAAAAAGTTGAGCAATATTCCAACGTACCACTGAAGAGCCCAAGGCATGGGCAGGTAAGGTTGAAAGAAAGAGACTGCATTGCAAGTAAAGTGGAATGAAGAAAAGGAAAGAAAAGCAATGTAAGAAGAAAAGAAGCATGGTGGAATCAAGTAGAGCATACTCCCAAATCTTTCCATCTATTGATATTTAGGAACTGCCTCTATGAATGGTTATAGAGATTTGTCCTACCTGTCCAGAAAAATAGTATAGATCAAATGAGCTACAATGACTTCCAAGTAATTAAAAAATTATAAACTAAAATAAGTATTTTAATTCTTTAGTGTTTATCTCAGATAACTGGATAAAGAAACAAACAAATTTTAAAAACTTTCAAATTAGGCCGGGCGCGGTGGCTCACGCCTGTAATGCTAGCACTCTGGGAGGCCGAGGCGGGTGGATCGTTTGAGCTCAGGAGTTCAAAACCAGTCTGAGCAAGAGCAAGACCCCGTCTCTACTAAAAATAGAAAGAAATTAATCAGACAACTAAAAATATATAAAAAAAAAAATTAGCCGGGCATGGTGGCGCATGCCTGTAATCCCGGCTACTCGGGAGGCTGAGGCAGGAGGATCGCTTGAGCCCGGGAGTTTGAGGTTGCTGTGAGCTAGGCTGACGCCACGGCACTCACTGTAGCCCGGGGAAAAGAGTGAGACTCTGTCTCAAAAAAAAAAAAAAAAAAAGCAAACAAACAAAACTTTGAAATTAATCCTTTCTGTTTGTACAAAGATAATTGTTTCATTTTCCAAAATGTTCCTTGAATAATGCTTTAACATGGCAGGTCAGTTACATAAGCAGGAAATAATTTATCAGTAAACACATAACTGTGTTTTTCCACAGGACCAAGATGTTCCAATGGTTTCCCAGTAAATGAGTTTACTTTATTAAAGATCTATTTTCTTAACCCAAAGGTCATTACTGGCCAGTGCTACTATGAGTATGCCATAACGAAACCAAAATATAAGCACATTAAGCAAATACTATAATAGAAGTCCAGGCCTGGAAAACTCATGTCTAATATCAAAACATTAAGCCTAAGTACTTACCATCTTTTATATGTTCACAAATCTTTCCAATTTAAGGACAAATGATTATCTCAAAATTATTTGATCCTTCTCCCTGTATTTCATAGCACTGTATGTATCTGTTATAGCACTTATCACGTTGCATTTTTACAAAATTTGTTATGCCTACTTTTGTGGAAAAGGGTTTATGGCAGGTGCCATTTGCCTGTTTACATGTCACATGTCTGCCTTTATGCCTTGACTGTCAGCTCTTTAAGGGCAGGGGCTAAATTTTTTTTTAGAGAGAGAGTCTCGCTCTGTGACCCAGGCTGGAGTGCACGGATGCGATCCTAGCTCACCGCAACCTCGAACTCCTGTGCTCAAGCGATCCTCCTGCCTCATCCTCCAGAGTAGCTGGAACTACAGGCATGCACCACCATGCCCGGCTTAACATTTATTTATCTGTTTAGTGCCTGCAAGAGGACTAAATAAATGCTGAGTAAAATAAAGAATGAATAGATGAATTAATAGACTCTTCATTTCAATGACTTTCTGAATTCCTGTTTATCTTCTTTGTTGGTTTCACATTTTAAGTGACTCAAAGCTCAATTTCCACCGTATTTACCTGCTTGCAAAATGAGATGATGATTTGTGCGAAGAGCGGGGCTGACAGCCTGGGCCTGGGCCAGCTCCACCGTTGGAGTTCGGGCATGGCCGGCAACGTCTGGTTAACTCCCAGGAAAGACTCACCAGTTATCCTTTGTTCTGGGTGAAGAAGAGACTTCTGGTGAAAAAACTCTAACTCTATTTACTGTTAGGATTAGACATATATGGGTTTGTTTGGCAAATTCTTGGTCTGCTCCAAAGATTTTCAGGGAGGAAGGGGGCTGCAGTATCTCCTGGAAGAGAATTAATTCTAAAGGAGAATAGCCAAGCGAGACGGGCCAGTGTGTGTGCGCCAACGGCACGTTCTTTTTTGCTTTGGAAGGAGAAGGGGTCTGCACACCAGCGGGGCTGCCGCTTGGGTCGTCTTCTCTGCCAGCCCCGTTAGGCTCAGGGAAGGCAGAAGGATGCTACGCCAAAGCTGGGAGAGCTCTCTTAACAAACTTTCTAGCATTTAGCGGTGCAGATTGCTTTGGGATCCCTCACGTAGCGTAGCACCAAGGAGGGCTGGCCCTTCTCCCTCTGCCCTTCCTCACGTTCAGCTGCATGGTCTCGAGGGGAGGCATTCACTCTCCCTTCGTGTTTTGCAGAGAGGATGGAACTTCTGTTCTCCCTCCTGTCAGAGCCGTGGTTTTGAAAGAGCTTCTAGATTCTCTGCCAACCCCATCCCTGCTTCCCTACGAAGGAGGAGGATGGCTGCTTTGACTGGGGACAGGCTGGCTGTTATCGGGCAGAATGTCCCTACGTTGAAAGTGACTGCTCCTGCAAGAGCCTCTCATGCTTTCCGACCCGTGTGCAAGCCGTGGCTGTCCCATTCTCCCGCTCTCTTTGTTCCCCTGTGATAAAGCACAGGGCGAGAGAGCCAGCCTCTGGCCTTCCCTCCTTACGCTCCAGTCAGCCAGGACTGGGGGCCACGGGACAGGCCTGTGATCTGCCACACTCTGGCTGGGTGGCGAGTCTGCTCTCGAGATCCATCTCTCTCTGCCCCTCCCCACCCACCCCAGACTCCACAGGGCCCCAGGGTCTGCATGTGGGTGGCAATGGGCTGACACACTTCGGCTTTAGATCCGAATTGCATTCTCCAATCCGAGTTTACTGCAGTTTCCTATAACTGTTGGAAGTAGAAGTATATATTTGAGAAAAGTTTCAAAAGTGCCATTTTGAAACAAAGATTTTGATGATGAAGTAAGGGCGTGAAGAACCAAGATCAAATTCAGGTCTAGCGGAAACAGTCATGCAAATGAGCAAAGACGCTGAGACGGGGACTTAACAAGTGTTAGGTTACATCTTAAAGAAACATGTTTGTAGGAAAACAGGACTTTTAACACAAATTCATTCTGTTTTTTTTCTTTAGAAGAACAGTTTTTTTATGGGTCAAATGGTAGGTCTACTTTTAGTTCTTTGAGGAATCTCCATACTGTTTTCCACAGAGGTTGTCTAGTTTGCAGTCCCACCAACAGTGTATAAGTAAGTGTTCCTTTCTCTCTGCATCCACGCCAGCATCTATTGTTTTGGGACCTTTTAATAGAAGCCATTTTGACTGGGGTAAGGCGATATCTCCTTGTGGTTTTGATTTGCATTTCCTTGATGATTAGTGACGTTGAACATTTTTTCATATGTTTATTGGCCATTTGTCTATCTTCTTTTGAGAAACTTCTGTGCTTATCTTTTGCCTAATTTTTAATGGGGTTGTTTGATTTTTTTTCTTGTGATTTGCCTGAGTTCTTTGTATTTTCTGATCCAGCAATCCGACTAGTGGGTATTTACCCAAAGGAAAAGAAGTCATTTTATCAAAAAGGCACCCGCACTTGAATGTTTATTGCAGCACAATTTACAATTGCAAATATGTAGAATTAACCCAAATGCCTATCAATTCATGAGTGGATTAACAAAATGTGGTATATGTGTACCATGAAATACTACTCAGCCATGAGGGAGGATGACTTAATGCCTTTTGCAACAATTCAGATGAAGTTGGAGACCATTATATAAAGTATCTAAAGAATGGAAAAACAAACAACACATGTACTCACTATTAAATTGGAACTAACCGATGAGCACGCATGTGCACAGAGGGAAGTAAATCTCAAAGGAAATCAAGCAGGGGTGAGTGGGGAGGAGAGAAGGGGTGAAAACCTACCTAACAGGTACAATGAACACTATCTGTGTGACAGGCACACTTTTAACCTTGACTCGAGCATTACAAAAGTGATCCATGTAACCAAAAGCATTTGTACGCCCATAATACTTTGAAATTAAAGAAACCAGAATGTGATGCATATCATAGTCCCTCCACTAAGAGATTAGACAGAGATAAATCTCACCCCCTTAAGCCAAGCAGATACAACCCATTATATACATGTTTTCAAGATAAACGATAACTATCCTCAAAAGAGATAACTCAACACCACCAACAAATTCATTCTTGTCTTCAGGCTTGGAACAAGTCTCCAGGCTTCTGTTTCGAGATACCAGAGGAGTCATTCTCTCTTTCTTCCTTTTTATATGATTCTATTATGTAGTTTTGAGTGGTATTCCCAACAGTGCCTCTTCACTTTTTCCCTTTATTTTTGTTTGTAAATTATTGGTGGTTTTACAATTTTTATTTAAAAAGCAATCTACATTTTGGAAAGAGTTTCTAGCAGTTAAGAGTGAGAGATCTGGAGTCAACTTCTGGGGTTCAAAGCCCAGCTCTTTCATTTACTAGTCGTGTGACCTTGGGCACACTGGTGCCTCAGTTTCCCCATTGATAATATGGAAATAATTATGATATCTTCTTCATGGGATTTTTGTAGAATTAAACAAGTTAATCCATGTAAGTGCATAGACCGGTACCAGCTAAATAACGAAAGTTCAATCATGTTAGTTATTCTTATAAATGTCATCATTTCTGCATTGCTGCACAGGTGTGCTATGTGGTCACCCATGGCCTCCCTCTTACTGCCTAAGTGCCTAAGCCTGATTATTTGTTTATAAATATCTTAAAACCAACACACTTTTCCTCTCTGGGGAACTGTATATCCAACATAGCTTTCTGATGAAAATTCAGCTTTGCTTAGTTGTCAAAGGAGATAAAGTATATAAAGTATTTTGCAAACCATAAGGTGCGATGCAAATATCACTTATTCTAATACCTACTACTAAGAAAATTTCTATTTTCTAGACGCCATTACTTGAGAGAGGTCTTATCTTTCCTTTTGGAAATAAAGTCACGGTGGTTTTCGCATAAGGAATCATCTTTCTGGAGCCTCAAAAATCCTAGACTAAGATTTGTCGATGGAATTTTTCATCATTGGGATAAAGATTTAGATCGTATCAGATTAAACACACTTGCAATTTCAGCTTTTCCTTCAGTAAAGATAGCAACAGATTGCTGTCCCTCGTTTGTCAAAAAAAGCAAAGCATTTTTCGTTGCACAAATTTCAAAAATAAATGATAAATAAAATAGGTTACCAGAAACTTCCAACTCTCGGACCATTTGATGCATACTTCATTTAGCTAACTGTAATTAACTGCATATTTAAAAAAAATTTCCTGGGTAGGAAATAGCCAATATGCACACCAATATTGAATTGTTGAATTTTCTTAGACCATCCACACACAGTCTTCTCTCCCTCATCAATTTCCTTTTGTACACACGACGCAGGTTTCCCCTAAATAAGACTTCATCATGATATATGGTGTCCTTTTCCAAGCTGTCAGTCTCATTGTGTTATATCAGCATATAATATGATCACATCTTAGAGTGTTTTCTGTGTGTGTTTGCTTCCCCAATTAAATTTTAAACCCTTGAATCAAGGATCATCTTATACTGTTCCTAACCTTTTTATAGCAGCCAGCAAAGTCTTAAGCTTCTTGCTCAGTGAGAACTGATTGATTAATTAATTGAAATTCACACAAACCTACTCTAGAATTCAATACAACATAAACGATAAAGCCCATATTTTCTGCAGATGAAACGAGGTCTGATAACCTCGGTGAGAACCTCCTCACCTCTATGAGGTCTTGTTTCATCTGCAGAAAATATGTGCAGATGAAACATTTTCATCCTGTTCAAAATATAGGCAGATGAAACATGAAAAATTTTCTGCAGATGAAACAGAGACCTCATAACGCTTTTCCTCAACCTTTTCTACCGGCTTCTCTAATGCGTCTGTGACTCGATGATCCAGCAAAGGAGAAAGAGCCCCAGCTGGAGTTAAAACGTCTGGGTGTCAGTACTGAACTGAACCGAGGAATTTAACCTCTGAGCCTCAGTTTCCTCATCCATAAAATGGGAAAAATAATATCTGCCTTAGTATTCTGAGGATTAGAGAAAATGCTTTATCTAGAATGCGTAGCATAGCGCTCTGTGTTGGGGGTGGAATTAAGGAGGCCTGTTGAACACCTACTTACGTGTAGGTGCTGATTTGACATTTACAGCTGGTTTTCTCAAAGGCTCTGTCTAAAACCAAGTTCATGACCTTTTCCAACTCCCAGACCTGGTTCTTCTTCAGGGAATGGCACCACCATCCGTCTGCTCACACGACCCAAAGCCTAGAATTCTTTCTCCCTCTTTCCAACTCGCCATTTGCAAACCAACACAAACGTACCTCCTGAGGCTTCCTGCGCCTCCCCACCTTCCATAACCGCCAGGGGCGTGGACGCCACCTTCCTCTCTCACTGGGTCCACACTATCCTCCAGCCGAGCTTCCTGCATCCTCCGTAAGTGGCTCCAATCTGCTCATCTGCAAGAGCGATCTTCCTTTAGAGATGCAGATCTGATCACACCATTCCCTTGCTTTCTACCGCTTAGAAAAACCAACACCTGAATCCTTCACTTGGCCGGTGAGATCTGGTATGATCTGGTTCATACTCTGCGGGGTGTTTTCCATTTGCCCCTCCAGACCCCCTTTCTCCTTCCCCGCCTTGCTTTGTGCCCTGGGAGCTGGCGTCTCCAGGCTGCACCGAAGCCTCCCTCGCCTTCTGACTCCCAGTTCCTTTGATCAAAGAAAGGAAGAACAACATCTATTGGACGTTGGGCAGGGGGGAGGGGGGAGGGGGAGGGGGAGGAGGGGACGGGTATTTGCACACACAAAGAGTGCAAGGCGCACCACCCGAAGGATGGACATATTTGAAACTCGGACTTAGGGGGGGAGGGGGGCAAGGGCAACATATGTAACCTAAACATCTGTACCCCCATAATATGCTGAAATAAAAAAAAAAAAAGAAAGGCAGGAGATGGGAGGGTGTCCGGAGACCTCAGTGCGGCATTTGTCCCCCGGGTCCCTCAGACCAGCTGCATCTCTGGACAGCAGGTCCCAGTTACCATGCGGTGTCTCCCTCCTTCGCCAGTTTCTCTGGTAAACCCTCCCGCCTTCCACCTTGATGCCTAGGCACGGAAGCAGCTTTCCATTCTTGCGGGTCCCGGGGTACTCTCCATCCCTTGTTGAGTTCCCCTATCCCTTCTGACACCATTGTAAAAAGCCCCTTTATTACACCATCCCCAACTGCCCCATTTGAGGGGACCCTCTGTTTGCTGCTAGATCCTGAAGGATGAACAATTCTTGCCTCCGTGAACCACTGAGCTTTCAGTTCTCCAGATATTTCATGCTTCCTTCCACCTCTGTCTAGATGGATCTTTCTCTTTTCCTAGTTAATACTCACTCATCCCCAAATCTCGGCTCAAATAGCACTTTCTAGTGGAGGCTTTTTCTGACTCCCAAAGCAGGTCGGGGAACTCTGTAATACACTTTGCTACTTCCATGTGCTTTTCCAAAGCACTTGTTATACGACAAATATGTCAATTAAAGTATTAATACGTCTTTGCCGTGAATGTGGGGATCACATCTGTTTTTCTTCCCACCACACCATAGTCCCTAACACGGTGTCTGGCACATGCGGTGCTCAGAACATATGTGACGAAAGAATGAATGCATTCAATCTTCTAGTTCCAGATTACAGGCAGAGGTATGTACAAACTGACTGCATTTATCTATTAATTTTGTAGGGCCATGTCGCATTTGCTGATCACATTTTGAGCAAAGAGATTATTTTTTTTTTTTTTTTGAGACAGAGTCTTGCTCTGTTGCCTGGGCTAGAGTGCCGTGGCGTCAGCCTGGCTCACAGCAACTTCATACTCCTGGGCTCAAGCCATCCTCCTGCCTCAGCCTCCCGAGTAGCTGGGACCACAGGCATGCACCACCATGCCCGGCTAATTTTTTCTATGTATTTTTAGTTGTCCAGCTAATTACTTTCTATTTTTTTTTTTTTTTTTTTAGTAGAGACGGGGGTCTCGCTCTTGCTCAGGCTGGTCTCGAACTCTTGAGCTCAAATGATCCACCGGCCTCGGCCTCCCAGAATTATGGGATTACAGGTGTGAGCCACTGCGCCCGGCCTTAAATTTTTAATCAAGCAAGGTGAACACAGGAATGATGCTTTGTGGATTAAATGTCCTGCACTCGGTAAATACTTTGTTATGAGAGCAGTAACGATGAAGGCCAGTGGTAATGAAAGCTGATGAAGGTGTGGGTGAAATGCCGACTTTCTATTTCCCAAGCCATTAATTCCTATCCCTGTTCTATCTGCAAGTCACTTTAAATATAATATCACAGAAAAAGCAGATTTGTCACGTAGTCTAGCAAAGGGAACTCCTTATGAATTTGCACTTTAGCCGTTCATGATATTCCACACGATTAGTCAAGTCTCTGCAAGATCCCAGAATCATAACATGTTAAATTTTCAATAGCATTTTAAGTCTCATTTATGGGATATTTATTGGTTATTTATGCCCTGTATACACGGTTATTCTCTAGTAGCCAGAATATTCCAACCAATCAATCCAGCAGGAAATCTCTATTAAATAATTCACATGTGTTTGTCCTAGTATTGTTTGAACCCTGCACCTCTGAGCATGCTAAATGCTGAGAACTTACTGTGTTACTAACAACTGTGAAATATCAGTTAGTTTGAAATGAGTTCTGCACAGATGCCACGAAGTGGCTAGAGAAAAGCGAGTGTAGACTGGTTAACGCTCACATCTGTTCTCACACCTTCGCCATGCTGCCTCTTCTCAGAGCGTTACACCTCCCTCTCTCCGTGATTATTCATGTTGAAACTCTAATTGTTTTTTCTTTCTTGAAATGAAACATGGTAGAAAATTTTATCTGAGGTATTTTATGTCTTTTTTCCTCCCTTTTATATTGTGTGTTAATAAAAGAGCATTTAGGGATTATTGGATGAAGGGGAGAAGAATTAATTTCTAATTCTTTCACCTATTTCATCATTAAAGATAACCACTGTTAATTTTAGGATGTCTATTTTTTCATGGGTTTTTTTGTTTTTGTACATACTCATACAGACACACGACAGTGATCTGAGACCGTCAATAGTGGTGAACTAGAAAAAGAACAGCCCAACCCTATAAAAGTGACATCTATTAAAAACATACCAAAAAAGAAAAGAAAGAAAACCCAGTCTCTAGGGTAAAGGTTAACAACTGAACTGTCATTTAGTGTTGGCGATTTGCTTTCCCCTAAGCTTAGAACTTGCAGGGAATTAGTTTACGATCCCGGGCAGCCTCCTGGCAGGGGCAGGGTGCCCGGTTAGCCCTAATTATTGCGTTTTGTTTCACGATCCCACTTAAACAGCCAACCTTTTTTCTAATGGGCCTGGACTCCAACTGACGGAGCTGTTCTTTCTCTAAATGGCCGTTTGTGTGCAGATAATGACCCCACTCTGGTGAACAGGGTTTCTGCTTACACGCTGCAGCTAAATGCATCATTGACAAAAACAAAGAGAAACTGCGGTGAAATGGTACATAATGGCCTCCCGGGGTGGGGACGGGCTGGGCTCTCAGACTTTCACACTTTCCTTCTTCGAAAGTTTCATACGGAATAATATTTTGCCTCGGAGCAGGGGGACTGCGCCCTATGGGATCTGGGCGGTATTCTGGTCAGTGGTTTGGAAGACAAGCTGTCACAGAGTAAGGGCCGCCTGGGTCTTCTGAGCAGAAATACTTCTCTGCTTCTTCATCCAGTTGATTGGGTCAGGGCTTGCCTGGAATCAGTGCTCAGAAATATGGATTTCTTCTTGGTCCACTCTGGACTTCAGAGGGCCTTTGGCCACGCTTGCCCTTGTGCTACAATTCTGTTGCGATCTCTGAATTTGCCACGTCCGTGGTACTGGGGAGCCCTCGTGAAACCCATCTCCTGACACCACTTCATGTGTCAAGATTTAGAGCAACTGAAAGAGTGGGATCGGAATGTCCCTAACGCTGAGAAACGATAAATGCCTGAGGTGACGCATACCCCAGTTACCCGGATTTGATCAGTACACATGGTATGCCTGTACCAAAACATCACATGTACCCTAAAATTTATACGACTGTTATGTACCCATAATAATTAAAAATGTTTAAAAATTCTGAATTATCAGAATAAATGTTTTCCATAATGATAGCAAGAGCGATGGTGTCAAAGTTTATGAAACGTTAAGGCAGATTTTGACTCACCTGTTTTACATTTCAGAATAATTAAGGGCGTATCAAGGTATCTCTGTAGTCCCCATGATTTCTATTATCTCCATCTGACCTAAAATTAAAACAAGGCAATTTTAAGGCCTAAAGACCACGCGTGTCCGTGTCTGGCAGCCTCCCTACCTAGTCTAATTCGCTACCTTTCTCAGCTCCCTCTTTTGATTCTCCTCCTTTAGGTGAGAGCACTTTGTCAATTATTAGACATTGTATAAATACTCGCCAGTATTTATACAATGTCTAATAATTGACATGCACGATCACTGATGCTTCTCACCTGCACTGAATTCCCTCCGTCGCTCTGTATTTACTTGGTGCCGACTAATTCCAGCCAATCTATTGCTTCTACCTCATCCCCTGGGTATTTTAATAGTCTCCTTTAATGAAGTAATGACCCGTAATGGGTTAATAAAGGGCAGGTAGGGATGTTAGCAAGCAGCCCTTTGAAGATCTCTGAGGTACTTCCCAAGGTGATTTATTCACTTCTCCTCCTGGGGGCCTCATCTTAAAACAGGGATTAAAAAAAAATACTTATCTTTTCTACTCAAACACATGAAGATACAGGTGTGGGATGCGTGTGTTTAATATTTTTATAGCCACTGCCTAAGCGAGATAGCAAGAATTGGCACTGAAACACGGACACAGGAAGCTGAGACTACTTCCAACTGCCGACGTTGTATGTAAGGAAAGACAAATACTAGCAATGACTATAGGTTGATTGAACATTCATTGAATACGATCATTTCTGTTTCATCACAAGAAATTTTGAATAGGCCTTCAACGTGTTACTCTTTTATAAAATGCTATTCCTTTTAAAAATCAAAGAAAAATGAAGTTTGGAGGAAATTCGGAAGGGGGTCAAACTCATTCTCCATGAAGGTGTTGACCAGCCACTTATGTCTACTCCTGGTCTCCCCAGAAAACTTCTGGGGCAAGTGCAGCTTCTCCTGATGGCTCTAGGCTGGGCTGCCGAAGAGGAGAGTGGCACCAAAGAAAAACCCTGGCTGATTTATAAAATTTGATTGTACACATGCAGTAAGTGCCTTTTAACTCTACCGAACGTATGGTTTTTATGTGATCTAGTCTTTATGAGAATCTGGAAGGGAATTAAAGTTTCCAGTGCTAGGAAGGCTGCTAATGTTTTAGAGTAACATTCCTCTTCGTAAGTGCTCTCCGTTGGTCTATGGATGTACCATCGTAAGTTGAACCATTTGCTAGCGACCAGGATCAATGCAGACAAGTTTGGAATACCTTCAGAGCAGCAGCTATGCCGTGAAGGCTGAAAGAAAGAAGGATCATAGACGAGGGGTAGCACAGACACCATGAGAGCATCACCAGTGAGATAGTGTCACTCTACCTCACTTTGCCGTGCGCAATTCATTCATCCATGCTTTCACAACTCTTTACTGAGCACCTCTTATTCACTAGACGTGGTCTTAGGGTCCAGGGATATAGAAGACAGAGAACACAGGTGATCACTACCCTTAGGAGGTCACATTCCAACAGAAGAGATGGAATCGTGAGCAGATTAATCATAAATAACAAAATAATGGCGCTCACCTATTTGTTCCAAGTGAGTTCCTGCCGCTGTTCTAAGCGATGTAAATGCATTAGCTCATTTAATCTCACAACAACTCTGTGGGGTAAATATTAGTATTATTCCTTTTCTACAAAGGATTGAACTGGGCACAGAGAGACTTTTATACAGGTAATACGGTAGTTCAAACCCAGAACTCCCGTTCCAAAATGGCCTCTGACACCATATTCTAAAAGAGAGGTCTAAAAAAGGGATCAGGAATCCCTGAGGACGGATTAGCATTGTTTTAAAACCTTTCTTTTATTCTTATCTCCCATATGTAACTACTGATAAGAGTTTGGTGACTTACCTTTTGTCTTTCTATACAATGAGTTTTGCTGCTTTTTAAAAACACACAGTTGTGATTACATTGTGTATACACTTTGAGCATCCTTAATCCAAAAAGTCAAAATGAGACATGCTCCAAAATGCCAACCTTTTTGAGTGCCAACATAATGTCACAAGTGGAAAATTCCAACCCCTGACCTCATGTGACAGGTCACGGTCGAAATGCAGTCAAAAGTTTGTTTCATGCACAAAATTATGCAAAATATTGTATAAAATTACCTTCAGGCTATGTCTGTAAGGTATATGTGAAACATAAATAATTTTTGTGCTTAGACTTGGGTTCCATCTTCAAGATATCTCGTTATGTATATGCAAACACTCCAAAATTCAAGAAAATTGAAAGTTGGAAACACTTCTGGTCCCAAGTATTTCAACGAATATTCGGCCTGTACAATTTTTAACCTGCCATTTTGAAATCTGTCTGTAGATCTCAAATATTATCAAGTATTGACAGAGAAGGTCCTTGAAAATCATTGCATAAGGATTTTTCTAGCCCAAGAGATGCTATTTTTTAGGTACATTAAAAAAAAAAGATAAACTCCTTGGAGAATTAGTCACTTACTTGTATGAAGTATGTATTATGATAATAAGCAATTTATCTTTAAGAATCACCATGAAAGTTCACTTACATATTGAAATTACCACAAGTATCAGATATCAAAATGACATTTAAAACTTCTGTATCTTCTTATTTAACTTATGCAAGTTAAATTGGTGTGTGAGAATTATAAATGCATTTATGATTTCAAAAATTTCCCCGAATGTTTGTCAAGAACTCAGTCAGAATAATGCTATTAAAAAAAAAAAACTGGAAATGGGGGAGGGGCGTAAAATCATAATTAGAGCCAGTCTTTCCACAAAGTGTCTGTGTGTTTAAACTTTAATGATGGTGTAAAGAGGAGAACACTGCACTCTGTGGGTTACACGTCTCACCTATTAAAAAGGCACATGAAACTCTTGTTGGAGAAATAAGGAAGTGGGTGGGGAGAATGTGCTTCAGACTTTTCAACTGTAGCTGCTGACTTTTTTTTTTTTTCAGCATATTATGGGGGTACAGATGATTAGGTTACATATGATGCCCTTGTCCCTCCTCCTCCCCAAGTCCGAGCTTCAAGCGTGTCCATTCCCCGGGAGGTGCGCATTGCACTCATTGTTTGTGCAAATACCCGTCCCCTCCTCCCCCCTTCCCTCTCCCCCTACCCAACATCCAATAGATGTTATTCTTATATGTGCACTTATGCGTTGATCAGTTAATACCAATTTGATGGTGAGTACATGTGGTGCGTGTTTTTCCATTCTTGGGATACCTCACTTAGTAGAATGCGTTCCAACTCTATCCAGGAGTATACAAAAGGTGCTATATCACCATTGTTCCTTAAAGCTGAATAGTACTCCATGGTATACATATACCACATTTTATTAATCCACTCATGTATTGACGGACACTTGGGTTGTTTCCACATCTTTGCAATTGTGAATTATGCTGCTATGAACATTCGAGTGCAGGTGTCTTTTTCATAGAGCGACTTTTGCTCTTTGGGGTAGATGCCCAGTAATGGGATTGCTGGGTTAAATGGTAGTTCTACTTGTATCTCTTTAAGGTATCTCCATATTGCTTTCCACAGAAGTTGCACTAATTTGCAGTCCCACCAGCAGCGCATGAGTGTTCCTACCTCTCCGCATCCACGCCAACATTTATTGTTCGGGGACTTTTTGATAAAGGCCAGTCTCACTGGAGTTAAGTGATATCTCATTGTGGTTTTGATTTTCATTTCCCTGATGATTAGAGATGTTGAGCATTTTTTCATATGTTTTTTGGCCATTATTGTGTCTTCTTTTGAAAAGTTTCTGTTCATGTCCTTTGCCCACTTTTTGATAGGGTTGTTTGATTTTTTTATCAGAAGCCAGTTCTTGCATTGGAAACTCCAACTGATCTAAGCAAATTTTTCAGCTTGCCAACTAACAAGTTTAAAAGTGAAAGCCTCCTGTCGTTGCTTGATTTCCTTTCTGCTTCAGTTGTTCTTTCCAATAACGTGCTGAGATGCCAAGGAAGCGATTTTCAGAAATGCACTGGTAGCTGAACCACAGCTGTGTGTCGCGATCACACGGAGGTGGACTTCTCTGGTGCTACGGAAAGCCTCTCTAACACCCTACTGTTATTTAAAGGAGGAAAAATCAATGCCTAAGGAAGGGAGCTTCCCAGCCTGGGCAGACAAAAGCAGAGTAAGACTGCATGGTCATGGAGTCGTAAGAGGACTCCGGCCCTTATGATTGCCAGATGCATTAAAACCTCACTCTAACACTGATTTGAAAATTCTTCAATGTAAGACAAATTTGCTTAACTCTTTACCCACTGAGTTTTACTTCCCTCTGTGCACTTGTGTGCTCATCGGTTAGTTCCAATTTGATAGCAAGCACATGTGGTGTTTGTTTTCAAAATGCCAACCATGGAGCTGGCTGGACCGAGAAAGTGCTCTAAGGCTACCAGTTAAACTAAATCTCCAGAAAGCATTTTCAAATTGAGGAATGAATAGAACAAATGCATAATATCTTCCATGATGGGTGTGTGTGTGTCATCTAAAGTGATCCTCACAAAATGGCGCCAAGTATTCATTATTAACCTTATCCTTTACAGATGAACAAACAGAGGTTCACAAAAGTTTAGTGACTTTCCAGTGGCTCGTGGCTGGTGCGTGGCAGAGTTGGAGTTTGAAACCCCATCTGCTTGATGTCAAAGCTTCTCTCCCCTCTTCTGACTCAGTGTTTTACAATGGTAACAATCTGTAGGACCGAAGAGTATAAAATGTTAGGATGCATTCTTAGTGGCTAATTTGATTAAAAATTAGTTTACGGCCGGGCTCACGCCTGTAATCCTAGCACTCTGGGAGGCTGAGGCGGGAGGATCGCTTGAGGTCAGGAGTTCGAGACCAGCCTGAGCAAGAGCGAGACCCCGTCTCTACTAAAAATAGAAAGAAATTAATCGGACAATTAAAAATATATAGAAAAAATTAGCCGGGCATGGTGGCGCATGCCTGTAGTCCCAGCTACTTGGGAGGCTGAGGCAGGAGGATCGCTTGAGCCCAGGAGTTTGAGGTTGCTGTGAGCTAGGCTGATGCCACGGCACTCTAGCCCGGGCAACACAGTGAGACTCTGTCTCAAAAAAAAAAAAAAAAAAATTAGTTTGCCTATAAAATGGCCTTGCTATCTTTAAGATAAGATTAAAATTGCATAGAAGACAGCTTCTCTTAGCAAATCAAATATGGGAACATGAGGGGAATCATTAGGGGAATGAAGTCAGTAGTTAGGGAAGTAAAACCTGGTCCGGCTTAGCTAACTAACAAAGAAATCCTGAGTTTAGACAAACTTCAGGCTCCGAGGCCTCTTGCCGAGGCAGCAAGAATATCAAGGTGTATTTTTTACTGCTTGGAAAAGGGTCTTTCAAAGATCCGGATATTTTTCTCCCTTTCTTTGTTGTTGAACTTTAGAAGATAAACTAAGATAGCACAAGTTTGATTTCTGATACATTCCCTGCTCCCCCCAAAAAAAGAATCTAGGCCCAACATGCCAAGAAGGCAAAATGGCAAAAAAGCAGATTTTTAAAATTCTTTATTAAAACCCAGGTCCTTTTTTCACCTGGAAGCCTCTTCTGCATCACCCACTCTCCCTGTTCCCGTGCCCCCACCTGCCCTGGAAACAGTGTTTGTCTCACCCTTTTTCTCTCTGTTGAGCTTTTCCTTTTTCTTCTATTTCTCACTGAACGAGAGGTGCCCATGTCGTGCAGCGGGCGTGCTGGGTGGCAGGGCCACCGCGTACCCAGAGCTGTGGCCGACAGGGGAGGATTCACCCTGTCTCACGGCAGGACACCTCCCCCTGAGAAACCCTCGAGCGCCTTTCGTGAGCTGACTACCGAAAAATGCATTTTTTTGACATCTTCGTTTCTAGCTATTCCCACCGCTTCTCCTGCCTGTGAGACCCGCAGGCTCACGTGCTAAGTCATGCCCGTGGACGTCCTCGGCCCACAGACATCACGCTGAGGCTGCTACTGATAAGAGGAAGAGGAAGGAGGAGGGGGAGCGAAGGGGCTTTTTGAGGAGGCCGAAGCTTCCCTTACGTAGGAAAACCATTTCCCTTTATTCTCACCCCAGGCTCGTTTTCATTTCAAGCTATTAATTTGAACTGGCTAATCAGTTGCCACAGGCAGACGCGCGTTGGCAGGACTGCAGATACCTGCGCTCTTCTAATCAACCCCGGAGTGGTAACGATTTATATGTCTGATGTGCGCTTAGTCGGAAAAGCCCAGGCACTTTCTGTGAGACGATTTGTGGAGATCATTCGGTAGAACTTTCTAATTCACGCTCATGGCCAGGAGGCCCTTGGAGGAGTCCACATTTTCACGATGGAAAAAGAAAGTGAACACACACATTTTTTTAAGCGCATATTCTAGGAAGAGATTTTGCAATACAAATGTATTTCGTGTGTTTATCTGGACAAGTATTTTGTTTTGATAAGTTTATCATTCTCGGTGGGATGCTAGTAGGAACGTCCTAGGAGCCCCTAAAGAGACGTAAGGTTTACATGGCACGAGCTCTGTTCGCCGCTCTGATACCAAATAGTTGCTGGGAAGCAGAATGGGTTTCTTCATTTAAACGAGAATTATTTGCTTTGGCTCAATGAAGCAAGAATTAACCGTTAGCTGTGTCACTTAACCCACTGCTGTGATCTATCTATCTTTAGTAAGGAACTCTGATACATTCCTGGCAGGTCATGGCAATGTACACATTTGGGGGAATTGGTAAGAAGGAAGACCGTTGGTTCTCGTTGAAATGACAGCAGGGATTTGAGCAGAATGCAGCAATCTGCGTTGAAATGTTACCGCTACCCCAGTTAGAGTTTGTGTCCTGTCTTCTACCCAAATGGCCAATCAGACGGTCGCTAACCTTGCAAAGTGGCATCTTGACCACCCCATTAAACCCCACTCTGGAGATTCCATTCCCACAGTGGGGGGCTCTCTCAAGGGGCAACCCAACTCCAAGGCCGGTGTCGTTAAGTGCCAAACCCTGCACGGCAGCTCCCCTTGGTGCTCTGCCGTTCAGGTCGATTGTAGTGTTGACGGAACATCATAATCCCAGGGGGACATGGTTGCAAAAAAAGATCAGTTTATCCTTCAGTTTGACTCATCTTTTCCAGAAAGCCTTTCTCAAATTGAAGGTATATTTAATACTGTAATTGAAATATACTTACCATCCAAACAAATAGATTTCTGCGGCAAAATACTTTTCTTATTGAGGCCATTACAATATAAGAGAGAGGGACTCAGAGAAAGAGAGGGTGCGGGGAACGACAGCAGTAAATTAAGATTAGCTTTTCAAACAGCACAGTCGTGCTATTTGATTTTAGTGCCTGCCTCCCAGTGGTCTCAATATACTTCACCAAAAACACCTCTCATCATTTCTGTGTCTCAGGTTCTAAATTTTGAAACTTCCAAACCATGCCTTTTCCCAGTAATAAGAGAGAATCCTGTAATTATTTTTTTTAGAGCAGATCCCTGAAACATCCTTTTGGTAGAATAATTTTTTTGTTCCTTTCTATAGAACCTTACTGCTGTTTCCTAACCTAATATTTTAACAGGGAAAGCAATCTTGGCCGGGCGCGGTGGCTCACGCCTGTAATCCTAGCACTCTGGGAGGCCGAGGCGGGAGGATCGTTGAGCTCAGGAGTTCGAGACCAGCCTGAGCAAGAGCGAGACCCCGTCTCTACTAAAAATAGAAAGAAATTATTTGGACAACTAAAAATATGTAGGAAAAATTAGCCGGGCATGGTGGCGCATGCCTGTAGTCCCAGCTACTCGGGAGGCTGAGGCAGGAGGATCGCTTGAGCCCAGGAGTTGGAGGTTGCTGTGAGCTAGGCTGACGCCACGGCACTCTAGCCCGGACAACAGAGTGAGACTGTCTCAAAAAATAAATATATATATCTTATAGTGCCTAGAATAGATAGAAACACGAACATCTTCAGGCCGCATCTATTTATGGAATTTGTTTACTGCTCAGTGTTGGAAATATGGAAAAATAAGCAGAATACTGAATTAATTTGTGTTACATGTCACTAAAGTTGCCAGTTGATAAAGTGAATCAGCCTTCAGTTACAATATTTGCCCAGTACCGTTTGGATGGTTATATTTGGAGCAATTATTTGCTGAAGCTATGTCTGCAGAACACACAGGTACCTTGGGGAGAGGCGGTATCAGTAATTTCAACTCCCCCCACCCCAGCCAATTCTGAACAAATCCCTGCATGTGTGGAAGGAACTGAGTGTGCTCCCTAAAGCTGCCCTGTCGTTCTTCTGGTCCAGCGTTTCTCTGTGCCTGTTACCACGGTCATATTAACTAAGGTAATTCCGTCTCAGTGTGCCTGTTCCCCATCAAAGTGATGTCACAGTACATTTCCCCCACGGGAGACCGCTCCTGGGGATAAATGAGGCACGTGTATCTGGATTGTCACATACTCTAGACATCTCTTGGGTTTTATAAATGCTCCAGATTTACAGTTGCTGGTTTTCCCGTGTGTGAGTGTGTCCGAGACTGTCACTCAAAAGTGGGGCTTTCACATTCGCTGTGGCTTTTCATGTTGGAATACGATGTCTTTTCTTCCTCTGTACTGAATTCAGAAATGGAGTGGGACAAATTAATTAAAACGCTGGCTGCCTAATACTTTTCAGCCACTGATAGTTTCCGGTCGGCTCTTCTCTGGAGTGTTCTTTGTCATTGTGAAGCTAATCCGGATCCAATAGAAAGTGTCTTCTAAAAACAAAATAGTTTCTCTGAAGTGCTTTCTGTCCTCTCTTTTAAGATCTGGAGGCAATAATTTCGTGGACTATTCATTAATGCTTTGACCCTTCTACGCTACCATAGAACATGCAGGGGAATGTCACATTTTATAAGCACAACCTAGAAAATAGCTTTATCAGCAGGGATGAACTTGCATTTACCTAGGCATAACTATCGAGCTGGCTGCCCCCTGGCAGTCAGCTTCTTCCTGAGGAATAAATAACAACAAACTAAGGTTTTTCAGGTTGTTTTGGCCCTTGATATCCTAACAATAGAAATATACAGGAAGAGATTTATTTGTATGTTGGCTTCTTTGTTCTGTGTGGAATTATTTGAAGAATTATTTTTTTTTTTTGAAACAGAGTCTCGCTCTGTTGCCCTGGGTGGAATGCAGTGGCGCCATCATAGCTCACAGCAACCTCCAACTCCCGGGCTCAAGTGATCCTCCTGCCTCAGCCTCCCTGGTAGCTGGGACTACAGGTGCCCACCACCCCCACGCCTGGCTGCCTGGCTGATTTTTCTCTTTTTTGTAGAAACAGGATCTCGCTCTTGCTCAGGCTGGTCTCGAAGTCCTGAGCTCAAGCAATCCTACGTCTCAGCCTCCCAGAGTGCTGGGATTACAGGCGTGAGCCACCGTGCCTGACTGATTTGAAGAATTATTTTAAAACTGTTTTATTATACAAAGAGTGAGAATGTAATCACGGAATATTCCTCTTCCAGAAGTTGCAAACTGGCCTGCAGGCCACATCTGGCCTGCAGGTATGCTTTCTGTGGCCTACTTAGTTTTTATTAATTGAATTAGGAGCCACTGCATGTGACCTGAAAATTTCACATAGAAATATGGATTTGAAGATTCTTAAAAAGCAAAATCTGCTAATATTGGGTCTGTACTATTCCCAGGTAGGAGCTAAGTAGCAAGTGCCCCCTGCAGATGAGGCTCAAGCCTCCAGCAGCTACCTGCATAGGAGGGGCGGACCCCTTTATCTCGGCCATAAATCCTTCATTGCCCCCTTTAGGTAGACGTGGGTCCTCCAGTTTGCCACAGTTCTTCTCCTGCCCCGATACAAATCCTAAAAGCAAATCCCACAGCAGGCTTACCAAAGACATTTGATTCTCTGATCCCTGCTCTTGACAAAGACCGTTTCGATGTCGTGATCTTTGTTGGCAATAACAAGAGAGAAACTATGATCAATGCTCTTCTGAGTTCCTTAAGTAACTTCCTTCCCAAGAAAACAAACTGCCATTCACCGAGCACCCACCATGGGACAGGCACTTCCTTGGCCTCGGTCCCAGGTGACCAGTGCAACAACCCCGTCACGCCGGCGTTTCACAGACAAGGGGAGTGGAGCTCTGAGAGACTGAGCAACTTGCCCGAGACCACACAGCCCTTAACAGGCAGCACTAAATTTCGCTTCTACGCCTACCTGGTTCCAAAGCCCAGATTCTCCCACGAAACCTCCCAAAGACTTCAGGTGACGCCACACAAAATCTTACTCCTTTTACCACATCCCTGTCGAGGCTAAGGAAGTGAGTGGGGAGGCCTAGGAGGAAAAGAGAAATTTCGAATTATTTTCCTCATTTGCTCCATCACCATTTTCTTCTTAGAACTGCAGCAACATTACCTATTTTGGTTTCTGAAATTACTTGGGACAAGCCATACAACCTGCCTTACGTGCGGCTTCCGTGGGCCCCTCGAGGTTGGCTTCCACATGGCCGTCATCCTCTCGCTGGCCGTGCATGCTCCTCTTCGGTTACCGCGCAGCTGAACGGAGCTCAGTGGGTAATCAAAGTGGTTTAGTGCAAACCACACATACATAATGGTCTCCGATTCCCCCCTAGGCTTTGAAAATTTTTCTTAATTATCTGCCGGTAGGCTTGGAATTTCTTTGCCAAGTCTATCTTCCTTTACTGAAGCGTCTCCCCAGTACGACTTTTAGAAGGATTTCTCCAGAAATGGGAGCTGGCCCCAAGCCCTCGTGCTAGAGAAGGTCCGTGAAGTAATAAAGTCGACTTAAACTTACTCCCGTGAGGAGCTCCCTTAAGAGAAGGCACCGGATGACCACTCTGTAAAAACGCTGTGAAAATCGGAATACGGGAGGCAAAGAAGCCGGGGCCGGGGGAGATGAAAATGGAATTGAGCCAAATCCCCGGCGGGGTGGGGGAGGAGGCCTTTCTCCCGCTCTGTGCGCCTCCAAACTCCTGCTCGCCCCGATGTGCTCGCGGCTTCCCTGATGCCTTCATTCATGAATGCTTTCACCTGTTCAGGTACCCATTCCAGCTCCTCTGAGCTCGTGTCAAACGACCCTTCTCCTCCGCTCCTCTGTCTCTTCGCCAGGCTTATTCTCACCTTGTCACATTTACCACTGACCCTTACGTCATATATTCGATTGTTTTATTTTCTGTTTATCCCCCTCACCGACACGTAAGCTCTCTGAGGACAAAGACCTGGCTGTTTTGCCCACTGCTATCCCCTTAACACTTTGTGCATGGCGCATAATATGAATTCAATAAATAGAAGTTGTTTAATTCCTACTTTATACTTAGGATCTAAAAATGAATAATATGTGATTCGCATCTTTAAGGCATTCATAGACTTTTTAGAGAGGCAGATATAAACACAAATGTAATTTATACTGTAAGGAGTTGACTTGTATTCATGATTTTAGCAAAAGTGGTTTAACTGATCAGCTTTTGCACTCATGGGTGTGATGGTTAATGTTAATCATCACCCTGACTACGCCACGGGGTGCCCAGATATTGGGCCAAGCACTATTCTGGGTGTGTCTGTGAGAATGCTTTTGGGTGAGATTAACGTTTGAATTGGGAGGCGGAGTGAGGCAGGTTGCCCTCGCTAATCTGGTCGGGCCTCATCCACTCCGTTTGAAGGCCTGAATAGAACAAGAAGATTGAGCCTCCCTGGAGTAGGAGGGATCTTCTGCCTGACTGCCTTGAGCCGGAACATCAGTCTTTTCCTGTCTTCAAATCAGACGGAAACACCAGCTCTTCTTGGGTCTTGAGTCTGCTGGCTTTTGGACTGGAGCACACATTGGCTCTCCTAGGTCTCTAGCTTGCTGAGTGCAGATCTGGGGCCTTTTCAGCTTCCATAATTGCATGAGCCAATTCCTTATACTACGTGTGTGTGTGTGTGTCCGTGTGTCCTATTGCTTCTATTTCTCTGAACCCTGACAAATACAGTGGGCCAGACACGCAAACTTTCCATAGTGTCACGCCCCTGCTTCTCCAAGAGGCAGATGCCAAATGGAATCAGATGTGCAAGAGGTTTACTGAGGGAAGAGCCTGTGAAGGATAGAGAATAAAATGAAAAGGAGCAGGGGCAGATAAGGGGAGCCCGCAGCCCATGATTCGGTTCTGAGACCCGTGAAGGGAGAGCAGGAAGGAAGGACTGGGTAGGAGGAGCTTCAGACCGAAGTGCAGTTCCGAAAGAGTTGTGGCCAGCCTGATGGGAAGTCCCCGAACCAAAGGTGCCCATTCGAGGAAACCCCCTGTGGGCAGGGATGGCCCAGCGCTCTCCAGCACCCCCGCTGCAGCCCGTCACTGGCTGGGGCCGCCTGGGGAAGTGTGGTCTGGGAGCGAAGGCCATAGTGGATCCGAGTCCGGCAGCTGGAGACCGTCAATCAGCTATGTTTGCACAGTAGGCTCTCTGCGGGGGAGACCCAAGCAGGGCACCTTCATGATCCGTTCTTTTGGCATGCCCTTCTGAGGCTGGGGTGTGCTTTCCTAAGTTTTGGCAATCATAGAATCTCTACGTGCGAGGGACGATATGTTTTTAAAGTGGGGGAGGGGATCCCTTGGGACTTAGCTTGATGTGCATGCTCTTACTTAGATCGTTTATTTACCAAAGCCAACCTTGGAGCCATCTTTGCTCAGGAGCAAGAGTGGGCCAGGCTGAGGAAGGGTGGTGGCGGGAATCTTGGGAAACGACGGGCATGGAGGCTGGACTCCGTCAACTCTGTCAAGGCCGGGGACATGAGGACAGCAGGCACCTGCCATCCCAGTTGATGGGAGGAGGACCTGGCTTTTGGAACCAATCCATGGGCCAGCTTTGGTCCCCGTACTCTACTTGACGGACCCCCAAGTAAGATGTTGAGGATCTTGGCCACCCCATGGATACATCTCCATAGAGCTGGGAGGAATATGTCGGAGATCAGCTCTTCTTAGTTGAAGCGGAAAATCTCCTGTCGTGGGCAGGAAAAGACTAGACCACGTGTTCTTCCAGCAGACCAAATAGTGCTTGTTTCGTTAAACAATTATAAATCTAGTTCTTTCTTTTATCCCTCCTTCAGGATCAACATTTATTAGCAATTCAGAGTGTTCGTGTGGGCTGGGCTTCCCCCGTAAACATTTCCCTCCTTTAATGTATTTCCCCTACTCTACAAATTGGGAGAACTGCTGCTTACAGCCTGTAAAAAAAACAACCCTGACAATTAACTCTGATGGAATCGCGGTGATGAGACGTTAGTTGGTGCTAGGTAGGAAGCTGGAGGTCCTTTATTATTCCATACAGAGTGAAGTGAGAGATTGCCAAGGTCGCCCGGCCAGCGAACAGCAGCAGTGGGGCTGGGACCCAGGGCTTTGGCTGTCACGGCAGAGCTCTGCCCACCACGCAGCCTCAGCTCGGTCTCTGATTGCACCCTGCTTTTTATTTTAAATCCTTTAAGTTAGGCAGAGATTTTTCATAACCCCTGTAAAGCATGATTTTCCCTTTTCTGGGAAATCACTTTTTTCTCTGCTAAGAGTTTTATGACCTAACTTAATTTTAGGAAATCAAAAAAGCCCGCTGGGCTTCAGGAGGCTGTAAAAATGCCATCGCCATGAGAACCGACAGCGGCCGAAGCCTGACATAAACCCTCTGAAGAGAGAAAAGGACAGAGAAGCGAGGTGTCCAAGTCACCCAGCTCTGTCACTAGGAGAACTAACCCTTGTTTACTGACGTGGAAGGTTCTGGCAGCTGCTTGCGCGCAGACTCAGAGACTTCTCTGGAAGGAGCCTTGACAACTCTCCAGGCGGAAACAGAGCCCGGGAAAGAACAAGTCCCGTGAGCGTGGTCACAGGGACAGGCGGGACCGGAGCCCACGCCTTCCCACGCTTAGTCAGGTGACCCCCTGTGACAGGACACTGAAGCATCCAAGGAGGAATTCCGGAGAAGCGAGTGCAAATCAGGAAAGCAAGTCCCGAGTCAGCGTGGACTGGCCACCACAATCCCTCGTGAGCGCTCACGCCGCAGGCGCCGACCCGAGGGCTTTGCGGGAACTCCGCGCTTCTTTACGTCTCACAGCGGGAGCCCCCAGGTCTCAGTGGCCGACAACACAGGGTCTGTAGGCTGGTTCTGACAGGTGAGGCTCCGCTGCAGATGGCTTCTTCGACATAGGGTCCAGGCCGAGCGAGAAGACCCTACGTGAGATACGTCCTTCTTGCATCAGAGAGGACAGGGCACAATGGCCTGGGAAGCCTTTGCTCACTTCCACTGCAATGCCACTGGAACAAAGCAGGTCGTATGACAATAGCGGGGGACAGGACCGTGCACATCCCCCCAGAGATCACAGGTTGAAATCCCAACCCCCAGTGTGCTGGCATCAGAAGGCGGGGCCTCTGGAAGGTGATTAGGTCACGGGGTGGAGGCCTCGTAAGTGGGATCGGTGCTGTCATTAAAGAGGCCCCAAGAGCTCTCTCACCCTCGTCTGCCATGTACGGGTACCCTGAGAAGTCAGCAGTCTGCAGCCCAGAGAGGGCCCTCGCCGAACCCGGCTACGCTGGCGCTGTGACCTTAGACTCCCAGACTCCAGAACCGTGAGAGAGAAATGTGTGAGCCGTCCCGTCGGTGGTGATTTGTGATAGTAGCCAGGACTCGCTGAGACAGGTACATGTGTGTGTTTTAACGTGAAAGATAGCAAACTGTTTGAAACGAAGTAGTAACCTACCACCATGGGAATCACCATTTCACTTCTATTAGCTCATTTGACCTTCACAACAAAACCTACAAGGTAGGCAAAAATATCCTCTGATGTCCAAAGCTTATACAACAAATAAGAGACAGAGCTGGCATCTGCACCCGGGCAGTCTGCCCAAGAGCCTCCCTAATCCATAGGCCTCGCCCCCTTCATGATCGGCTGCCCCTCCTCCGCTGCCCCTCTGGCGGACTCAGCTCCCTTCTCCCCCACCTCCACCAACTGGTGAAGCCAGCCTCGTGCCCGGAACCGAGACTTTAGCCATCTGCTATTTTTACCTGCGTCGTCCCATTCATTTATTCATCCAAAAAATATATATCGAGCATCTGTGGACACGACGTGAAATGTGGGCAGAGAGTGGATTAAAGATAAATCAGGAATAGGTGATGGGCTCCGTCCTCATGAGCCCGGTGCAGACCTGTCTAACTCAAATGCACGGAATAAAAGGACAAGTCGTAAACGCGTCTGAACCTACAGTGAAATTGCTATGGGGGCACAGGAACAAGAGAGTTATTCTGACAAGGGCGCCCTGGAAAATGGCGGGAGGGGAATTGCAGGGCAGGCTGGGCATGCAGATGGGCGGATGGAGAAGGAAAGGGGTGCAGGAAGGTAGCGCCTGAGGGCACACAGTGGGGCCACGGAGCCGTTAGTTCCCGGCCACACGTTCAGGAGGGGCCTCCGAACGGTTCACACCCCATCTCGGTGACGCAGACGCTGACAAGAGTCTAGAAGTCCTTTGTCATCCTGCTTTGAACTGTGTTCCAATACTGGGTCACACTGCCTTTAGTGACTGGGAATGAATATTTTCATAAATTCCGTGATTATCTTTGAGTAGCACAATGATATTACATTGTGTTTTGTAAACATTAAAAGCGTTAATTTGATCAACATTATCTTCTAAATTATTATATCCAATTTTAAAACTCTTGCTTTGGCTTTCTTCATTTCTAAGAAATATACCAGCGGCTTTGGAAAATGAAGGCCGATTTCTTGTCTTTCAGTGTCTCTGCTGTAAAACACGGTGAGCAGAAAGTATAATCGTTTGGGCTGGGAAAGTTATTTTATTCATTCATTCAGCAAATATTTAATGAGCACTTACTATAAGCAGGGCATTATTCTACGTGTTGGGGGTGCAGCAGTGAACAGGAAGCACCAGTTTCTGCCCTCGCGAAGTCTGCACTCTACTGATTATTCAAAGAGAAGTAGCGAGAATGGAAAAGCTAACCTGCGCGTTTATGGAGGCAGCAGACTGCGATTGCCAGGCTGACTGGGGTCGTTTTTCTTCTGCAGACAGTGGGGAGTCATTGAAGGTTTTCCGCAGGGATGTGATGAGAGCGGGCTTTAGGGGTGTTAACCAGCCAGCATTGTAGGAGGTCGGAGTGAGCTAGACAGGGACTCGCCCCCTTGCATGACGTCTGGCAGATGGAAGATCGGTCCTGAGCCAGGGTGGTCCAGGTGAAGGCAAGGTCCAGACAAGCTGTAAAAGATTCCCATGAGATGGAGCAGCAGGGGAGGAATTCCTGATTGTGTGAAAAGGGGGATGGAGGGAGAAAAGGAAATCAAAGTTCCTGTAGTTGGCAGCCTCCTCTCTGGTAAGGGTGATGTGGTTTAGCCCAGAAGCTCAGCCCACGGTGGGTTTGGCATCACATGGCCCTAGCTTTGAAGACGGGTCTAACATTTCACAGCTGTGAAACTTCGGGTGTGTTGTTTAATCTCTCTGAGCTTCAGTGACCCCATCTGTAAAAGTGAAAGATAATTCCCAACTGCAGGATTAAATAAGATAGTGCGTAGCATGCACAGAACACGGACGAGGCTTTGGTAGATTTGGTGGTGATTATTACGGTTACGTGGAAGATGAACTGGCCTGGGACAGGCATCTCATGCACCTGCAGGACGTCCAAAGACAGGTGTTGAGTGGACAGTCAGGAAGTTGGGAGTCCCTGTATCAATTAATAATAGCACTATGTTAATATTGGTTTTTGAGCATTTACTGTGCTCAACGTTTAGCAAGCCTTAGCTTGGTTAATCCTCACCATAAGCCTATGAGAAGATATGGTTATCATTACTATTTCATAAAAGACTGAGATTTAGTTAGCTAAACTTAGTCCAGCCTAAGCAGCTAGTGGGGGTCCAAACTCAAATTCAGGTCCCCTTCACTCCAAAACCCATAGTCTTAAGACATTCAAGGTTTGGAGTGGCAAACCCAGAGGTAGCACTTAATTTGATTTAAGAATTCTAACTCCCTCTGCCCACCCAACCTCAGACTCCCCCACACCCACCTCTTGCCTGGGCCTGATTCTCCCGCCTGCTTACGAGGAATGAGACCAGCCTGGAGGCAACTCCCCATCTGAGCAGTCTTTTCTTTCTTTCTTTTTCTTTCCTTTTTTTTTTTTTTTTTTGGATTGGAGCAGATTTTGCTGCTTCTGCTCAGATGCTGATCCGTCAGCCTAATCACAGTCACCGAGAGCTCTTTTGGCCTGGAAAGGTCGTCACTGTCCTTCCAGGTTTAGTAGACCCTGTCTCTGGTAATTCTGACCAAGCTTCCTGCAGCCGGGCGTCAATGGGATTGAAACGCACCAACTCAAGGAGCAAGACCCAGGGTGGTTTTGGGCCTCCACCACGTACTACCTCTGTCATTTCTGGAAAGTTCCTGTCCTTTTTGAGCTTCTTTCTCCTCCTCCATTTGAAAGTCAGAGCTCATGACCTGAGGCTGAGACCCAACAACAGGGAAAGGAAGGCAGCCTGCAGACGGAATCACTGTGTGACCACCAACTGCTCTCAGGGACGCTGCCCTGTCCTAATGGTGCCCAGACAGGGGAACGGGAAAGATCTGGGCTCGTAGCCCCCAGAAGATGTCAAGGGAGCCACGAGCCACAGAGTAAGCCCAAGGAAAATGTCTTGCCTGACTCTTTAATTAAACTACCTTGAACTCTTGCAAAACCTAATTCTTCTTCCGTGTCCCAAGCGCATACTGAGTCGTTTTTCACTCAAGAAAAGCGTCCCATTTTTAAGAAGGACTCTGCCCCTTTTATTTTGATGTTAACTTTAGCATTACCTGTATGGCTTACAGGTTTCTGATCCAAAACCAGCTCTACCTAGAATAGAACGGAGGCAGCTCTCTGACTCACTTAACGATTTAATTTCAAGCATATTAATAGCTTTTCCATTTCTCAGTGAACAGATTCTAGCAACAAAGACTCCTGTGGTGTTCTTTTCCTAATCATTTTCTGTATGTCGATCTGAGAAATTGGCTTTCGAAAATCCACGGCACCAAGATGGCATTTGCCAGCTAGTATTTGGAAAGAATCTGATATTATCAGACAAAAGTGTGATGCAATTTGCACACACAAAGAGTGCAATGCGCACCATCCAAGGGATGGACACGCTTGAAACTCGGACTTGGGGGGGAGGGGGAAGGCAAGGGCAACATACGTAACCTAAACATCTGTACCCCCATAATATGCTGAAATAAAAAAAAAAAAAGTGTGATGCAAATTGTTCTGTGTCTGCGTTAGGGAAGCCTGACTTTGCTTCTTATTCTAAGTCAATCCCTTTAAAATATTAACTCATCCCACCGAGCGCAGACCTGTCTTTTTATGAACGTTCACTTCTCATACTGCCTCACCAATGGGGCGTTTTCTTGTTTTTCCTTTATTTTCCTTTAATGTACGATCTGGCCTGTCTAAGGAGACACCAAAATGCCAGAGCAGCCGAGCGCATAATCGGCATTTACCGCGGGCTCTACCACACTTTCCGACCAGAAGGACGGTGACGGTGTACGAGTGGGGGTCTCTTTGCGTGTGGCTTTGTGCGGCAGGCTGCCGGCATTAGGATTCCAGCCCTTAAACCCGCGCCAGGCTGTTAATGTCTTAATGCTTATTCAAGTGTCAGGCAGTGCTGGCAGATGTCAGGGAGAATGGGAGGCTGTCAATAAGGAAATTGCTTGCATTCACAGGGTGATTGTGGCAGTCTGTCAGGTAGCGTTTGAGAGCGTGTCATGCTGAAGAGAAGGCGGCAGAGAGAAAAAGAGGGTGGCAGCAGACAGCGTTGGGGGAAGGTCTTTTCAAAAAAATTGTTTAGAGATATTTTATTTTCTTTTTATTCTCAGAGCTCGACTTCAGATGCAGCAGTCATAGGTCAAGAAATAAACAAGAAGGTATTTCCTATTCCTGGAGACCTTAAACATAAGAGCTGGGTAATGAGGGGGCTTTCGTTTCTTGACACCAGACAAATAATTCAAGCTCTTTCCTGGGAAGGCAGCTGGAGTCGGTTCCCTGGTCCTGCAGAAACACATACGGTTTTCCGTGCGTGTCAGATTTCATCCAACAACCACTTCCTGACTGCCTACTGTGTGCTGGGCATGGTGAACAGCACGGTTACTCGATGCACAGGAAAGCATATTTCGAAAACACATTTTTTAAATTCTAGGAAGGTAAAGGTTTTAAGAGTAAGAATTTGAATCAAGTAGTAGCTCATCTATGCAACTTCAGCAGCGCCTGCCCACCCTCTTTGCTTGTTTGGGGAGGTGACCTCAAGAAAGAGGCTTCCAGACAATCTTCCCTTTCAAAGCCTCTCTTAGTTCTGCATTTGTCAGGGTGAGTCTATGTATTGCCTCCTTATGGCTGGAAAACTCTGTTCCTGTCTCATTTTTCCCCCCTGGCCTTTATACTCCCTGCCCCATCCCTCTAGTGAGACGCTTCTCTACTTATGAAGGGGTTACGTCCTGATTAACCCGGCATAAGTCAGAGATATCATAAACGGAGAACGCATTAATACTCCGATAAACCCATTGTAAAGTCGCAAAACCCTAAGTCGACCCATCGTTAATCTGGGACCGTCCGTGTATGTGTGTGCTTGGAAGAGAGGGAGCAAAGATACTGCTATCGTCAGCCATTCATCAATAGTCAGACGCAATGGTCTAATTACAAGAAGAAAAAAAAAAACGCACGCATGGTTACAAAACTTACTTTTTAAATGTGAGCTCGGGCCCCTCAGAATGACCCTGGAAACGTGAGACATCTCCAGTGTTTATCCCTGAGATGAGAAAAACACGCTTACCTTCGAAGGGAACGTGGCAATTCCATTTGTGGTTAATGGTGGCTTTTTAGGGCTGTCTCTTCTTAATGTCCCACATCCCCTGTTGTGACATAGCTCCCTTTCATATTGTAGAATTTCTCCCAGAAGGACTGAAAGAGAGGATGTTAGGCACATTTGTTAGTTAGTTTTAGCCCCGTCAAGGAAAAGCAAATATTTTACTGATGGAAACTCCAGAGCTAAAGGAGCCCGAGAGGACAGGGATGGGGGACGGAGAACTTTTTCACAGATGGCAGGAGTCGTGCAGCTCCTGAAAGACGCTGCTGCAGCGCCCTGTCTCCATGGGGACAGAGCCAGCTGGGTCCGGTGCAGGGGGAAAGCTGAAGGGCAGATGTCGCCTGGACGGATTCCCGGGGGCCCGCGCTCACTGCCCTTCCTCTCCTGCACGGCTCCTCTCTCCTCCCTCCGCTGGGAGGGTGCAGTCTGGGTTCTGGATAAGAACGTGCCCTGTCCCCTCCACGGGAGCATCCTGCCCACCTGCTGGCCGGGCCGCGTGCTCACGGCTTTCCAGGGCACAGGCCTCAACCAGCTTCCAACCCGTCTCCGTCTCCGGGGAGGCTCTGGTCTTTTGAAGTATCCTCTGAGCCTTTGAAGTGTGCACCCCAAGGGGGCATAAGGAAATTTCTGGCAGAAAAATGTAGCAGGGCTTAACTGATCCCCAGAGGAATTCTCCTGGAGACACCTCACGTGTCAGGAAAAAGTAAATAAGTTTCTATGTAGACGACTCACAAGGCTTTCCTCCTTTTTCTTGCTAAGCTGAAGCCGAGAGCAGTCAGGTTGGAGACTCTGGGATGCACGTGTTAGCTCTGAAATATCTTTCTTCCTAGAGCTGCAGGTTCTCCACGCCCAGCCCCGCCGCCCGCGCACACCGGGGTTCGGTCAACCCAACCGTCCTCCTGTATATGGCAGCACTGAGCTCTGGGTCAAAGGTAGAGCGTATTAATCAATCAATCCAGGAATAACACTGAAAGAAGTACTTAAAAACACAGGAAAGCATGCTAGGGGTGGACATAATTAACATGACAAAATTCTGGAAATGTCAGAAAAACAACAAAGCATTGTTATGTTTCCCACGTGTGTTTGTTTTCCCACTTGGTTATTTACAATATACTACTCATTGCACTGAATAACTCAATGTTTAACAAATTAAAACCCTTTAGGCCGGG
>NW_012148174.1:1712097-1714234 GCF_000956105.1 Propithecus coquereli | reverse complement strand
CTAGTGAAATTGGAAAGTGATAGAATTGATTCTGAGACTCCACAACAAGAATAAGGGCTATGAGAATCTCTGGGATGCTTCCTACTTTAAAAAAAAAAAAAAATACATTTCCAAGGACTTTTGATGGGGCTTTTACAAAATATTTAAATTTTTAAATATGTGCTCTGTTCACATAGTTCAACCATGAGAAAGCATGAATGGTGTCTTGTGACAAGTTTCCTTCTTTTCTCACCCACTGTCTTCCACCCACCAAGGTCCCACCCCCTCTCCCAAATAGCTAACCACTCACCAGTTCCTTGTTTAGCTAACCACTGACTAGTTCCTTGTTTATCTGCCCCAATTTTTCTATGTATAAAATAATACAGCACAAATATATATTCCTTCTTGTTCCCTCCTTTGATATATATCGTAGCATACTCTACATAATATTTTGTATCTTTTTTCACTAAACAGTATATGAGCATTCCATATCAGAACACAGTTTCCTTATTATTTTCTGTTATGTCTACAAACTGTTTGATTCTTGACTGTATCAAAATTTATTCATCCAGTTCTCTAAAGAGAGACATTTAGTTGTTTGTCATCTTTTACCATGAGGAGATGAGTTACTCTGTTCCTGTGTTATTTCGCATAATGAATGGAGTGTATCTGTAGGGTAATTTTCCTTAGCTGCTATTGCTTAATCAAAATGTGTACATTTGTAATCCTCTACAATAGATTTTCACCAGTCTCAGGAGTTAAAGAAAAATATATTTCAGGATAGTTTTAATTTACAATTTTGTTATTATGAGTGAGAGTGGCCAGTTTTCATCTGGGTAAAAGCCTTTTCAGATACAAACTGAGCTAATATATGTCACTGATCTTTTGTTGGGTTATTCATGATTTTCACTTAGTAGCAGTACAGTAAATAAGCATATATTCACCATTTCCTAAGTTTGCTATGGTTTAGGCTTCTTTGTTAGGAGAAAGCAGCCAGTCTTATCTCTTTTTTATTTGAAGTTACAGGTGGCCAGTTGTGGCAAGCACCTTTTTATTCTGTTTTTAAGATTTGGCCACAGTTGAATTTGAACAAATAGAAGCATAACTATACCCAAGTCCTTCTCTTTCTATAGCCCTTCTCCACATGGGTGAATTTGCTCAGTGTCTATGAAAGAAACAACAATTACAACTAAGACAAACTCCCCGTCTTTCTTCCTCCTTAAGTAATTCCGGCATCATTTTACTAGTCATTAAAATAAGAACTGGAAGAACTGGTAAGGTGAAAAGAAAACTAAGAGAGAATTGTCTGCTACAGAATTAATCTGCCACTATAGCTAAATGATTGTTCTCTTTTTTCTTTCTTAGAAGTTTGAAAATGATTCTTTTTCCATGGATGCGTAGTTTTCAGAAATTTGGAAAATAGTGGCCTATCGTGATTTCTGTCTGTAAGCATGCTATAAAATTAACTTATTGGCTTCGTAGAACACCGTTTAGTAAATGTCAGAGTATGAAGGGAGGATGAGGGGGCCTTGTATGCTGAATGCTAATTAATTAACAATTAATTAATTCGACATGTGTTATTGAGCAGTAGTTATGAGCCAGACATTCTGCTCAACACTGAGAATGCATAGTAGTAACTAAGAAAGCCGTGCTCCTTGCTTTCTCAGAGTTTGTGTTCTTAATCCAGTCACTCTTTACCCCAGTTACTTATGAGAATTACCTGGGGAGCTTTACAAAAATACCAAAGCCTTTGCCCAGGCCAAGAATCACTAGGGATACAACTCAGGAACAAATATTTTTTAAAACTCCCCAGACGGTTCTAAGTGAAGCCAGAATTGACATCACTGGGCCAGCCGTACCTCAGAGATAGTTAGGAAACCACAAAATATTTTAAAGAGGAAGTGGTCATGGAAATTTTGAAATGACGTAAATATGAACTACATAGTACTGACTTTGAAGCGTTTTTGCTACAACGTTTAACTTAAAAGCAACAATGGCTTAAGAGCTGCATTCCGATTTCTAGGGAACAAAAAGGGTAGAGAAAGAAGCTAAATGGTACCTTGAGGGAAAATATCAGACAAATCCAGAGACTGGTACTTTCTCCAAGACGAATGGACTGGTTTTTCCCAAAAAGGCAATGTCAAGAAAAGCAGAAAAG
>NW_012148174.1:1709829-1712047 GCF_000956105.1 Propithecus coquereli | reverse complement strand
AAAATAGTATGTATATAACAAAGCCAATGATTATCATTTATTAAGTACTTATTAAGTGCTGGGATAACCTCTTTGCATTTACTATCTTACCAAGACTTTACAACAATCCATTACCCTTGTTTTATAGGTGAAGATCGAGGGTAGGTAACGTCAAACAACTCAAGAGCCCTGGATTAGTAATTCCAGTTCAAAGGTCATTTCTTCAGGAATTACCACCCTCTATTAGAACATATACTTCTTTAAATGCTCTTATAATCCTATAATGTTTAACATCCTGTACCTTTCCTTCATAGTTCTTACGAGTTGTAATTTTACATTTATTTGTAATTATTTAAGTGTATCTCCCTGCTATGCTGTAAATTCTAGGATCACAGAAACCATGTCTATTTTTGCTATTTCTGAGCTTGTTACATAGTAGCATTATAATACATAGTGAATGAATGAAAAATGGAATGATTTAATTAATAAATGAACCCTTATCTGTCCAACTTCAGAATTTGAGAGTTGTGGTTTAGCCGGCAAAGTCGCTTTTTAAATTAAATCCTAGAGAGGCAAGATGCAAAGATATGCATATAATAATCTATATAAATAACAAATATATCTGTAAATACAAAAATAATACATATAACAAAGCCAACTTATACAAAGTCATATGTGTAACAGTAGTGCTAGCTGAGCTGCCGTGGTTTGAATCCAGCTCACCACTTTCTCTCTGTTTAATCTTGGAGCGTGATTTAACCTTTCTGTGTCTCAGTCTGTTCATTTGCAGAGTAAAGATAATAGCAAAACTCAGTTCACACAGTTACGAGGATTAAATGAATGTACAACCTCTCAGAAGAGCACATGGGTACTTAGAATGTTCTGTGTGTGTCATTATCATTCTTCAGAAACTTAGTTGGGCTAGAGAAATAAAAATTATAGGCTAATGTCATTCAAAGAGTCCTATGGGATAGCTTTTATTCATTGACTCAAGCCCCCTGTTCTGGTCCTAAAGGTGTCAGTCTTAAAGAAGTGGTTCCAATCTTTTTACTCCCAAATGGAAAACACCCAGCGTGAATCTATTTTGAAATTTTTGCTAATATTTGATCCTACAAGTTCGGAAAGGAAATATTTAGGGGAACACATTATGCTTAAATTTTGGACGTATATTACAAATATTCCCTAAAAAAACTCTAACACTCTCCCACTGGGCCCACATCCTCTACGATCTTTATCAAGAATTGTGGAATGAGGCAGAGTGATCAGGGGGGCCTGACTAGAGCCACACGATCCCAGAGGTGGTCACAGCTCTGCCACCTGTTAGCTGTTTGTCCTCTTGTGTCCTCACGGTCCTTTTTATAACTGTCCCAACCAGGACCTGCCCAGTACTCTGCTATCCGTTTGTACCTTGTCTGACCACTTCTTTAATGTTCCTCCAGAACTTCCTGTGACCAGGGCCATCGAGTTGGCCCTCCTCCTCCTCCTCCTCCTCCTCCTCCTCCATATTTTCCATGAGCTCTCAAGGCTTGAGTAATAACAATAGAGTAGAAGAAAAATGAGACATTCGATCAAACCATCTGAATAGAATTTGTCTTCACTTCTGCTTCTGACTGGCTACTTGGTTTCGAACAAGGGATTTAACCCAGCCAGGTTCAATCATGTGTAGAATGCTCGTCTGTAAAAATGAGACTCCATGAAGCATATTTTGGAATCATTTTTTTCTTCCTCTGCCCTCTTTATATCATTACTGCTATTATAACATAATAACAATAGTACTGTTTTTAATGTGCACTTTCCGAAATCTTTTACATTTATTGTGGTATTGGGTCACCATGTCAGAATGGTGAGGTACCCAAGTTAGGCCCTATAATTCCACTTCCAGATAAGAAAATCGCGTTAAGACAGAGAGGGGATGTTAGACTTGGCAAAATCACAGAGAATCTAGAACGTGGATATATTTTATTGTGTCTGTTAGACTTTTATGGTTCACCTATTGTATGCACTGTACCAGGCAAGGTGCTAATGGTATAGCGACAGTCTCATACTTTTTGTAATAGAACACACACAAAGATAAGTGATAACCCCAAATGGCAGATGCTAAGAGACAAATGAGTAAATCGCGATTACTTTTTATCTTATTGATTTGTCTGTGAAATAAAAATGCCTTTTTTTTTCTTGAGTGGAATTTCCGCATCCTTGTGTAAAATAGCCTCCACATCTCCCGTGGACTCCATGGAGA
>NW_012148174.1:1703101-1707329 GCF_000956105.1 Propithecus coquereli | reverse complement strand
TAAGAATATCCTTATCTGTAGAAGATGTTGAAGATGGGCGTCTGCAACTTTCACATGGTTTTTTCAACAGCACAAAATGAAGTCACACGTGTAGATAAGCAAATACAGTCACACTTTTCAAAGGAGTCTGAAAGAGGCTGAGGTATTAAGGATAAAAGAGGATCCAGAACAGTGACGATAATTATATTTAATTAACTACCGTTTATTGAGTGAGTTCTGTGTTCCAGATATTGTGTTAATGACTTCATACGCATGATTTAATTTCATTTTTAAAATAAGCATTATTATTTTAATCTCACAAATGAGAAAACCAAAGCTTGGAATGATTAAACAACATGTTCAAGTTCACACCGAGCCGGGATTTGAACCAAGTTCTTCCTGTTTCTATCGTGGGTGACCTTGATCATTATGCGGCATTGCTTCCACCCCAAACTGTAACATCAGCACTTATGAGGCAACGGGAAGCTCACAGGCTTTGGATTTACTTCAGCTACGGCACTTATTTCGATGCAAATCCATCTCATTATTTATGTGTCTGCTCCATAAACTGTGTCCTCCTCGTCTTACGAAAAAACATAGTCTTTGGAGTCAGGTCTAGCTGGGTCCAAATTTTGACTCTGCCATTTATTCTATGTTTGTTCTTAAGCAATTTATGAAATTGCTCAGTTTCAGCTTTCTCCTCTATGAAGAGAGAGATAATATTAAGTGCTTTATAGGATTGTTATTGCAGATTAAATAAATATATGTGGAAAGCACTTAACACAATCCCTGGCATATAGTAAATGCTCAATAAAAGTTAGTCACTCCTCCCGCCCCCCACCACCCCCTAAATTTAATTTAGATGGCCACCCATGACTCTTGCTTATACAGGAAGTACCCCTAATGTCCAAAGTGATTGCCAATTCTGGAACCCTCAATCACATCCATTAACTATCAACTCGGCGTCCGAGACCATGGCTTTGAATCCCTAAAACCTATAACAGAACTGGACTAGTGTCCAAAAATACGTGTTTGTTCGTGTTAAATCATCAGTATCATGGTCATCATGATTTATGTACTAAGCCCGTGCCAGGCATTAGAAGTCCCCTCTAGGACCTTAAAATTAAAATATTTTCAGTGGGTCTCTAAAACCTAGGCAGAAACAGTTATTAGTAATCTATTTGGGGACGATGAAATTTCATTCCTGATAAATGGAATAGTGTGAGGAAAGGCATAGAGATGGGAAGAATCTCTGCTTAGGCCTTTTTCCTCTTAAAGACAGGCAGTCTATTTAATTGGATTATTGTATATATGAAAATGTAAGTAAGAGATAGGATTGGAAGGTTTGGTTGAGAACCTTGATTCTTAAATGTAGCAAACCACTGTCAGTTTTGGAGGGAATGAGCAATTCAAGGTCCCAATATACCACATATCAGAGACAGTCTAATCCAGCAATGTGTGTGTGCACGTCCCTGTGGGAGGGGCAGGGGGGTGGCAGTGGCCTCAAGTAGTTGATCATTTCTCTAATCTCCGAATGCAGTGGGAACAGAAATGGCAAGCGGGACTGCGGAGAATCTGGGGGGACACAATAAGACGGTGTAGCTGCTCAGTGGTGCAGGCAACAGCTGGAGTGAGAAGGTTGAGCAGACTCTGAGGTTTCACACCTGTGTGGGTGGCCAGGAGAATAAAGATGCCCTGAGCAGAAATGGAGAAGGCTAAGGGGAGCTGTGTGTTTTTTGGGGGGGGGGAGATTTCCTAGTGGAAATGATGAGTTTGTTAGACTTCACTCCTGTGCCTTTTTAAACATAGTCACACAGCAGCCCACCTGTAGAGGCGGGTCATCATAGAGCTGACGGCTTAGCCGTGAGCTATGTATCTTCTTGACTTAGGTAGCAGAGCACCTACCGTCTGATGAGCCAGTGCACGGGCACAGAGCAAAGCAAAGGGCTTACAAGTTCCTCTTCGAGCCAGTAGACACGCTCTGGACCAGAACAGCCCTCACCTGAAGGTCCTGGGTGTTCCACGGCCCGTGGGAACTGCAACTCCGTCTGCTTTACGGATAGGCTGGTTGAGAAAAGGGGAATCATTCAGGGAACATACGAGTTTGGGGAGGTACGTGGTACAAAGTGGCAATATTTTGGCTCATTTATTTATCTTGAAGATCAGCATAATAATGCAGACATTGAGCTCCCGAGAAAAGATGCTCACGGTCTCTGACATCACGGAGTTGGGGCAAGTCTATCATTTTTGAGGCTCCCCAAGCCTCTTGGCTGCTGAGGTATCTGGAGGGAGCCAGTCTGAAAACTAAGTTAAAAACAATCTCAATAGGAAGTAGCATTTGACAGCTAGAAGACTCGTCTAAAACCATGTATTCATAGTCCAATACCTTCACTTTACAGTTGAGAACACTAAGATTTCAGATGTTCGCTTCTCCCACAGACAAGCCAATGTCGCGGGACCCTGTTTATTTGCCCCAGCACTGACTCGAGTTCCTGTGAAATAGTGGCCAAAGGCTTTTGCTCCACAGGTGAGACAATGAGTCCCTTCCATTGTTTGCGCCCAAGAGGTTGTCCTGTTTTGCATTTCCTCCCTCGTCCTGTGTGCTCTGGAACAAGTTCTGCTAGCCTTCTTGCAAATGACTTATTTCAATACGCTGTTTGTTTCTCTGTAAAAGAATTATTGTTTATCAGGTTCAAACTTTCCCCTTTGCCCTGACGCATCTGTTGTTACTCCTGGATTTGAAGTGAAAATTTTCACTGTCATGTAGTTTGCAGATCTTAAAAGAGAAAGGAAGGAAGGGGGGAAGGAGGCAGAGAGGATCCAGAAACTTCTGTAGAAATGTATGAACCCTAGTAGGCACCTTGACAGATGAGATGTTCTTTGAGTTATGTCGCTGTGGTAAACTTTAAAGGATTTGTTCTGCCAGTCTATAGGTTTTGTTTTGTTTTGTTTCTCACCAATGGAAAGACACAGAACAAATTCACATTCATTTTTATTTTGTTGTGTGTTCTGAATCAAAAGATGGCAATGTGTCTGCCATTAGCCTTCGTGTGAGAGCAGGGACCGACCCAAATCACATCTATTTACTGATGTTTTCAAACAGCATGTCCTAGTTTGGGGGAAAAGTACAGCTTGGTAGTGTTTTGGAATTTAAAAACTTTAAGTTCATGACTGCCTTTTGTAACAGCTGGTGTTTGACTTTTTAACTGAGGAAGGTAGGACATTTAAAAAAGAGTTTGTTGCGAGTTCTTAAAAATACAACAAAAAGAACTCAAGACAAATGTTTTATTTATCCGCAGAACTTTATCCAGATTGAGAGATTTTATTTTGCCCTTGGCGGTGAATTTCTTGCTGTGAGAGGTGTTAAATTCATTCCTCTGTAGAGAAGGGCTTGGTCTTTCTTGGACTTACTTCCTTACATACTGAAGAGATAATCTTTTAAATCATCGAGTAATAGTCTAGGCCAGAAAGTTTCTCTTCTCTCCACTACTACAAGCAACACCTCCTCACCCAAACACATCTCCAAACACACTCCGTGACGCTCACCACGGACCGAAGAGGATGGACCATCCCAGTCGCAGGGAGACACATCGTACATTCAACCTGTTTCCTTTTAGTTCTTGACCACTCTCTGGAGACAGCTGACTGGAGACCATTAGGTAGATGACCGCAGATTCTAAAATTATCACTGGTTAATTCCCGACCCTGGAAACATCAGTCATATGCTGATGGTGTTAGTCTGTGGGAGACTGGAGTTTAAAGCAAGTTTCAGTGGAGAAGCAAAGCTCATTTGTGTAACTAGGCGTCACAGTGGACACACTGTCTGAGCGGGGACGAATCAGAAAGCAAGATGGGGGCTGATGGGATTGACTATGTGAGACGCATAACATTCTTTAACAAACTTTACAGCACATAGAGTATACTTTTGTACGGGGGGACCACCCACAATGCTCTGGACTGTTGATTAATCATTGAGAAGAAAAAGGTAAAACGTAACATTATCAGTATTGCCTTAAAATGTAACCTTTAAATATAGAAGCTTACGGTTATATAGTGTAGGTATATGGAAATATCCAATTTTAAGTAAAAAATTCTTTATTTAAAATATAAATTTGCCCGGCACGGTGGCTCACACCTGTAATCGTAGCTCTCTGGGAAGCCGAGGCGGGCGGATCGTTTGAGCTCAG
Source organism: Propithecus coquereli (assembly GCF_000956105.1). Lineage (NCBI taxonomy): Eukaryota > Metazoa > Chordata > Mammalia > Primates > Indriidae > Propithecus > Propithecus coquereli. The sequence goes on along the minus strand of NW_012148174.1, from coordinate 1,703,163 downwards.
GAGTTCGAGACCAGCCTGAGCAAGAGCGAGACCCCGTCTCTACCAAAAATAGAAAGAAATTA
>NW_012148174.1:1672050-1701880 GCF_000956105.1 Propithecus coquereli | reverse complement strand
TATTTAATAGAGAACATTTGTCATCAATATTTGAAAACAAATTGTGCTTCTGTAATGTCAAAGCAACACTATAGAGCCACGCCAGCATGAATAATTAGGAAGTAAACTCATGTAGTGTGTGACGTCCTGGACTTATTATCTGGGCTCTTTGGTTAGTGTAACTTTGCTATTACCTTGTTGGTCCAGGAGGGATCATTTAATATCTCTAGGACTCAATTTCCTCATTTCAGAAATGCTTTGGTTGGTGGCATGGGGATGGGGAAAGATTAAAAGAGATGATCATTAATATCTTTCCCAGCTCTACAATTTCATTATTATTCAATTTCTCCTTTCTCTATTCCTACTCAATGTGTTAGACACAGATTAGTAATTAGTCAAAACTGAGGGGATTTTCTAGCAAAGTCATTGCACTTAACATTAAAGGCTGTACGAGTCTGAAATAGGAAAACCTGTTCTTAATTCATTATAAGATCAACTCATTTGCAAGAAGCCAGAAAAAAACTACTAGAGAGAGAAATTACAAATAGAGAAATATATTTACTATAAGGATTTTACAGGAGGAAGAATATTTATTTAAATAAATTCGTGTTAAACATAAATTTTTACTCAAAAAAACGATACATCTAATCAAAATGATGCACGTTTAATATTGCTAAATATTTCTGTTAGTGCAGAAAAGATAAGTGACTATAAACTACGTAATCAATGAAGAGGATGACTGTCTCATGACCTTGCAATCAGGCCAAGTTATAATATTTCCCATTATCAGTGTTCCTCCTGAGGATGTTGTAAATAATTACTTTGTAAGAGTAAATAAGTATTGACAAATGAGTAAAATAATAATGCTTATTAAAGGAAAAACAATAAAGTTGCCTTTCAACAGTTCTTGTCTATAAAGGAAGACTTAGTAATTTTCTACATCTTCTTAGGGGACTTTCGAGCCTACCACATCCATTGTGGAATTTCCCATACGGTCGTTACGTTCTTTTGTACAACTTTAGGGCCGGGGAGATAAAAAGTGACAGTGATAAAGAATCACATGGCCTTGTGAAAGAGACTTCCTGAAATTATCTTTTCCGGTCAATTCCCTTCTATTTAGGAGTATCTTCTCAGCAAGTTTAAATGGACGGCTATCTATAATATTTTTAGCGATCCCAGAAGAGGAAAACATACGACTTCTTTCATGACCACTGTCAGAACTGAATGACCCTCACAGACCCAATGTTCTCCCTAAACGAGATAATGGATGTGAAAGAACATCGTAAACTATAACGAATGGTGGAATTATTATTGAGATGACCATTCCAACGATGACCCTGTCATTTGTTGTACCACAGAGATTCCTTCTAAGTGGCAGGGTTCGTTTTATAGTTATGAAGGGATGGATGGCATTGAGCAGGAACTCCGGGTCTTGAATATCCAAACCTGTACGTCCTGCCTTGGTCGTTCTTCTCATCAAGTTTCAGGGATATGCATGTACAGAGGTCGATGCCAAACACGCACGTACTTTTTATTTCCATGAAGTTCCAATACGGTCTCCTAGTAAGCTAGATTGGCCCACGAGCAGACTTCTTTTTACTCAGGCTAGAAGCAGGAAGAGGGTGTGAAACCAAAGCATGTCAAGAGGCCTCCTTCCCACTTTCGCTCTAGGCCCTCAGATGATGAGGAAAGGGAAGTCAAGAAAAAGCATAGTCGGTAGCAAGGGGGAAATAAGGGATTTTCTCTAAGTTCTGCAGCTGGGCAGGTCTACTTGGCCTAAGACCTCAATGTTTTGTCAAGCTACAAGAGAGGCAGTGTACGTCATATTTATCGAAAGTGGGTTTGTGTTCCTTGGCCTTGTAGGTAAGAAGGCCTACGCCGTAGTCCAGATCAACTGTTGATAGGTAATGTGATCCCTGCCTTTGTTTTCTTCCATTTATAAATGGGGGTTAAGATTGCAAATCCTCAAACTATCCGTGTCCATATTCCAGAGTGACGTTTAGAAGATAAATGGAAGAGAAAATATGGAAGTGTTTTGGGGAGTTATTTGGCCATTTCACAAAGCCCTTTAAGATTCAGAAAGAGGGACTTCCATGCTGAAAAAGGCTCCCATTCCATTTTGGACATCTTCGATGTTTTTCTTACATCGAAGCTGTAATCCATTCTCTTACACCTTTCCCCTTTTAGACCTGTCTGGCGTCTGGCGCCTCATTCCTCTTTAATATGATAAGTTTTAAATATTTGAAGATAGTTATGCTTTGTGAGGTTTTTCTGTAAGTATCAAGTATTTTAAGGAAATTATAAACCACAAATAATAGTATTACACTTGTGTCTTTAAAAAAAAAACTTGTGTCTTTGAGACAAATAACATTGCTTTGCAAGGAAACAACTGGCCTGTAGTTTAATTTAAATACACATATTTACTAGTTTTAAACGTTATTTCATAAATCTTACAGTGAGCAACTGAATCAATTTTATGACCTGGGAAGACAGGAGAATTGGAATCAGAGATATATGGGTTTAATTCATGGCTTCTCCAGCTGAGTGGTCTTGGCGAGTTACTTACCTTCCAAAACCTCATTCTTTCACCTTAGAAATGGAAATAATAATGCCTAACGCTCAGGGTTTTGTTTAGGATTAAAGATAATGCAAGTAAAAACTGTAACACAGATATAGTGAAACATTCAACCGTGGGTAAAAAGAGTGAACGACATCAACATATATCAGCACGGATAGACAGTCAAAAGCGTAAGTTGGAGGGAAAACAATGAGAAACAGAATGAGACGGGTTGCACAATAACAGTTGGGTAAATACACTCACGCAGTACTCACATCAAACAATGCCATCGTTGTTCATCAAAGGTGGGTTGAAAAACTCACACCAAATACTGTGTGGTGAAAACTGGAATTTTAGGTGGGAAATGAAAGTCACTAAAACAAAAGAAAGAGGGTGTTACGTGGATCAGTCATGATGATTGCTCTAATTTCGTGCACCTGAGCTATAAGAGGGCTGGAAAAGAAAAATAATGCTTAGCACAGACACTGCCATACAGCAGAAACGCAATACAGGGGCCACTGCTTACTACTGGGGTGAGGTGCTACTTGGCAAGACTGCATTTGCACCGATTTGACTGGCGTTATTGAGCTCACCAACATTTAGAGAGAGAGATGCTGAGCCAGTGGAGTCAGAAGACGATAAAGAAACTATGGGCTGGGCGCGGTGGCTCACGCCTGTAATCCTAGCACTCTGGGAGGCCGAGGGGGGAGGATCATTTGAGCTCAGGAGTTCGAGACCAGCCTGAGCAAGAGCGAGACCCCATCTCTACTAAAAATAGAAAGAAATTAATTGGACAACTAAAAATATATAGAAAAAATTAGCCGGACACGGTGGCACATACCTGTAGTCCCAGCTACTCGGGAGGCTGAGGCAGAAGGATCGCTTGAGCCCAGGAGTTGGAGGTTGCTGTGAGCTAAGATGACGCCATGGCACTCCAGCCTGGGCAACACAGTGAGACTCTGTCTCCAAAAAAAAAAAAAAAACTATGAAAAGTAGAGAATGGGAAGAATATTTTTTCATGATAGAGAATAATTCAGACGTGACAATAACAGCAATTATTTATTGAGCGCTTACCATGGGCTAGGCATTCATTCATTCATTTATTCAACCAACACAGATTTATTTAGAGCTTATCGTGTGTCAGACACTACGGTACACATTGGAAATGCAGCAGGAAAACAACTACAATGACAACAGCAGCCAACTCTGCTCTTATGTAACTTACACTCCAGTGAGGGGAGAGAAGCAGTAATAAGTGAAACATACAGTATGTCAAGTGGCAATAAGTCCTCCGGAGGAAACGATAATAAAGCAGTGGAGGGCTATAGGGAGTGGCGGTGACTACGGTTTTAAATATGGAGGTGGGAGAAGCCTTCTCCGAGGGACATTATTTCCAACCTATGTCATGTATCATCTCTTTTAGTCTTTTCAACACCCTGTGAAGAAGTTACTTTGATTAACCATGATGCTAGTTTTCAGATGAGTTAACTGCCCAGAGTTCTTGAGTGCCTTTTCTAAGGTTTTCTAGGTGGCTACATGACAGAGACAGGATTGGGGTTCGGGATGCCTGGCTGCAGAGCTGTCCCTCTATGTAACAATACTTCTCATACAGGGAGCTAGAAAGGGCCCTGCCAGAATGGGGAGTGGACATGTGGTTTGGAAAAGCGTTGGGTCAGTATTATCATGGTATCCGTCATACATCTTGAGAATCTAAAATAAAAGTCCTTTTTTTGGGTGGGGGGAAGACTTTAGAAAGTCAACCTCAGCAAAATCTTCTGGGTTGCTGTGTACATCCAGGTTACGAAGGATACGTCAGATATTTCCATTAGGAAATCTTGGTTTAGTCTCACCATTTTAACTTCTTGCTACAAGAGCAGAACCTCAAGAGCATAAGCAACTTGCCCAACATCATGTGGCTTGTTTGTTATAGAACCGGGATGGAAAGCTGAGTTTGAAAAACCCCCCAACCAGCACAACCACAACAGCTAGGCTGGCCCCACCGAGTTCCCTTGGCTTGTGGCTTCTATTGAAACTGCAGAGAAGCTACGCTTGAGCCAAAGGCTCAAATCGCTTAGAGTGAATTACAGAGTCGGGGAAGTCCCGTTTCTAGAAGGGGAAGGAAGGGAGTATGGTAAAGAGGAAGAAAAGGAAGGAAATGAGAGGAGGAATCAGCTAAGAACAGGCAAAGTGAGCTTCAAGGTGATTCCATCCCGGGAGGGGAGGGGCGAGGGCCAGGAACAAAAGAGATTCCTCCCTCTCGATAATCCTAATTACAGTCCTACAGCACAGGTATGAATAGTATCGTTTTATACAGGAGAAAACCAAAGCTCAGAAAAGCTACTTCACGTGCTCAAGGCCACATAGCTGGCAGGAGAGCCTCCTGACTATACATTTTTTCTTTCTACGAGTGTCTTCTTTCCCTTATTTGCTTCCATCATTTCTTCCCTCCAGCCTGTTTCTATGTGTGCAAGGTGAACTATTGAGGTTTTTACCTTTTTTCTAAAATAGGTATCCAGTATCCCATGAGAGGATGAGTATGTGGTTACCACGACAACACAGCCCTGGCTGGGGGCTCACCACCTCCCTGCCTTGCCTCCAGAATCGCATTTCCTAGAACAGGTTCCTCGCCTTTGCGCAGCTTCTGAAAGCCATCAGTTTACATTTTGCTGGAGTGACGATTTGCTTAACGTTTGACCTCCACGAGCCTGTGGGCTTCACACCGGCAGGGACCAGCCTACTGTGCCAGGAGAGTGTCCCTGCGTGTCGCACCAGGCCCGGCGCTCGGGCTCTGGTAGCGTTCGCTGAGCAGATGTTCTGCGGCTCCTCTCCGCTCCTTCTGGAAGTTCCAAGGGCAGCAGCCTCCAGCTCATCATCATGTTGGTAGATGCTGCATAACGAGTCAGGCCGGTCTGCACAGGTAGCACACAGGTGAATGCACACACACACACACACACTCACATGACCGCACAGCAGCCCGGCAGGTGCACGCAGCCGCAGCGGGCCCAGCCCTGCACCGGCCTCCGCAGCGCGGGTGGGGAACTGGGGCGGGCGGGCGCGCTGCGGGAGTCCCCGGCCCCCAGGGACCTGCGTGGGCGGGGCCGTTGGGGACGGGGCGTTGGGGGGCGGTGAGCTGCGCCGCGGTTGGTCCGCGCCGGCGGGTGGGCGGAGCGTTGGAGGCGGGGCGGGGCGGCGAGCTGCGCCGCGGTTGGCCGGCGCCGGCGGGTGGGCGGGGCCGGCGGCGGGGGCGGCGCTCGGGGCCGGGGGTGTGCGCGGCGCCGCGGCCGGAGTTTCAGTATAAACAAGGAGCCGGGCCGGGCGGGCGGGTTTTTGTTTCTCCTTCTTCCCGCGCGCTTGGGCTCCCGGGGCTCGGGCGCGGTTGCGGGCGCGCGGCAGACGCCGGGAGGCGAGGACCGGGGCCCGTCCGCGGTAGGTGTCCCGGGCCGGGCAGCGGTGCCGGGAGGGACCCGGGCGGGACCGCGCGGGGCGGCAGTGGGCGCCCGCGGAGAGCCGGGTGAGGCCGGGGACGTCCGCTGCCCCAGCAGGTGCGGGCACCTGGGGCCGCCCGGGCCCCAACAGGAGCGGGGACCGGGCTGCAGGGGCAGGCGGGGTGGCCTCGCTGCCGTCCCCCGTCCCAGGCCTTCTGTTGGGAGATCTCGGTGGTTCCCGAGGGCTCGTCTGAGTCCGGATGGAGTTCGTCCTTTTTCCATCCTCTCCTCGCTGTCTGTGCGTGCGCGGGTTGCTCCCTTCCCCTGCTGCACTGCTTTGCGCGGGTGTGCGCGCGTGTGCGCCTGTAGGGGGCCTGTTTTTGTCGCCGGTGCCGTGCAGCCTGAGGTCCGACTCTCAGGAAGGGACGCGGGAACAGAGCCGTGCACTCACCGCTGCCCAGGTGCTGCTCTGTCACCCCTCGGCTCACCTGGCCAACTTGGGGGACGCAGAGTCGCCTTGCTTTGTGCCTGAGCTCAGGTGAGTCGCCTCAGGTCACCGGCCCAGGTGATGCTGACGTGAGCCTCGCGGACGGTCAGCATGAGGGAGGCTCCTCTTCCTGGGGGAGCCTTGGGGACCGCTCCGGTGCTGTGGGGACAAACACGGGGGCTGGGTGTGTGTGCGTGTGCGTGCCATTTAAATATCGCCTCCCACCTTAGTGCAACCAAATCGGCGCAGGTGCAGCAAAAGCAACGTAACTAAGTCCCCCTGACAGTGCAGCGCGTGCACCGGTGTGGCGAATAGCGCAGGATGGTCTAGGCAGCCGGTTTTCTCCTCTGAATGTATTAATTAGATGTGTCCATCTTCGCTGGTGAGTTCGGTGGGTAAAGTGCGCATAAATGCACATGCACAGAAATTTGTGTGTGTGTGTGTGTGTGTTTGGGCCGCAAGCGTCTCCAAGGAGTCCTTCGTCAGCAGCGCCACGTGATGACGGTCAGGAACTGCTGGTGTGCGCGGACCTATATTTAGCCCAGATGAGCGCCCGTGGCCGTGGGAGGGTCTCTGAACCGGGTGCATAAAGGGGAAGAGTCCAGAGATCAGGCCGTCGTCGTCTGGCATGATGTCTGGTACAGTCAGACTCAGATGGGGTGGATGATTATTCTTTCCTCCTGCAAACAGCAGCCAGCGCTTTGGCACGTGATGGCTGCGCCTGAGTTTAAAACGTAAGAAATGAGGACGTTTGCAATTAAGCAGAGTGTATACCTGATGGGAGATCTGGGAGGAAATAACTGGTCACATGAGGTTTGGTGCAAATATAGAATTGATTTCTTAAAAAAGGAATAAAAATTAAAAATTCTTCACTGTTGAGGTTTTCGTAACAGAAAAAAAAGAATGGCAGCTTTTTAACCCTGTCATGAATGGCAATTTTATTTTTCTAAGGGGGGGGGAGTGGTTGAGCCAATGAAGATTTAGGGCAATTTTGACAGAAATCAGGATTTATAAAGAGTGTTATATTATGCCTTTCAAGCAGATTTTCTGGCGAAAATGAGAAGATCAGCCTCTGATGAGCAAGTTTCTTGTTGGCATTCTTCCTGTGCCTGTCGGTCTATCCTTTGTTTTCATGGAGGTGGCAACATCTCTGGCTACTGAGCGTACTGGCCTTGTACTTTGCAGTTGTCTAATGGAGTGTTAAATTCTTAGGATTTATCTCTCCCATGGTGCATTTTTAGTCTTGCTCCATTTTTTGTGCTCCACTAGACATTTTATTGGATACCGCCACACCTGGTACTTGGGGATCCTACTGTCTTTTGGAGGAGGGAATCACCAGAGTCTCACTGTGTTGCCCAGGCTAGAGTGAGTGCCGTGGGGGACAGAGAATCTTAATTCTGATGCCACAAATGATGAATGGAAAAGCTGTTAAAACATGTTGTGATGTCTTAAAGTGGCAGACTGTACTGTTGAAAATGCTGGTTAGGATTCGTGGAGTTTTTGTTGTCAGTGGTTAAATTCAGGTATTGCTCATCCAGCCCTCTCACTTTTCTGGAACTGTAGTCGTCCTTTCTTTGGTTCTCCAGGTAAATCTACAAAAATCAGATCTATGCAACCCTCGCTTAGCCTGAAATAACAGATGTAGCCTAGGAGCTGTGGGCAGATTCCTGCCCTAGACATGAGGAGACCTGGGTTCTGGCTGATCTCCAGCCCTAACCAGTCGTGTTCTCTCCCTAGACCTGCACTACCTGTAAAATGCACGTGAGCGGTTGACCTAGGTGACATGTGGAGCCCTTTTAGCTCTGTAATGACTGCTCTGTTTGCTGTATTCTTGCTTCATGCCTTGGCACCCTGTATTAGGGGTGGGCAAATGAAAGGTGAAATGAACTGCAGTTAGATGTTCAGCTACTTTCTGCGTACATGGAAACAGAGAATAGTGAAATTTCTTTTAATGGATGAATTTATGTAGAGATTTAATATTTTCTTGAATTGCTTTTTGGTTTTGTTTTTCTCTCAGTATATTAAAAATTGCTCATTATCAAGAATGTTGGAGTCCAGCATTTTTTGGCCTGAATTCAGTGTTACTATCTACTAAATTTTTAATTTCTCTTTGGACCACTCATTTTTTCTTAGGTTTATATGTTTATTATTTCAAGGTATATCTAGAAATCATTCAGTTGATTCAGGTTTTATTAGGAAACCTTGGTATGAAAATTAGTTGAGCACAGAGAAAGTAAAAATTAGCCTAGTAGGAAAAGAAAACACTTTATAGACTACCAACATCTTTGTATTGATCTAAAAGAGAATAGAGGCAGAAGAATGGAGGATAAGCACAGTTTTTAAAAAAATTGCCACCAAAATCTAAAATTATCCAGTAATCATATTGTATACTATAAATAGAAAACTCTACTTTTTAAATAAACGTCCTCATTAAGTATCATTTCATTCATGCTGAGATGAATTGGGTGTAGAAAAATAAAGCCTTTTAATAAAGAATGCTCCCCTCATGGTATTCTGTAGTCTGGCTTGAGGTCTGGCATGTGTTAATGATGATTCAGCTGCTAATAAATAGCTGTGTTGTTCAGTACGATAACCACTAGCCACATGGGGATATTTACATTTAAGTTCATTTAAATTAAACAAAATTAAAAATTTAGTTTCTCAGTTACACTAGCCACATTTCGAGTGCTCAGTAGTCACTTGTGGCTGGGAGCTACTCTATCGAATAGTGCAAAAGAGAAACATTTCCAGTATCCCAGAACGTTCTCTTTGACAGCACTTAATTAGATAATGATGATTTTGACTATTCAGAAGATCATTTTTATTCCTCTGGGAAAAGGAAATATTTAATTCTCATCATAGAGGGACACCTAAAACATAAGGAAATACGGCCAACTGGCTTTTTATAAGCTATTCTGTGTCTTCACCTGTTCAGCATGAGCAGGGCCGCTTTCTAAGATCAATAATACGCCAAGATCACAAACCCCAATTTCTCAGTCTTTTTTCCCCTGAAACTCTAGTTGCCCTTCTTTGGCTTTCCTAAACCAGCACCAGCTGTTACTGCTGGAAGGCACCAACTCTTTCAAAGACCAGGAGCGAGGAGCCATCTACTGTTAACGCTCAGAAACTGCACGGAAGTTGTCGATGATAAAAGAATGTCAACATGTTCCGTGTTCAGTTCCCAGCCAAGAAAGATTTCTCTTGTAGAGAAGGTTTAATTGACTCTCCAGGTCACGTACTGAAGTGTCATTTGTGTTTTAATAAACTCCTAACAACAGATCCCCAAGACAAAAGATGACAGATCTTAGCTTTGTTTTTCTTCCAGAGAAACCAAAGATAGTAACCATTTGAGTCACAATGCCCTTCCTCCTCCAATTAGGAATTAGTGAAGAATTTTTAAAGGACACATCAAGCAAAATGTGAATTCGGTTTTGTATGGATGACTGTAACTCCATTTCATCGTGGAGGAGAGAAATAGGATCTTCCTTCCTCAAGAATACTGGGGGTTTTTTTTTTCTCCCTTAACTCTGAAATCTACTAAGCATTTGGGACTCACTTCCAAAGAATGTACTTATCTTGGAGTTACTTACTACCCGTTCTTGTGCCAAAGAGGTGGGTCGATTGAGTCGTCTGCTCTGTGTGGGTGTTGCTCTCTCAACACAATGCCTCTTTTTTCAAGGTCAGCAAAGGTATGGCGTTTCTACAGTTTCCAGAGATGCTGTTAGGAATCTCTGCTTTAGGACTTCCCCTGAGCAAGGAAAGAAACGCAAAGATAATCTTCTAGACATTTTCAAGCTCAAAATAAGCCACGTTTTATACAGTGTCAGAAACCTGACTTTTGCGTTCACCTGGGCCCCATCAAACCCATAGTTAGATACACCGGTGAGGGTGCTGTCAGTCATTCAAACAGTCTGCCGTTTGTGTTCTAAGTACCAAACGGAGGCTCACAGCCCTTGATGTACGTACCAGCTGGAGTACAGCTGAAATACGTGAACTCTCTCTCATTCCTGTCTATGCCACTTCACATCAAAAAAGAAATAACCAAGTTGTTGAAGATGCATCTTACCAAAGTGCAAAGTTTCTGCAGAATGTAGAGAGAATTGGGGAAACAGTCATACTGGGATATTAAATAAAACCTCTCCCCACTAAACAAATATGCTTCCAAAGTTCAGCTGTTACAGGAAGCCCTACCTCTACTTCATTTTGTTTTTAAATTGGGACACACGCCCGATATGTGAACAGAAGCTAAAATATTATGGTCAGCATTAAAGGCATTGAATTTATGAAATATTTTGCCGAAGCACTCTATGATGAAATGGGGATTTTAAAAAACCTTTCTTTTTTGCTTTGGCGCCTACATTTTCTATCTCATTCTCTTCGTGTAAAGAAAGTGCTGACCTGACGTTCTGGAAGAGATTTACGAAGCACCTGTAGCAGAGGGGAAGGGATAGCTTTTGATTCAGTTCCCACCCCCATCTTTTCTTTTCCCCTCAGCCTCTTTTCCAATTTGATTCGTCACCTGAAACCTCCTCATCCTGGTGCACCTGCTCCGTCATAAATAACAGCGTGCAGAAGCGGTTGCTAATTCAAACACAGTCTGTTTAGAAAAAGGCCGCTTTTCGACGGGCGCTCGGTCGGGCTGAAGCCATTAGGCACGCCTTTCAGATCCACTCACCCTGTAAATCACCCACAGCTCGCCTCCTTGGTGCTGGATCAATGTCAGGCCGAACTGTGTCAGGGTCCTCGGAAGAACATGATATATCTTTGTGACCAAATTAGCTGCCCCTGTAAGATGTCTTCTCTGTCAACTAACTTTTCAGCGTACCGAATTAATTTTAAGAAGGAACATTCATCTTGTATACCTGAGTGAGGCGTATCTTTACTTCCTGTTGGAAAGTTTTCCAGCAGAACCTGTAATCTGTACGCTAATTCTGGAGGCTGTAAACTTTTTTTTTTTAGTCTATTGTTTTAAAAACAAAAATCTGTTTCCCATTGTCCACTGCATCTCTCCCGACCCCAAAATGCTGACTCGACTTAGGCAAAAAATAATTTTAAAAAGCCTATTTCAATAGTTCCACCCAAACCAAAATAATTATCATTATTTTATTTTTTTAATTATTTTATTTTTTTTGAGACAGAGTCTGGCTCTGTTGCCCTGGCTAGAGTGCCGTGGCATCAGCCTAGCTCACAGCAACCTCAAACTCCTGGGCTCAAGCGATCCTCCTGCCTCAGCCTCCCGAGTAGCTGGGACTACAGGCACGCGCCACCATGCCTGGCTAATTTTTTCTATATATTTTTAGTTGTCCAGCTAATTTCTTTCTATTTTTTTTAGTAGAGACGGGGTCTCACTCTTGCTCAGGCTGGTCTGGAACTCCTGAGCTCAAACGATCCTTCCTCCTCGGCCTCCCAGAGTGCTAGGATGACAGGCGTGAGCCGCCGCGCCCGGCCCGGTTTTTCCTAAGTAAGATTTTGGGCTGGCAGGTTCCCATTGGTAGGCATATCGGGCTGGGCAAAATCTGTGCTGATGAAGGACAGCAGACAGGGGAGAGGCTGATGTTGAAGTTCTGTTGGAAAGTGTAGACAGGAGTAAATTGAGAGTTTACTGGAGCCCAGAGGCAGAAAGTGTTAGTTATGGAAGCTGAAAGAAGGTTTGCCACAGATAAGGAAGGCATCAGAACTACATGGATAGAAAAGAAAGAATGGAAGTTGTGGGTTCCCACTAAGCCTTTCTTACCCCAGAGAAACCATCAGCAGGTGATTCCTAAACTTAATAGTGCCCGGGGAGAAATGTTTCTCTGGATTCTAGTGTCCAGTACTCTGGATATTGGATTTATTTTCTTAACAAATACGGAGCCAATATTTAATCTTCTGGGCCTCACTTTTCAATCGCAGAATGGAAGCAGGTAGAACTAAAGACCTAGACATCAAATCTGAGTAATCCTGAACAAGTTGTAGCTCTTGATGTGGGTCATACGAGAGAGGATACTTAAGAGAAAACAAACTACAAGGTGTCTCTTCTTAGGTATTTAAAATTATGTTTCACAAACAGAACTTTTTGTATCATTCTGCTGACTTTTCCTGGCATTTAGCAAATGTTTCTATTACTTAGACATCTGATCCTTCAGGAAAGAGCCAGACTGGCCACTGGTTAGAGATTGTCCAGAAATGAGTGATGGATACTATGACCAGTGATTTTTCTTTTGGTCATTTGTCTTATGAAATTTTTTCCTGGAAACCTATAAAGTGCATATGAGAAAATATTACTGTATTTCATTACATCCGAGATGCCATTCGTTGTAAGATACTCTGTTATATCTCTTTTAAAAGACTGTTAATTAAACATTTTTAATCACTCAATTGTTTATGTGCATCCCAGTTTTAAAGATACTAAAATATTTTTTAAAATGCATATTAGAATCTCTGAAATCTCTTGGGCTATGCTTTGCTTGCAAAGGTCAGTAGCTTAAATATTGCTGTTGACAGTCTGACTTTTTAATAAGAGTAATTAATGGTATTACTATGTCTTTGGAGCAAGGATTTATGTAGAACATGTGAAACATATAAATTATTCTAATAGCCTACAAGTCAGGACAGACTGTCAAGATTTTCATTTTATGATTAAATATTAGAAGTTCGAAGAAGACCATTTGCAGTATAAATGAAGTTGTGCAATAAATTTTTAACCTGAAATCTGAAGACCTAACTTTGAAACCCTACCCTGTCTGTCCCTTGCTCCACGTGTGACCCCAAGCAAGTTATTATAGTTTTTCTGAATCTCAGCTTCTCATGTAGTCAGAAAAGGATGAGGGTGCCTGCCAGGTGAGGCGGTTGTAGAACCCAGAAAGGCATTTGTAGTCAGTAAACCATTGAGAAAACGGGAGCCGATGAAATCTTCAGAACCTTCCACATCGTGGATCTCAGGAGAGGGACTTTCAGGGGAAGGATGCAGAGAGAAGCATTTTCAACCAACTAAGAGAGAAGGGCCTAAGGAATTGGAAATATACTGTCTTGAGTAGATGGAAAGGTAGAAAAATATGACCACTGTGCATGAATAAGGGGTTGGGATCTCTTGGAGTGACTCGAATCTCAGCAGTTGGTGGTTGTGTGTGAGTCCGGTAACCCAGGTGGCTCATGGGAAAATGAAATCAGCGAATTAGCAACATAACTTTGGGCTAATTCGAAGGCAGAAAATGGCCTGTGATAAATGCTTTTCTTACAGTTGATTTTTAAGAACAGTAAGCTAGCATCTGTCTTAATTTATCTTGATTTGGTTTCCATTGCTATCAGCATTATCATCTTTTGGTGCCTCACCGAAGGGAGTTTTCTAAGTGTTAATATTTTGTACCTCCTCAAAGAAGTCCCGTGGGCAATACATTTCTAAAGAATCATACAAAAGCCTTTTGCCATTGCTCTAATAGTAATCGGCTCTGAGAAGAACTTTGCTGTAAAGAAGATAGGTAGTTTGGTTATGATTTAGGATTTTGGAAGGGGTCAGCAAAATTGGAAATAACATAGCTGGGGGTGGAGGGGAGTAACCTCTAAAGCTATTCACAGCTAGTAAGCACCAAAACTGGGACTTCGTTAAATCTGAATCCTCGCCCAGATCTTGTCCTCGTCCACTTTGCAGGAGTAAATGGTTAAGAAGTACAAATGCCTGGTGGCTTCTGGTGCTGATTCCTTGAACTCCGACCCATGGCCATCTCGTGGGTCAGAGCTTACTGCTAACAAGCGCCAGGCAGGAGAGGTACAAGACTGAGGGGAGTTCGTGTGCGGTAGCCACGTTGCTGTGTCGTCTTAGCCTGGTCATTTCACCTCCCCCGCAACCCCCGCCCCAGGTCTCTGTGTACACGTTTATGCACAGAGGAGATTGGACCAGATTCTGGTGGCACGTGGGCTCTGGCTTCTTCCGTGACTGTCTTGCATCCTTGCTGATCACTTAGGACTGACCCTCTCCCACTGAGTGACAGCCTCCAAATCCTATTCGCTCATCCTCAGACCCCTAGACAACCAGCTCTAATGGATTGCAGTTAGGAAGTGAAATGAAATCTGTTTTCCGTATCCTGGACAAGGCGATTTCTATAGTCCCGTTGAAGATTTATCGTTTTCTGATTTTCTGGAATTCCCAAATTGTGGCCAACTATCTCCCAAAAGCACTTTGTGAGAATGATGTCAATAGCAGTGAATAAGCGTTTGCAATCAAGGAAAATTCCTGGTTCCTAAGAGGAAAAAAATGCCAACTCCGAGGGCAAGACAGAGTGAGTTCCACTCCTCATCCTCTACGCGAAGGATGCTGCGTGGTTATAACCATGCGAAGCTTTCTAAGACAGAGGCCACCAAATCCGGACAGATAACCTCCCGTCAAGGTTATTAGACATAACTCTTAGGTGCTTCTCATTTTGCGTCCCTGCCTCCCAGTTTGAGGACACTCTGAGTTTCTCGGGGCAAGGGTGGATGGGCTCTTTTTCTTCCCAAGGACAACCAGTGTGCCATGATTATATTGTGCATGAATTGTACTCCTAGGAGCCCGGCAATTTGAAGAGGCAAAAGATGTACTTTGTCCATGGCATCGTCCATAAAATGTTGACCTTGAGTTACTTATTTATATACCCACGGTTCCTACGCGTGGCGTCTCACCAGCTGAAGGGGTGTGCAGAGCATTTGTGTTAACATCACGTCCCATAGTTCTTGGTCCTTTGGCTGTTTTGACCATGTGCTACCTCCGGGAGAGGCATGGCAAGCACCACCACGGTAGTGACGCATCTCCCTGGCTGGGGTGGTCCCCCGTAATCACTTTCTTCCCATTTATGGCTACTTTTTCCCGGACCTCTTCAAATGCTCCCTCAGCCCTGGTTTGTGGGTGCAATAGAGTGCACAGAAATGAAGCTTTTTTCCAATTTATTTTTCTCGATGGTTCTTTTCCTAAATGCCATTTCCACCTGCCAAGTTGGCTTTATAAAGGATGTCTTTTCCTAACACTGCCCCCCCCCCCCCGGTTGCCTCGTGCTCAGGCACGTGCTCGGGTTGTGACACTCTGTGCCCCGCGCCCCCCCCCCCATCAGCTGTAGCTGGAACAGATGCTCCGGGAGTGACGGATGTGACTTCGCAGACGGGGCTCCACACCCCTCCCCCATTCGGATGCAAATATCTTTTGGTGTCTTGAAAAGAAAGATTAGCCCAGGTCGTGTCCTCCTGCTGCCTGCACACCCTCTGGCCCCGTCTGTCCAAGTCCCCTCATTGTTGCCTCCCGAAACCCCCGGTGGCGGCGGCTCGTGAATGCCTCCATTGTCCAGACGGGCTGCCAGAAACGGGGAGTCTGTTCTCAGGGCCGGTGGGTGTCCCTAGCAATCCAAGTAATAACTTAATAGCCTCTGGCCTCTGCAGAGCACCCTGCGACCAGGGCTTTGTGAGTTGCGAAGCACACAGATGGAGAGGGGCCACTTATCCTGGTGCTGTCACAGTGCTCCTTGTTCCCAAATCAGGTGCCTTCCCCGCCCGCGTGTGTACTGAGAACTGAGGCCTTGTAGACACCCCCCACCCAGCCCCGCCGGGAGCATTTGACACAAAGAGGTGAAAATCAACAGCATGTGATCTTCCAGTGAAAGCTGGGAGTCAGCATTGCGTCTCTTCTGCAGACCTGCGTGTATAAACACACACACACCCCACACACACACACACACACACATACACACACACACACACACACACACCTGGGAGTCAGCATTGCGTCTCTTCTGCAGACCTGCGTGTATAAATACACACATACATACACACACACACACATACACACACAGCTGGGAGTCAGCATTGTGTCTCTTCTGCAGACCTGCATATATAAACACACACACACACACCACACACACACACACACCACACACACAGCTGGGAGTCAGCATTGCGTCTCTTCTGCAGACCTGTGTGTATAAACACACCACACACACACACACAAACATACACCACACACACACATACACCACACACACACATACATACACACACACACCACACACATACACACACACACACACACACACACACACACACACCCGGGTACTCTGATTCTAGGCCTGTTTTGCAAGTTAGTTTTTCAGCTTCAGTTCGGGTTGTCTCCCAGTGTGTTCGATGCCAGCCGGGTAGCTCTCAAGTGTCTCCAGGGTTCGGTGACTCTTCCCAGCCAAATCTGAAGGCTTAGGCATGTCCACCTTACGAAGATACTTGACGCGGTGGGACAAAGCAGTCCAAGGTCAGTCCCCTGCCCCCTTCAGAGCAACCCAGTGTGAAGGAGTGATATCTAAATATGACACCCAGATCGCATCCCTTGGTCTAAGTATTTTATCGTATTTGATTGAATGAGATTGGTACTCAGAAGCATGCATACATGTGGTACTCAAAGAGCAGTTTTGGTTCTTGGTGGGTTCTGATGTTGTATCAGAACTTAAACTATTTTTTAAAATTACTCGTTCCTTCATTACTCTTAAAGCTTAGTGCCTGTTAAAGCTTACTTTTATTTTCGTACCGTGTATTGCTGATGCCGTGTTTTCTCGTTTTTTATTCCTTTTAGGAAAGCATGCCTCAGACTCCTCCCTTTTCAGCAATGTTTGACAGCAGTGGGTACAACCGGAACCTCTACCAGTCTGCAGAGGACAGCTGTGGAGGGTTGTATTACCATGACAACAACCTTCTCTCTGGGTCCCTGGAAGCACTCATCCAGCACTTAGTACCTAACGTGGATTACTATCCGGATGTAGGTATTCATATTCCTCTGAAACGCATCCTCGCCATTGGGCAGAAATCGTATACAGTAGGCAGGGGCCGTGGGTGTTGCAGAATTATACCTGGGTTGCTGAGAATTTTTCTAATAAGAAATTGCCTATTGATTATTGAGTGCTTTGAGATCAAATTGAGCGTGGGGATGGATCAGATTTTGGTGTGGTCTGCATACCGGCTTCTTGCGTTGTAGACAGTCTCCTACCATCTAAATGAAGTATCTGTAGGGCTTGCTTCATGCATACACTTGGTCCTTAAGTAGAAATGTCAGAGAACATTGGATGCTCCCAGAATATTTAATGCCTTTTTTGTTTCCAAGACCATCACTATGCTGAGAAAAGCGAATGTAGCCAGGCAAAGTACATGGAAGAGATTTATGCTCAAGATGCAGTTCTTTATAGATTAGACATCAGATAACATGTTTGCTTTTGTTTTACCTTGGTAACCTGTATTTGTATAGATGGTACTTTCTCATCTAGGGAATTTGTTGTATATTTTCTCAGTCTTTACAGTAATTGCAAGAGAGTGGAAAGGAGGAAACTGGAATTCAGAATGTCGAATGTTTGTTCATGGTCTCACTCCCAGCGTTAACAATCAAACACAGGTTTTCTTTCTGGGGCAGGTGAATTTTCCCCCTTCCCTTGTGCTAGGTACAGCTGCCCCTGTGGAACTGAGCTTAGTAGCACAATGAGATTTACTAAGTAGCTGCTTATTGAAATATCTAGAGACTGAACTCATTTTTACAAATATAATAACAACCTTGGTGTGCAAAGGACAGTTTGTGCTTGTCACTGTCTTTCGCCAAACTATTTCTCACTGAGCTCTCTCTCTCTGTGTGATTTGTTGCATAGCATTTTCAGATATGTTGCTACACAGGGAAAACTTGTAATCGAAAGTAAAAGGAGTCCCTTGTTTAGCCCTGTAAGTGTTTATGAGCTAATAAAGGCGCCTAAGGGGAAAAAATAAATAAATAAAAACAAACGGAATTTCTCTTTTCACTGGGAGTCTGACACTATTACAACAAATAAGCACGACCTCATTACTGGCTTCTTGGGAGACAATGTGGTTAAAGAAAAGTATACAGTGTTATATTGTGCTGAATCAGATTGCTTAGCCTCTGAGCAAGTAAATGGGTCACTTGAAAGCTGCCTTTAACTGTTCCGACACAAACGCTTCAGTGTGACCTGCTAGACACACTGGGGAATTCTTGAGCTGTGGGTTGGGTGGGTGGGTGCGTTTGGGGGGATTTTTTTTTTTTTTTGCTTTCCATTGAACGACCCTAATATTGGGACACAGAATCATATTCTCTGTGGATGGTATATTTAAGTTAGAGTCGTCTCTCAAGGCTGAATTCCATTCTTCACTAGAGTGAGTCACGTGTCCTAGTGTCCTGGCTCCCTGAGGACAGATGTGCAGATGGGCTCTGAATAATTTCAGGAGCCAAACTCCCCCCACACGTCTGTTATTTTTAGTGGGGTTTAAGGGAAAAAATAGATCAGAAAGTAAAGGAGAAACCTGTCATACACTGTTTTTTTTTTTTTAACTACTGGTTGGCATTACTTTAGAAACTGCAGCGTATTAACTTGATCAAGAGAACTTAATGAAATAAGATGTATAGTATACAGGAAAAAAGATTAATTTCGAAGAGAATGTGTAACCGTGATGACTTTTTTTCTCTTGCCGCAGAGAACTTACATATTTACCTTCCTACTCAGCTCTCGGTTGTTTATGCATCCGTATGAGCTAATGGCCAAAGTCTGCCACTTATGTGTGGAGCACCAGAGACTAAGTGACCCCGATGGTGATAAGGTAATGACGTTTCAAACTTCACAATTTCTAAATTAGATTTGCTAACTCTGTGGCTCAGATTTTGTAGAGTTGGTTCCCTTAAGTAACCTTAGCTTATGCCTAGGCTGCAGTGCATAAATGGCATCGTGGCTATGCAGGGGGGATTGTGAACGATAGAAAAAACACAGTGTAGACTGAATGTCGTGGAGGATCCCGAAATCCTGCCTCAAGTTGGTGGCACTTGGCGTCGACATGGCGGGAGGGGGGCTGGAGCTGCTGCTTCAAACCCAAAGACTCTGCGCTAGATTATTATCAGTGGCACTGTTTGTAATTATCTATTTGATGTAGTCCATGGTGATGAGTCTCACTGAACTAGATTTGCTTTTTCTCCCCCAGAACCAGATAAGAAAAATTGCACCCAAAATCCTTCAACTCCTGACAGAATGGACAGAAACGTTCCCTTATGATTTTCGGGATGAAAGAATGATGAGAAACTTAAAAGATCTGGCTCACCGGATAGCCAGTGGCGAGGAGGTTGGTCACCTGAATTTAGCCCATCCTCTGGAATTCCCGGGCACAGCCTTGGTGGGAAACGGTGCTGAATTATGCATCAAAATCTCCACTACTTCCTTTCTGTTTTGTCTCTGGGCGAGCTCCCTAACGTAGCGTATTGGTCTGTTTCGTGTGTCAAATGGGAATGATTTTACCATCCCGCTTCAAAGGGATACGGTCTAGAGTTTGATGTGATTAATTTGGGGCTGTGTTCATGTCAATTCATGCACAGAATTCGTGTTGCAATGTGTTTTGATTTTCCTTTACTCATACCTTCCTTCCCTCCAAAAAGGTTTGACACAGCTGGTTAGGTACTAAGTGGCATATTAATAGACAGAAACACTAAAAGATACAAAGTAAACAACATATTAGTATATTAACAGATTCTAGGTAGTAGATGAATAAATCATCAATAGAAATAGACCATCTCGAGCATGGAAAGGAGAAAACAAATGCGAATGTCAGTAGCCAACAGAGTAGGATAGGACTGCTGTTTAAGTTCCAGGCAAAAGGAAAATACAGCAGGGTACATAATTTTGACTGTTACAAAAAGGAAAGCACACTCATTCTTCAGGGCATTAAACGAAAATTTTAAAAACTTTTTTAGAAGGGACTTGGTATAGAGAACATAGAATGAAATCATCGAAACTGCTCTTTATAGTGTTTACGACACATGCTCCCTGATAAAAGCCGAGGCCATAGATTAATGTGTAAATTAGCAAAGGTAATTCTTGGGAGAGCAGAAGAAAGCTGAGAAAATGACGTGCATCTTCTGGTGCCTGGAAGGTGGGTCCAGGCTAGGACCCAGTGTAGGTGGAGATTAAAAGGCTCTTAGATAATCTCCCATAAATATCACCTCCCTCAGCTGAGCCTTTGGTAAGAGTTAACTAGCTGTGACAAATTCAAGGTTATCCTCTTTGAAGCAGGCCCCGAGGGCTGGTGTTCTGTGTTGAGGCTTGTTGGGGAAGGATGTCCTTGTAGTTGGTTGCTAGGTTGCTGCTCGGTTTTGGGGAACAAGATGCTTAGGCGCAGATACAGCATTTTCATGGAAACAGTAGAGGAAGCATTTGGCATTTGCAGTGATGTCTTCTGTCATTCGTCCTAAAATGCATTTCCCCATCACGAATGACCTTTCCTGGGAACGCGTCCCTTCCGTGGTGTGCGGTAAAGATGACGTAACAAGACACCTTATCTGTTCTGTCTGGGTCTTGGGAATACACGTTAGTGCCATTTCTGCCCCCCAAAATCAGTCTAAAATTATATAAGATTGAAACTTGAAATGTTTGTACTTGGCTTTTCTGCATTACGTTCTCGTGAAAATGGAGTTAAAACCCTTTCGCTGTCACTTTATGACGTTAGATCGAACCCTGGCTCTCAGGACAGCCATGATTTCTGCAAGCCTGAATGAGTCGTTTCCTGAGTCATTTTGCAAGTCCTGACTGTTACAATCATTTTGCCAATTTGCCTGTTAGGGCTCTGGCCAGGTGTGCTTATAATGGTTCCCTCACTCACAAAGGCAAAAGTTAAACATCGCAGTGCAGTTTTGTAGCAAATCTCTTATTAGAGGGGTTCGCTGTTGAGTTACTTGGCTGGGTCAATGCTGGCTCCGTGACCTTGGTTTGTGACAAGATGCTCAAAAGATTAGTGGCATCATAAGGACTTTTTCTTGTATGAAGGCTGAGACCTGAGTCAGATAGTTTTTCATTTCAGTTGTGTACAGCTACTTAATATTATGTGTCCATCATCCCACCTTCCCTCTATTGCTGTTTTAAAAGTTGAAAATTGGCGGGGCGTGGTGCTCACGCCTGTAGTCCCAGCACTCTGGGAGGCTGAGGGGGGAGAACCCAGCGTGAGCCCAGGAGTTTGAGGCTGCTGTGAGCTATGATCCCACCATTGCATTCCAGCCTGCAATAGAGCAAGACCCTGTCTCTAAAATAAAAATAAAAAGAGATAAAAGATAGAAATTATAACTCAGTTCTTTCCAAAAGGAACACCTTAAAAATCTTTTGCTTTTTCAGGTAACACATCAGTGGTTTGAAAATGACAAACGAATGGCTTTTGATCCTTCTTGTCACGGGAGCGCAAGACGGATCTCATTTCTGTTTGTGTTGACCAGATGAGAGCCGGTCTTTTTGTTTGACAGGATCAAGCCATTCGAGAGGTGGGCAGATCTAAGAAAAGGGCCAACAGCCTCGTCTGGCTTCTCATCAGCACTGCCGTGTTAGTAACATATTCTTGCTATAAACCTCCAGAAGTCGTCCGGGTGGGTTTTGAGCATGAAAAGAGGACATAATATTAGCCAGATCTCACCGAGGAATTGATTAAACTGAGGGCAGAGTGGAGAGATGTCACCTGCCTTGATGAGGTTGGGTTTTACAAGGAGTTGGTTGTTTTTTTCTTTGGCTGCTTCTATCCCGTATTCAAAAATCGGGTCCCCACGTTGATTCGAGAATGCTTTGGCGAGTCCCTGAAATTCCTTGCTGCTTCCTCATCTCTGTACATCATGGAGGCAACGGCTCTGTGTTAATGTCCCTCTCAGCTCTAACAGTGTGTGACGGATGCCCTGTCCCCAGTTCCCACCTGGCAGGCTCCTCATCTGCCATGTGGGTAAGTGTCTCTGCCCAAAGAGACCTTCCCGCGCCACCCCAACTGCGGTCACACCCCCTCTTGTTACTGGCTTTCTCCATTTCCTCCGCAGCTCTTCGCCCCACTCTGTGGTTGGTGATTATGGTCTGTCGTCTGTATCTGTGGGTTCCGCATCCATGCATTCAGCCACCCTCAGATTGAAAATATTCAGAAAAAAAATTGCGTTGGTACGGAGCATGTACAGAATTTTTTCTTGTCATTATTCCCTAAACAATACAACGCAACAACTATTTGCACAGCATTGACATTGTATGAGGTATTGCAAGTAATTTAGAGGTGATTTAAGGTATATAGGAGGATGCAGATACTATGGCATTTCTTGCAGGGACTGGTACATCCTCGGATTTTGGTATCTGGGCAAGTCCTAGACTCCGTCCTCCCCAGATACGGAGGGAAGACCACGCTTACATTTTTATCGCTTGTTTTCCTCACCGGACTCCACAGTGCGCCCTCTTTGTTCACCATGGCAACCTCAGCTACCAGCTCAGTACATGCATTTAGTAGGATGGATGGATGGATGGATGGATGGATGGATGGATGGATGGATGAATAAACAAATCAATTACTGGATTAGGAAAAATTATTTTCCCCACTGGAAGGAGTGTGGGTTTGGGTTGAGACTTGTTGCTTCTCGCCTGGGACTTCGGGGATTTTTCGTTTTTTCTGGCAGTCAGTGAATCCAGGTGTGCCCTGTGTATAACTTAGGTTCTTCTGGATCTGCCAGGACAGTTCCACATAATTTGGCTTAGTATGTTTTCCCCCCTGGGGATTTTCCCGAAACGAAGTGGTTTATTAGGACTCGCCTGCAAGAAACGTGAAATGAGACTAATGATCGAATTACATGACAAATGACTGCGGAATGCAATTTTTCTCTTCCTTAAGGGGCTGGTCTTTCTAATAAGAACTTCTGTCTTTATTTGCCAGGTAATTACTGTCACTGGCATTTGAAGTTATAAAAAAGAATAAGTACATATTTAGCAATTCATGACTCAGTGAGGAACCCTGTTTAACAACACGAAGCTTGATTTCTCAAATGGAATCAAACGGCAGCAGGAAACTTTTAAAAGAGGTCACTTATACACATTCTCGGTCTCACGTATTCTTTCTCACACACACGCTAATTACCCGAATAGCTTTCCCCCTATATCCTGCTAAGCACGTTTTTTCTCTTACATTTTGCTGCTGCGTTTTGCTCACTCACAACCTGGCTGTACATGCTTCTACCTCTTCCCTAAAAAAGTGTGTTTACAGTGCAGAATAAAAATCTTTCAGCAGACGTGCTAGTAGAGGGCTGCTTCTCGCACCTCGCTGTACATCAGAGTCACCTGAGGGGCATTTAAGCCTGGGATTCAGGTGCAGCTCAGAGCGACTCGGTCAGAACCTCTGGGGACGGGACCAGTGGCAGGCTGTCCCCGGTCGGTTGTCCCATGTGCTCATTGCTTCTCACTGATACCCTCCCGTGGTAACCGGAAGAGAAGCGGTAATTCCCGACAAAAGTATTTTTGGTGGGGGTGCTGGGGGTTCGGGGGTTGATGGAGGGCTGCTGCCATGCATGGGACGGCTGCTGCGATAGGCGGGATATTTTAAAATGAGGTGTTGGCGGCTTTTTTGAGTGAAAAGAACTTTCCTACACACGTCTCATACCTATGTTATCTACGAAATCCTAATCTGTGGGAAAGTCTCAAAATTGTTTTTTTTTTTTGAGACAGAGTCTCACTGTGTTGCCCAGGCTATAGTGAGTGCCGTGGCGTCAGCCTCGCTCACAGCAACCTCCAACTCCTGGGATCAAGCGATCCTCCTGCCTCAGCCTCCCAAGTAGCTGGGACTACAGGCATGCGCCACCATGCCCGGCTAATTTTTTCTATATATTTTTAGTTGTCCAATTAATTTCTTTCTAATTTTAGTAGAGATGGGGTCTCGCTCTTGCTCAGGCTGGTTTCGAACTCCTGAGCTCAAACAATCCGCCCGCCTCGGCCTTCCAGAGAGCTAGGATGACAGGCGTGAGCCACCGCGCCCGGCCAAGCTCATAGATTTTTAACGTAACTCAAAGCTATGAAAGTAGAAGACGGGGAAGAGGGCTGAGGGATTTAAAACAGCCCTCAACTCAGCCTTGAGCACTTGGAATTCCAAAGAAAGAGGCATTTTCCTTGAGTGACAAGCATCTTACCAAACAGCATCTTCTAAACTGATAACCTTAACGTTTTGAGGAAGACGGATTTTTTTGAAGCTTCAATTTTTAAACACTTACGTATTTCATTAGTGATTTTAGGGTAGTCTGTGAATGTTTAATAAAGGTCATTTAATGGACCAGTTGAAAGAACTCAGTGGAATATACACTGACAAGAGGAGAAGAAGAAAAGGAAAAAGAAGGCTGTTTCTACTTTTTGTGCCTTGATTGTGTGAGAATTAAACCATTTCCAGATGTGCTGTGATTTTCCTCATAGGCAAATATCTCTTCATTTAGGTTTTTATAATATGTTCTAAAAACCCAAATTGTCTTGGTAAAAAAGTGTGGCTCTTATACTTGTAGGCAATGCCACTTAATTGTCAGATAATTAATCTCAGCGAATGGTATTGTGGTATCTCTTAAAAAGGCAGTGAAGCCATAGACAGGTCTTTCTACATCTGTAAACTTCCTGGGACCGTCCTCCTCTGGAGCTGTTAATCCGAGGGCCTAGTGAGCAATCGAGCCAGCCTGCGTGCCTTTCTCTGACCCAGGCATCATAATTCATCCAGAAGGACAATTGTTTGGCAATTTTTGGCTAAAAAAGACCGAAGGAACTCCATTACGTGTATCATGACTGTACCCTGGGGATTGATTGCTTGTGAAGTCATTTATTTGACTTACCAACTGTTTTGAAAGTCAAGAGGTTGACGCTTGCCTATGATACATGCAATGCTTTTCAAACCAATTTCTCTTAAGCGTGTGGCTGTAGCATAATGAAGTAGTGAACAAAATGGCACCCGGGAGTAGCATTAGAGGGAGAATTGCCACGTGGAGGAACTTTGTTGTGAACATTAGTCCTGACTCATGAATACGAAAGTGGGCATGAGCCAAGAGGAGGTCAGATACCAAACGTGATTATCTACTGCGTCCTCGTGGTAACCCATGGCATGGCAGAAGTCAGGACGGTGGGCTGGAGGGTGAGTGAGAAGTAATGGTGTATTTCTGTCGGGTAGCTGTGCACGTCTTTAGACTAATGAGATTGGGAATGGTAGGAATGGAGAAATCAAAAAGTGTTAGGAAAAGGAGGCTTTGACTTTGATCAATGTATTTCAACCCACCAAAGGTAAACCGGTGCATCTCTTTGCCAGAAGAGAGACAGTTAGTTGTGTGTAGTACTCATTAGGCTGTATGTCCCAACAGGCAACCTAAAATGTCCCTGTAGTGTTTTCATGGCCCCACCTGAGCTGTGCTCTCAACGGCAACCTGAGAAAAGAACTAAAGCTCACACGTCTGCAAAGACACCTTAAGCACATGTGTCTCTTTTAAACCGTTAGAGCTAACGGAATCCTCCCGTAATTACCCTGAATCAAGTTGACTTTCCAGTGTCAAGTTAGAATCAATCGTTCGTAGTCTCTGCACGTGCACGGTGGTGAAAACAGACGTGCAGAGTGAGGACGTATCCTTCGTTCATCCCCCAGCAGACGTACCGGAAGAACGTCCAGCAGATGATGCAGGGGCTGATCCGCAAACTGGCCGCGCTCAGCCAGTACGAGGAAGTCCTGGCGAAAATCAGCTCCACGTCTACGGATCGGCTCACCGTTCTCAAGACCAAGCCGCAGTCCATACAAAGGGACATCATCACCGTCTGCAGCGACCCCTACACGCTGGCCCAGCAGCTGACGCACGTAGAGCTGGTAAGGCTGCTGCCGTCCCTGCCCTTCGCGACACAGACGCGGTTTGCTTTGGCGACCAGACGGCGTGTCTGTCAGCAGTCACGACAGCGGGAGGGGTCGGCATAATCCAAATGGGACATCATCTGTGGAATAGCCGAAGCATGCTCTGTTTAGACATTGGGGTGTGAATGCTTCTGATAGCCTGGGAATCCGCTTGTAAATAAATATTAAACACATCTAAAAAGCAAAGAGGTTATTGACCTTCCCCATCTTCTGCCTCTAATCAATTTTTCCATAACTCACTGAGTCTTTCATTAGCATCTGGAATATTGGCCTCAACAGAAAATTGCCTCTGTTCAAACCTTGAAGAAGACGGAAGTGTTTAGGGTGAAAGGTTTATTTTCTCATCTGCATTAAAAAATGAGGATGGTGCCACAAGTCTCTAGAGGGGACTGACGGTCCATTTCTTCTCATTTTCGTTCATACTGTCGCCCGCTGCATTTGCATTTCAGGAGCGGCTCAACTACATCGGGCCAGAGGAGTTTGTCCAGGCGTTTGTGCAGAAGGACCCTTTGGACAACGACAAGGTAATCGGTCTACCCAGAGCTCAGCCCTGAAACCAGAAATAGAATTCCTTACTCTGTGACAGAGGGTATCAAAGACAGCATTTGAAACTATTCCGTTTTAGGTTTTAAAATCAGAAACGTCGTTTTTCATTAGCAACATCCGATTCGTTGCAATTTCTCCTGAGCTAGGTCTCCGAGCGCCTTTGCAATGTTCTTACCCCATCACTAAGCCTCTTCTTCCTCTCGATTGGGAAATTTAGTAAGACCTTTAGAACAGCTAGATGCAGGCATTTGTGGTGACGAAGGCAGGAGATAGAAGGCTAATGGGTATAGCAGATTAAGTCAGAAAGAAAATAAAAGAGGGTGCTTTGCTCGTGATTCAACAATAGTGAGGGCAGGAGACAGGATGCGCTTCCCGCTGGCTGAGCGAGGGCTGGGCTGCTTGGCCTCTCGTTTGAAGGCGAATCCCTCTTGATTAAGTTTGGGGCCTGGGTGAAGCCGGCACGTCAAGACGACAGTACTGGGCCTGGACTGTAAAGTCAGGGTGTACGTATGAGAAGCGTTTTCCCCGGTGACTCGGAAGCGTTTTGACCGGGTGGGCAAAGACCGCATCACCCACTGCTAAAGCCCCCCTCTGGGACTAGGAGCAACAGCTGTTTTCCGGCCTTAAAATAGTCTCTCTCAGTACAGGAAGTGAAGAATATGTTTTCCAGTAGAAGGCTAGGGGACTTTTTTGTTTCTTTTGGAAGGCAGGAAAGAGGGGTGTAATTAGCCTCGTCAAGCTGGCCTTGAACTCCAAGATGAGATTAGCTTTTGCTTTGGAACAATGTGTCACTCACTCTGCTAAAGACCATGGTGCTATAGACTTCCAGTTATCTACCTTGGAAGGTATTTAGTGTCTTGTGACACTATGCTCCAAAGCTTTGTCCTACAGCCTAACTAAGAGAAAGTTTTCTAGTCCTCTGTACTCCTAGCCTCTCCTTGCCGAGTGGATGGTAATTGGTATCTGCAGCCCATTCATCAGTCGGGATGGTTTTAGAATGCAGCTAGAATCCTTCTGTTGAATTGC
This sequence comes from Propithecus coquereli, assembly GCF_000956105.1. Classification (NCBI taxonomy): domain Eukaryota; kingdom Metazoa; phylum Chordata; class Mammalia; order Primates; family Indriidae; genus Propithecus; species Propithecus coquereli. The sequence continues at coordinate 1,674,207 of NW_012148174.1, read as the reverse complement.
GCTTCTGAGTTTCCTGGGAACAGAGGGAAGGGCATTTTTTTGGATGCACCAGACAGCAGTTCTAGACCTCAGGTGTTTCACTGGACTGTCCTGAAAGATTTTGATATTTGTGTAAGGACAATGAAGAATGTTAGTGATTCGTTCTCTCTCTGTCTCTCTCTCCCCCACCCCAAAGCTTTTCTTTTTTTTTTTTTTATTTCAGCATATTATGGGGGTACAGATGTTTAGGTTATGCATGTTGCCCTTGCCCCGCGCCCCCCCAAGTCCGAGTTTCAAATATGTCCATCCTTTGGATGGTGCGCATTGCACTCTTTGTGTATGCAAATACCCATCCCCTTCTCCCCTCTGCCTGACATCCAGTGAATGTTATTCTTATATGTGCATTTATGTGTTGATCAGTTAATACCAATTTGATGGTGAGTACATGTGGTGCTTGTCTTTCCATTCTTGGGATACCTCACTTAGTAGAATGCGTTCCAGCTCTATCCAGGAGTATACAAGAGGTGCTATATCACCATTGTTTCTTAAAGCTGAATAGTACTCCATGGTATACATATACCACATTTTATTAATCCACTCATGTATTGATGGACACTTGGGTTGTTTCTACATCTTTGCAATTGTGAATTGTGCTGCTATAAACATTCGGGTGCAGGTGTCTTTCTTATACAGTATCATTTGCTCTTTTGGGTAGATGGCCACCAAAGCTTTTCTAATCCATAAACCTGAGAACAAAGGCCCATTTTAGACGAAATGACAATGCAATATATTCCTTTTTCCTCTAACTCATCTGTTTATCAATACTTTGCTTTTTCTATAGAGTTGCTACAGTGAACGTAAGAAAACACGAAACCTAGAAGCTTACGTGGAATGGTTTAATCGCCTCAGCTACTTGGTTGCTACAGAAATCTGCATGGTGAGAAAATGAACTTTTTCTATCTCCTAGCCCTCGATATTGTATGATTTTAGAGCTGATGGGCCTACGTGTCGGATAACCGCCCTCTGTTGTTTCCGTCCTGCGTAGCCCGTCAAGAAGAAACACCGAGCGAGGATGATTGAGTATTTCATCGACGTGGCCCGGGAGTGTTTCAACATCGGCAACTTCAATTCCTTGATGGCGATAATCTGTGAGTATTTTCTGGAAGATATGTGGAATAATCCACTGAAAATTCGCAGATAGTACAGTTTGTTCATAAAAACCGTACTTTTTAATCCTGAGTTATTTCGGAGTGCTTTAAATAGCCAAATGGGTGCGTTACGAATATGCGTAATCTTTCTTAAGTATGCAAGAATTAATGGAATGCTTTAAGTTTATTTATCCTCAGCTAAATATTCATCTATAAAAGCTTTTAAGTGACAGATCTGTCTAAATAAAGAGTTTTTACAAGAATTTGGGAAGCTCGTATATCTAGCATTGTAGAAATACATGATATGAGACTACATTATATGATTCCGTTAGCATGGAGAAGAGGGTGGCCTGAGAAACTGGAACATTTTCTGAGTGTTCGTGCTCCACGTATGCAGAACTTACTATCCTAGCATACAAACTCACTCTTCTATACCATGGGGATTTTAACACCAGAGACCGTTTTTTTGTTTTTTTTTTTTTCCATTCATTCTAAAGACATAAGGGTGTGGTAACGATACATCCTACTTGTCCCAGGTTATACCTGTGGTCTTGCCATAATTATTTGGTAATAGCTCTTTGATTACAAAGTATCCTGGTTTGTATGACGGACTATACAGCCATCCTCTAAATGGCAGGTGCTCCGTCAATATTTGAATGAAAAAATAAAGGAAAGAGTTGGGGTCTTTCTGAAGGGCCAGTTTGAAGCTAAAGAACCTACCAGATTCAATTGAGTACTCTTGGCCCTAATAAAACCTCCTTTTTCACCAATTCCTTTTGCATTTTGTTTGCATGTCATTTCCTCTTTGTCTCCCCCATAAAAATACTGGCCAAGTTTCAGCTCATTATTTATCTGACTCACTCTATGAAAATAGTGAACAGAAAGATCATCAAAATCAAAGACCCGAGAGGTCCACAGATAATAGATTACTTAATTTCCTTCTTATACTATTAAGAAAATGTCAAGGCAAGCCCTAGCGTGGGAGGAAATATTTATAACACGTACAGCTGACAAATATACCCGGGATCTG
>NW_012148174.1:1667062-1671200 GCF_000956105.1 Propithecus coquereli | reverse complement strand
AGATAAAACTAATCCGTGGTGAGAGGCAACCACTGTTCTGATTTCTGTGCAATCCTTCAGGCTGGTGTGGGTTCCTTTCTCTGTAAACAGCCACCGTAATTTTTTGCAAATAGCTACAGCACACAAAGTGTCAGGCAGGGGAGGCAACCCAGCCTGTTCGAATGAGTGTGGGTTATGGAGTCAGATCGCTGTGAGCTTTGTTCTCTGTTACTTACTAACTGGATGGCCCAGAGAAAATTTCGTACGCCCTGGAACTTCAGCTTATTCTTGCAAGAATGTTGGGGCCATATGAGAGAGTATACATAAAGCTTAGATGACATGAGACACCAGGCTCTAGATCAGGGGTCAGCAAACTACATCCTGTGGGTCAAATCTGGCCCACTACTGTTTTCTTTAGGGTCAGTGAACTAAGGGTGGTTTTCATTATGTTTAAGTGACTGAAAAAAAAATATCAAAAGGAGAATAGTATTTCTAACATGTGACCGTAATATAAATTGAAATTTCAGTGCCCATCAATAAAGTTTTATTGGAACACGGCCATCCTCACGTGTTTATGTAGTTGTCTGCGTAACTAGATCGTGGCTGTTTCTGCCGCACAATGACAGCGTTTGGCGGTTGTGACACAGAACATAGGGACTGCAAAGTCAAATGCTTACCGTCTTTCCCTTTGCAGAAAAAATTTGCTTATCCCTGTGCAACGCAAATGGTCGTAATTATACTGTTTCTGGACCTAGGAGAATTTGCAAGAAAGAAGAAATTATAAAATTGGCGTTTATCACTTACTAATAATTTGTAGAACTCTTGCTTACAGTTAGCAATGAACACTTTTTTTTAAGAGTATACATTAAAATGGCTTTTCTTATTTCTCTATTTCAATTTCCTTTTTTCTCCACCTCCATTTTCAATGGGAAGCCGGCATGAACATGAGCCCCGTCTCCCGGCTAAAAAAAACTTGGGCCAAAGTAAAGACTGCAAAGTTCGACATCCTTGAGGTACGTGAAGCTGATGGGGTCCTGTTAGGTAGCATTTTATACCTATAAAGTGGAATTCCTTTTTGTAACATTGCCTCTTGGTCAGACAGTAGCGTAGAGGAAAACGCCCATCTATCCTTACCTTCCCAGGGAAAGGAAAGGGATTATAATTGGAAGAGTAAGAAATAAATCAGGTGGTGAACTTGTCCTTTTATAGACAGACGTGTCCATTTGGGGGTTAATGGACTGGGCAAATGGTGACCTGTCGATCACCTTGCCTTGTATGCCAGAACAGAATTTGGGTTCTAAGAGTCAAGGGTTTTACTTCACTGCAAGCTACTAGCTTCATTTATCTGCAGTGCCCTGGGGGAGGAGTTCCCCATCCCTACAGAAACGTTCATTCATCATCCTTTCAGCAGATTAAGCTGACATGTGAAAAAGCCTTTCCCATATAATTCTGAGGATAATAGAATTGGGCACAAGGGTTTGTGTGTTTGAATCATACTCATCTCAGTGGTACCTTGGTGGGTTGGTGCTTTGAACACTATCTTTGGAGAAAAAAAGAATGTTCTTAACTAAGTTTTCCCCCAAATTGGGAATTGTTCTTAGATGTATTATGTGATGTCTTATTCGTACTATCTAATACATTTCCATTCCTTCTTGCAAAATGGTGAGCTTCATTTATTTGCGAATGATTTGGAGCCACATGCAAAGAACAAGCTCACTACCACGTCGTGGATCACTGTACGTGGCTAGCTGTCACCTGACCTGTTGACCTTGTATGAAACCAGGGAATTGTTCTACTGCTAATGTTCGACTCTTATCCATTTTAGGTCTAATCTCAACAATTAGGCTAGAAAGAACGTGGTTTAGGTTTAACGTTACCAAAGCTACATCAGTTTATGTAACTAAACCAAACCTCAGGAAAGAAAACATTTGTTTTAATGTGTTTCATGTACATGTGTGTGCGTGTGTCTAAGAGGGATAAATCATATTGCTACTGAGCTCCCTAACTTATTTGGAATTTTTTATGTATAGCTAAATGTGTGATCTTGTAAACCTCTTACAGGTGAGAAATAAATAGTTAGTATTCTTCTTTTATCCGCAGCATCAGATGGACCCTTCAAGCAACTTCTACAATTATCGGACAGCTCTTCGGGGGGCAGCACAGAGATCTTTAACTGCTCATAGTAGCAGAGAAAAGGTGTGTGCTTACGGTGGTGTGTTACCCGTGGTAGAGTTGCCATGCTGCTCGTTCAGCTCTAGGAAAGAGAGGTGTACGCTGTAGAAATGTTATCACTTGCCACACACGGAAGGGGAAGGCTAGAGGAGAGTTGGACTTTGGAAAGGGAAAGGTGCTTTGGTGTAGAATTTTGCAAATGTATATCTCTGTGTTACTATTACATTACTTAAATGATTATTCTTTACCGCATCTTTGTTGTGTTTCAAGCAATAAATTAAGTCATGTTAAGATGACTAATAATAGCATTAGAGAATAATTTGGTTTAGTGGGAAACAGGCATTGAAGCTCTGCACAAGGTAGCTGACTTAATGTAACCTTCTCTCTTTAAGGAATTAGCTTACCTCCCAGGGTTAAGTCATTTATTTTCAGAAAGCAGGTTAGTTGCTATAGCATCAGGCCTGCTGTTACTAATGGGATTATAGGGGTGGCAGAAACAGTACAGGGGTGATGTCTGAGAAATTAATGATCCTTACTCCCTCCACCCTACGCTTAAACTAGTTAATGGCGTCTGGATCTACCACTCTTCACTGAGACGGTCCTTTCTTGTCATATTTCTCGATATGGGAAGGATAAGTCGTTCCGACATTTGGCGACGATGTTATTTGAGAAGTGAATACCTGGTCACGGTGATGGGCTCGTGAAGTTTGCTTGATGGAGGTTATTTTCTGTTTACATTCTGCCTATCTTTTAACTTAAACTCCATCTTCAACAAATAAAAGAAAGGTTAAAATGAGAGGTTAAAAAGATTCCCCGGCTTCTCAATCACTTCCCCTCCAAAAGCTTCAGCCTCAAAGATCTAAAATAAAAACAAACACAAAATCCCACCATTAAAAAATGCTAAATTCCTTCTGAACCCAATGTGAACTGTTAGCTCGGATAATGTTTTAGAGATATTGTAAATATTTTAGCCGTTTTTTTTTTTTTTTTAAATAAAGAAACTGACGAGGTCAGGGAAGGGAGGAAGGAGAGATGATGGTCTTACTATAGCCCGAGTTTGCCAGCTTTTCAGTTTTACTTGCCCAAGTCCACACTCCTGTGACCAGGTTGGGAAAAGATCTAATCTGAGGCTTTTTTAAGCGTCAATCAGCCCAAGCATGGGAGGGTCCCAGCACCCGGAGCGTAAGGACGCAGCGGAGGCTCATTCGCCTGTGTCGGATGCGGGGCGCTCTCTGCAGGGCGCCCAGGGGAGTTTGGGGGCTTCGCTTCCGGGAGGAGCCGGAGCAAGGGTCTGACTCCGTGGAGTCACACCTGTCCGTGGGGAGCTGCAGCCTTGGCCAAAGTAATTCTAAAGTCCAGCCTCCCGGAAATATCTCATTTGCAGAACTCTAACAGCTTTTTCTAGAAGAAGTCCCAGTGATACACCCTTTATATCATTTCATAAATTGTCTGCTTTGATTTCGTTATTTTTTAAAAACAGGTTCTATAGGAACACACGAATTATACTCGGTAGTTCGTAAGACAAATGAAATCAACCATTTTAAAAATAGGCCATTTCTTTTTTTACAATTGGTCTCAGAGGCTAAGACTGAAAACATTTATGGTTAAATCCATCTTTTATTCAAGAAAATTGGGTTTCTTTTTTGAGGTAAGGGAGGACTTTATTCCACAGTAATTTACTATTTTATAGTCTTCCTGGGAACGTATCGAGAGTAGTAGAATCTTTGATATCCTTTCAAATAACACATTTATGTGGTCAAAGTGGCACTTCTCTAGGTACCTATTATAGAACAAATCAACTCTATCTTCCGCACGGGAGCCCTTAATTGTTCTATAAATAGCTATTTTTTCCTGTGGATACTTACGCCTGCAGGTTTTTAACCATTCCTCATACAATTCCATGGTTTTAAATCCTTCTGCCATTTCAGTTTTGTTCCTATGAACTTGTTTCTGTTCTTCAGCATCCCTTTTTAGGTGTAGGACCGAT
>NW_012148174.1:1664471-1665627 GCF_000956105.1 Propithecus coquereli | reverse complement strand
AAAAAAAAAAAAAACGGCCCACAGGCCACAGTTGGTCAACGCCTAGTTGGTACCACTAGCAGATTCTAGAGCCAGATTTTAAACCAATGTCTGACAAAGTTGAAAGCCCAGAATGTCCCCCTCACAAGTGGCCTTTCAAAAAGGCAAAGTCAGGCGTCCTTTCATCCTTGTTACTATTGCTGTTCACGTCTAACATAATAGAGAAATAGCCAATCACATTAGAAGCAAAGGTAGTGACATCTTTACTAGCTGAGCTGTAGAGACCTCCACAGACGCAAATGATCAAAATCATATTCAAATGGGCTGTCAAAACTGAAAATTTATTTTGGTTATTTTCAGAGATCAGTGAAACAAAAAAATAATCAAAGATTGTTTTTTTGTTTTAAATGACTTTAGGGAAAAAATCTGAATTTCTCTCTAGATACTTAATTGATACTTAATATTTTTGTGTGTGAGCCCAAAAGTATGTTTTTCCATTCGTTTGGTATAGAAGTGCTACATAAGTCATAAGCTTAGGGAAGAAAACCTGAAATAAGATAGACTTACAGTCTGTTTTGGGTACCTTTTTTGCATTGTAGAACATTTAGAATCATTAAAAATACGTTGAAATTTGAGAGAAAGTGGAAATTACTGTAGCTGAGCTTTGTTCTCTGTTCATTGTGGGTTTAGTAGGATTTAGGGTACTTTCTTAGAGATTATTATTTTAGCTTAATTAAATATTGCTTCATCAAACCAGAGAATCGAGGCAGAAAAGTATTATTAAAGAGGGTGTATTGTTTTTAAAGAGCCATTCATTTTAATTTACACACTGACATCCTCCTTCACTCGCGTACATCCGTCCCAAACATGCTGAGCACGCACGTCGTAGGTGGTTTCCCACGAGAGCGGGTGCCGGCTTGTTCTGCCATACACAGGCCAGGTTTACTCACTAGGAAGTTTGCAGCGGCGATCGCCTAAAACCTGGAACTCTCCCATTATCTCGAGTGATGTCTTCAAGGTAAAAATAAAACGTTCATTTAAAAAAAGTTCATCTGGCCGGCCGGGCGCGGTGGCTCACGCCTGTAACCCTAGCACTCTGGGAGGCCGAGGCGGGCGGATTGTTTGAGCTCAGGAGTTCGAGACCAGCCTGAGCAAGAGCGAGATCCCGTCTCTACTA
>NW_012148174.1:1651885-1654604 GCF_000956105.1 Propithecus coquereli | reverse complement strand
CGGGAAAAACCCCACGGCGTAATTACAGTTTAATTTTTTTAACTGACTGTTATTTTTCATTACTTTTTGGAGTCTGTTGGTGACTCAACATGTCGACAAAGAATAAATTGGAAACGCTACCACCCACCCACCCCCCACCCCACGATAGCAGTGAATGAAACAAATGGAAAACACCTTGCTGTTAGTGGTTGCTCTAATTGTGAAACAGTTCACCTTGCTACACATCTAACTAAGCCTGGAGTCGCTCTGCAAACAGCCATTATATTTATTTGCTCTAGGAGAAACTGTAGAGTAGAAATCCATGCTAATGGAAAAAAAAAAAACAAAAGCACCATGTTCAAAACAGAGATGTATCTGACAACTTAATAACTTGGTCCCAAACCCAGAGCGTGTGTGTGCGTGCTCACGGCATCTCGGCAGAACTAAAGTAGCTGCAGGCTGTCCCTTTCCCATCATCAATATAGTTTACACTTTGCAGCCAGCAGTTGTGGCGCCGTTGTTTTCTTTCACGGATGGAACTGTTGGGTGGGTGGGCTGTAGTCACTGTAGATCAGCTCAAGGGACCATCTAAAAACTTGTCTGTCCTGGAGGACGTTGCCTTAGGAGTGTGTGCACCAGCCTTTCTTTGAATAATAGCAAGTGTCTAATAAATAGGTGCCAGGCACTCTCTGAGTGTTTGGCGTAGATCACGTCATCATCATCCCCACTTACTAGGTGTGGAAACAGGTGTATAATAATAATCATCTGTCCAAGGCCACCTAGCTAATGAGAGGTACAAAGAGTTGCACTCTGGGCCTTCTAATTTCAGAGCCCGGGCTTTGAACCACACCACCGAGGTATCTCAGATGTCAATCTCCTTGCAAAGGACCTGGGGGTCTTGTTCACATGCAGGTTTGACTCTGAGGGTCTGGGGCGGAGCCCAGGTGTGGCTGCAGCTGCCCGTGTGTGGACGGCGCAGAGAGAGCAGCAGCGAGGCTCTCCCGCCGCGTTCGTAGCAGGAGATTTTAACTCACAGGAGTAGCTGAGTGATGCGCAGAGAGGCCAACGCCGTGGAAAGATCATTACTCACGTTTCCGGAGAGAAGGGACCGCAGGGGAAGCACCAGGGGCAGTCAGGAGGCCGTGGCCTTGGCCGAGTTTCCCGCAGGAAGGGCGGGGCAGGGCCGGTCTGGATGATTCCGGTGGGCTCTGGGCTGCAGGTGGAACGGTCTCTGCTTGCCTGGTACCGGGCCCTGGGATCGAAGTGGGAAATGCCACTGGTGAGTCTGCACCCCTGTTATCCCCCCAATAGCTGTCCCTCTCCCGCTTCCGTAAACTGCTCACGGCAACTCCCGTGCCAGGAACCGAGGTGGCTGATCCTGGCCCTGCTGAAGATAACCACATTGCAACTGTCACCTGCGCCCCGTCCCCTCCCTAAACAAAGTGTATAAAAGACCGTTACACTCTTTGTTCAGGGCTCAGAATTTGGTGGCGAGTCCCCTGAGCCCGCCGGCGTAATTAAACCTGTTCTGCTGCACTTCAGGGCGCCTCTTGGTCTGTTCCCGGCAATCTTGCTGTAACAGGATGACTTAGGAATATGTCTGTATTTCTGTGGTGTGCGAGACTTCGGCACTAAGGGGAGGGTTGGGGGTGTGTTCCCTGCGTTTGTTAGGCAAACTCCTGGGCCCAGGCCTTTGCTGTCGCCCAGAATGAGCCAGCCCTGGGAGGGTCAGTCTCTCCTCTAATGGCAAGATTTTTAAGATGTCAGAACATCACAAGATACAGAAAACTTAAAAAAAACATGATTAATATTAATACAACCCCAGAATATGGCCTTTCCCCGAACCCTGTGTCACTTTAGTTATTGCCGTGACAGCCACCATGTTGATTATTCACCCGTCTACATCAGGGGTGAGCAAACTACGGGCTGATGGCCAGATCCAGCCAGCTTCCTGTTCTGTTTGGCCCACAAGGTAACAATGATTGAAAAAAAATCAAAAGAAGAGGAAGATTTCATGATGTGAAAATTTTGTGAAATTCAAATTTCCATGTCCATAAATCAAGTTTTATTGGGACGTGGCCACGCTCATTGATTCATGTACTTGCTTGTGGCTGTTTTCTGCTACTACTGCAGCGTCTTGTCCTTGTGACAAAGACCACATGGCTCACAAAGGCTCAAATATTTAACTTTCTGGTACTTCAGGGAACGTTTACTGACCCTCTGATCTAAGTGGGGTTGTTTTGAGCTAGGAAGATAGTTTACAGAAATGCTATGAGATGCCTATTGTCGGCATTAGATACCTAAGTGTGACTGCTGAGAAAATTCCCTAAAGGGGTGTTACTTCTCACAGAACGAGTTACCATTCTCATACATAGCCTCTCCTTTTCATGTCAGATATGCCAGAGGTTTAAACCCTTATTAACTCATCTGTGGAAATCATTTAATTTAAATTGAATTTAAATTCTCCCTTTTGTGGCATGTGCATTCAGGTTTCCCGTGGGTTGACAGATGCATTTATAATTTATGTGGCTGGGTGGAAGCCTGGGCGGACACAAGCGTAAATAGCATGGGTAATGCCAGTCCGTGGGCTGCCGCAGGCCGTGCTCTGCCCGGGCTCGCTGCAGTCCGACGCTGCAGGCTCAGAGCTGGGGCTTGCAGGAGGCCTCAGAGCAAGTTGGATTTAGCAAAATAAGAAGAGAGCGACCTTCTATGCTACTTGAAGTATCCCTTGGTTTTGAGG
>NW_012148174.1:1651234-1651835 GCF_000956105.1 Propithecus coquereli | reverse complement strand
GACGGTCACTAGTGCAGCATCTTGCAGGCACTCCTGGATGCAAAAAATCGCATAAGGTATAGCCTCTGCCACTGAGAATTTATAATCCAGCTATCAGCACATAACATGAATTTATGACAAGTTTAAATACCAATATGAGACAGTAAATGACTAGCGCCACATGAATCTCACAGCTCAGCACCAACAAATAGAGCACAGAAAAAAAGTTCTTGCTTTCAAGTTGTTACAATGTACACATATTGCATCTTGATTACAATTTTGTTCTTATTTCCCTGGGGCTGTCTTATGGCGTCTCATCCTTACTATCTCACAAATGCATACTCACCTTGCATAAACAGCACGAGAGTAGACACAGACAGTATGTAGGTGAATGAGCACGGCTGTGTTCCAGCGAAGCTCTGTGACCATGGTAATTTGAATTTCATATAATTTTCATGCACCATAAAATATTATTCTTTTTATTTTTTTTCTGGCCCCTTAAATATGTAAAATGTGTGTTTGCTGGGCCATACAAAAAAGGCCCACAGGGCCGGGCGCGGTGGCTCACGCCTGTAATCCTGGCACTCTGGGAGGCTGAGGCGGGCGGATTGTTTGAGCTCAG
>NW_012148174.1:1650628-1651184 GCF_000956105.1 Propithecus coquereli | reverse complement strand
CTCTAGCCCGGGCAACACAGTGAGACTCTGTCTCAAAAAAAAAAAAAAGATTTATCTGTAAACAAAGCTTTTGGCATCTGCGTTAATATTTGTTTTGAAGTGACTAGCAGTTTTCCCAAAGAACCAGTAAAGACTTCAAAGCTTGATTTTTTTTTTTTTTCTTTTTCTTCCTGGCTTTAATTCTGTAAGATCACACTTAAAACACAGGAAAGATACAATTAGTATCAGGCAAGGCATTTGAATCCGGGTTCAAATAGTCTGCCACGTTCTGTCTTACGCTGTTTTCTTTATTATCCAGGTCAAGCCTCCTAGGCAGAGTTTAACACGTGGGATCTGATCGCTGCTGCCGCCGCCGCCTCCTCCTCCTCCGCACCATGCAAATCATCGAGGAGCTGGCCTTTGTTTTCTGGCATCTAGGACTAGGAAAAATCACGAAGACCCCCGCAGTCATCGGGGCATCGCGGTCCGCTATGCAAGCAGCTCACTCCAGAGCAGATGGGAACTCACGTCCCACGGCTGACAGATTGACTCAGAGTTTGAGAGACTGAAATGTTCA
>NW_012148174.1:1645975-1650578 GCF_000956105.1 Propithecus coquereli | reverse complement strand
AGGCTACCAGGAAAGAACCCTCGCCCCTTTCTTTGTAAAGAACAGAAATCCGAGTGTGTGACTGCAGCATTTGGCTTGCGTTTTGTAAGCTCTTTGGCCTCCTAAATTGTTAGTGAATTAAATGCCTTTCTGGCCTAGAGGCCGTGGGGTTTTTGTTGGGATGGTCAATCAGAGGCAAAGCGATATTCTGTGTTTCTCGTGAAGCTTCTTGGTCATGATTTGGTATTTTAAAGGGTGTGTTTTGCTATAGAGTTTGCCTTGAGTCGAACCAGGGATGGGAGTAGATAATGTATAAGAAGGCTTCAACATTCATGCACTTTCTTTTGGTTGATTGTAGCTCTCTACTTGGCTTCTTATGAGAGCGAAGGACCCGAAAATCACATAGAGAAAGACAGATGGAAGTCTTTACGGTGAGTGTCATTGCTGCCGCTTGCTGTGCAAGTCTAGAGCAAATGCTGGTTTACTTGAAGAAAGCCACATGCTTTCCACGGGACGTCACTGCCTTCCTGTCCTAAGTCGTCTGCACTTCATTTCCTTTTAACTGAATCTTTGTGGCTTAGAATTTTCATGACTATTATTCAGTTTTATTACCTTTTTTTGATATGGACAGATATACAATGACTCTTTTCTTTTTTGCAACTGAAATGACCCCATAGTATGGTTTAAGAAAAAAAGAAATTGACTAATTTTCTTTGTCTAAAATTCAGATCAAAGTTCAGACTTTATTTCTGAGTCGTTCTAATATCAGAAGTTTGTTTGACCTGAGATAAGGACCAGTTGGCTTGGTAAAGTTGGGTTTGTCACTTACCAACGAGATCTCAAAGCCCCTCTTTAGTTTGAGAGAGAGTTGGGACTTTAAACATAATCTGGAGTTTTTTCCAAATTTAAAAATTTTGCTATTGGTATTTTTCAAACAAAACTAGGATAGGGTTAAATTTGTATTTTAAACATTTGAGTTGCTTTAATAGGCAAAAGTGCATAGAATATAGTATGATATAATCAAGATTGCTATCATTTCTACTAGGAAACTCTGGGGCTGTATTCCTTTTCGTACTGGGTTTGACAAACGCATGTTCTCGTCATCGTTTTGTGGTCCCTGAGCCATCCGGGTGCCTTCGTTATACTTGATACTAGGCCAGATTTCACGAACCAAGATACCGCCTGTTTACTTGGTTTTGTGTGATTTTGTTTGTTTCAAAGGAAAATCTGGGTCTTCTTTGTACCTCTCAATGGCAAGGTCTGGAGTACGAAGGCATCGGTGGTGTTAGCCTTAGCACGAGTGCTGGTGATAGAGCCACTCACTGCAGACACTTAGATTCATCAATGACAATGACAAACACACCCTGAGGGCAGCCACCCTTCTCGTCACTTCTATTTAGACATCCCCAAGGTTCACGAAATGTGTCCTGAAGATGCTTGGATGCGCTAAGTAAACCTGTGCTAAGACCAGCTCCTGCCTAAAAGCTCTTTATCATTAGTGATCTTTGGTTTTTGTGTTTGTATTATAATATGAACCCACTCAAGATATAGATTTATCTGTAAACAAAGCTTTTGCCATCTGCGTTAATATTTGTTTTGAAGTGACTAGCAGTTTTCTCAAAGAACCAGTAAAGACTTCAAAGCTTGATTTTTTTTTTTTCTTTTTCTTCCTGGCTTTAATTCTGTAAGATCACACGTAAAACACAGGAAAGATACAATTAGTATCGGGCAAGGCATTTGAATCCGGGTTCAAATAGTCTGCCGCATTCTGTCTAATACTGTTTTCTTTATTATCCAGGTCAAGCCTCCTAGGCAGAGTTTAACACGTGGGATCTGATCGCTGCTGCTGCCGCCACCTCCTCCTCCTCCGCACCATGCAAATCATCGAGGAGCTGGCCTTTGTTTTCTGGCATCTAGGACTAGGAAAAATCACGAAGACCCCGCAGTCATCGGGGCGCCCCGGTCCGCTATGCAAGCAGCTCACTCCAGAGCAGATGGGAACTCACGTCCCACGGCTGACAGATTGACTCAGAGTTTGAGAGACTGAAATGTTCACTGACGACCACTCGAGAAAGAGTCCTCTGAAGATCCCGGCTCTGCGCATGATTCATCTCCTGGAATTTCCGTGTGAATCACAGCTCTGCACCTGGACGGAGCTTTCTTCTGTGTGTGTGTTTTTATTATTCGGTTGAACATTTGCTGCTAATGGGACTTGCCCAGCTTTGAGCGCTGGCTCTTCGGAAGCCCATGTTTAACTTAAATGAAAAAGGGAGAGGGGGGAGGGGGTCTAAAAGCCCCCCTGTTTGGATCCCAAACCACAGCTCAGCCAGTGTTGCCGGAGAGGGGCAAGACTGGTTGGACGCTGACTTTGTTTCCCGTTAGTGTGTGCTGTGTTGTCAATTCCTCTCCCCCCTCTTCCTACAAGGTCTTGAGTTGGCTGCTGGTTAGCAAACTCCTTTTTACCCATATAAGTTATTTAATATAATGATGAAGCTCAACACTGTGGTAGGAAAATAGCCACTAGGAAGAAAAAAAAAAAAGCAGAGTTTGTCCTTGGACTGCTGAACGTGCTAGAAGGACTTTTTTTTTGCCCTTCTTAGCTGTTTACAACTGACCACTGCTGTGTTCTACAGATGTATTTTTCAGTAGTTTTTTTGTTAGTTTTCCATGAAGCCTATTTTTTTTTTTCCTCTTGTAAATTTAAATGATCTGACTTTAAGGGTCTCGGGGAAAAACCCCACGGCGTAATTACAGTTTAATTTTTTTAACTGACTGTTATTTTTCATTACTTTTTGGAGTCTGTTGGTGACTCAACATGTCGACAAAGAATAAATTGGAAACGCTACCACCCACCCACCCCCCACCCCACGATAGCAGTGAATGAAACAAATGGAAAACACCTTGCTGTTAGTGGTTGCTCTAATTGTGAAACAGTTCACCTTGCTACACATCTAACTAAGCCTGGAGTCGCTCTGCAAACAGCCATTATATTTATTTGCTCTAGGAGAAACTGTAGAGTAGAAATCCATGCTAATGGAAAAAAAACAAAAGCACCATGTTCAAAAAAGAGATGTATCTGACAACTTAATAACTTGGTCCCAAACCCAGAGCGTGTGTGTGTGCGTGCTCACGGCATCTCGGCAGAACTAAAGTAGCTGCAGGCTGTCCCTTTCCCATCATCAATATAGTTTACACTTTGCAGCCAGCAGTTGTGGCACCGTTGTTTTCTTTCACGGATGGAACTGTTGGGTGGGTGGGCTGTAGTCACGGTAGATCAGCTCAAGGGACCCCCTAAAAACGTGTCTGTCCTGGAGGACGTTGCCTTAGGAGTGTGTGCAACGGCCTTTCTTTTCTAAAAGTGAATAATAGCAAGCGTCTAATAAATAGGTGCCAGGCACTTTCTGAGTGTTTGGCGTAGATCACGTCATCATCATCCCCACTTACTAGGTGTGGAAACAGGTGTATAATAATAATAATCTGTCCAAGGCCACCTAGCTAATGAGAGGTACAAAGAGTTGCACTCTGGGCCTTCTAATTTCAGAGCCCGGGCTTTGAACCACACCATCGAGGTATCTCAGATGTCAATCTCCTTGCAAAGGACCTGGGGGTCTTGTTCACATGCAGGTTTGACTCTGGGGGTCTGGGGCGGAGCCCAGGTGTGGCTGCAGCTGCCCGTGTGCGGACGGCGCAGAGAGAGCAGCAGCGAGGCTCTCCCGCCGCGTTCGTAGCAGGAGATTTTAACTCACAGGAGTAGCTGAGTGATGCGCAGAGAGGCCAACGCCGTGGAAAGATCATTACTCACGTTTCCGGAGAGAAGGGACCGCAGGGGAAGCACCAGGGGCAGTCAGGAGGCCGTGGCCTTGGCCGAGTTTCCCGCAGGAAGGGCGGGGCAGGGCCGGTCTGGATGATTCCGGTGGGCTCTGGGCTGCAGGTGGAACGGTCTCTGCTTGCCTGGTACCGGGCCCTGGGATCGAAGTGGGAAATGCCACTGGTGAGTCTGCACCCCTGTTATCCCCCCAATAGCTGTCCCTCTCCCGCTTCCGTAAACTGCTCACGGCAACTCCCGTGCCAGGAACCGAGGTGGCTGATCCTGGCCCTGCTGAAGATAACCACATTGCAACTGTCACCTGCGCCCCGTCCCCTCCCTAAACAAAGTGTATAAAAGACCGTTACACTCTTTGTTCAGGGCTCAGAATTTGGTGGCGAGTCCCCTGAGCCCGCCGGCGTAATTAAACCTGTTCTGCTGCACTTCAGGGCGCCTCTTGGTCTGTTCCCGGCAATCTTGCTGTAACAGGATGACTTAGGAATATGTCTGTATTTCTGTGGTGTGCGAGACTTCGGCACTAAGGGGAGGGTTGGGGGTGTGTTCCCTGCGTTTGTTAGGCAAACTCCTGGGCCCAGGCCTTTGCTGTCGCCCAGAATGAGCCAGCCCTGGGAGGGTCAGTCTCTCCTCTAATGGCAAGATTTTTAAGATGTCAGAACATCACAAGATACAGAAAACTTAAAAAAAACATGATTAATATTAATACAACCCCAGAATATGGCCTTTCCCCGAACCCTGTGTCACTTTAGTTATTGCCGTGACAGCCACCATGTTGATTATTCACCCGTCTACATCAGGGGT
>NW_012148174.1:1643440-1645925 GCF_000956105.1 Propithecus coquereli | reverse complement strand
TAATCTCTTGTATCCTTTGATGAGAAGATAAGTGTCGATCTGTCCAAACAAACCAGAATCTTTTGTTTCCTCTAGATTGTGATACCGTTCTTCAGTCTCTTAATCAAAGATATTTATTTCCTCAATGAGGGCTGTGCCAACCGCCTTCCAAATGGCCATGTCAATTTCGAGGTGAGTATCGTAAAGTAGGACGCGGAAATCTGAGCACAGGGAGGGGGCGGATGCTCCTGCCCTGCAGCCCAGGCGGCCAAAGCCCATTGTGCAGCTGGAGGACAAATTGTCTCTTTCCCTACTATTTTGTAAGAAAGTAACAACACCGAGTAGAATAGAGTAGCTGCACCATTATTATTACGATTATTATTATCCTTCTTGTTATTTTCTGAGGGAGCTTGAGTAAGTTTTCACCTATATCCAGCAAATAGAGTTTTTTATTAAGTATATAATTCAGAAGATTAAAAACCAGAAGGAAGCGTTTTTTAAATTATCTCTTCCAAGCCCGTAATTTTCGGTGACTGCCTTTAAATTCTTTTCTTCTCTTCTTTTCCAGAAATTCTGGGAACTGGCCAAACAAGTGAGTGAATTTATGACGTGGAAGCAGGTGGAGTGTCCGTTCGAGAGGGACCGGAAGATCTTGCAGTACCTGCTCACCGTGCCAGTCTTCAGTGAAGACGGTGAGCCCGCGCGGTCGGCGCTGCCCGCGCGCCCGAATCCTGTGTGCAGGAAATTAGCGCAGAAATACGTGCGCTTGGTTCCTCGTATAACACGAGGTCTCTCCTCTGATCTGTTCCATCTTAAGAGTTTTCCTGTTTCACAGAAGACCTTATGATTTATCCCTAAAGTATTTGCACTTAATATCCACCCATAAACAGTATGTTTCTGTGTTTAAACATTCTTGATGATGCCAGATCTTGCAGATCTTTAGGGACAAATGGAGTTATTGAAGGATTTTTTTTCTTTTTACCCATTTGAGCTTCCATCAATGGAGAGAAAGGTGTTTTGTGGTATGTTGATAGTCAAGATAATTTGGGGAAAAAGAGACCCAGAACAGTAAATTGTTACCCGCTGCTGTTCAGAAAAAGTAGTAGAAAGTCTTGACCTGTTAAAACCTTTGGGAATTTTGGGTTGGAAAGTTGTTCAATTCCTTCCGGAAAAAACTCACCGGAAGAGAGTTAGAGTTCATAAAAGATTTGGGGATTTATCTTACTGATTTGTTACATCTTAATATAATAGGACTCGGTCGCACCTGTTAACTAACAATTTCTCATAGTAGATGGATACTGTTTCCAATAATGACTGAAGAACATTTTAAATTAATAGTACCTATTCCAGAACGGGGCTTGATTGTTTTAAATCTCTACAAATGGGATTAATAACAAACTTTTAAATTTTTGGATGAAGAGTCTTTCTGATTTAAACTACCTACTAAGTGTTTTTTAAAAACCGAGGCTACCAGGAAAGAACCCTCGCCCCTTTCTTTGTAAAGAACAGAAATCCGAGTGTGTGACTGCAGCATTTGGCTTGCGTTTTGTAAGCTCTTTGGCCTCCTAAATTGTTAGTGAATTAAATGCCTTTCTGGCCTAGAGGCCGTGGGGTTTTTGTTGGGATGGTCAATCAGAGGCAAAGCGATATTCTGTGTTTCTCGTGAAGCTTCTTGGTCATGATTTGGTATTTTAAAGGGTGTGTTTTGCTATAGAGTTTGCCTTGAGTCGAACCAGGGATGGGAGTAGATAATGTATAAGAAGGCTTCAACATTCATGCACTTTCTTTTGGTTGATTGTAGCTCTCTACTTGGCTTCTTATGAGAGCGAAGGACCCGAAAATCACATAGAGAAAGACAGATGGAAGTCTTTACGGTGAGTGTCATTGCTGCCGCTTGCTGTGCAAGTCTAGAGCAAATGCTGGTTTACTTGAAGAAAGCCACATGCTTTCCACGGGACGTCACTGCCTTCCTGTCCTAAGTCGTCTGCACTTCATTTCCTTTTAACTGAATCTTTGTGGCTTAGAATTTTCATGACTATTATTCAGTTTTATTACCTTTTTTTGATATGGACAGATATACAATGACTCTTTTCTTTTTTGCAACTGAAATGACCCCATAGTATGGTTTAAGAAAAAAAGAAATTGACTAATTTTCTTTGTCTAAAATTCAGATCAAAGTTCAGACTTTATTTCTGAGTCGTTCTAATATCAGAAGTTTGTTTGACCTGAGATAAGGACCAGTTGGCTTGGTAAAGTTGGGTTTGTCACTTACCAACGAGATCTCAAAGCCCCTCTTTAGTTTGAGAGAGAGTTGGGACTTTAAACATAATCTGGAGTTTTTTCCAAATTTAAAAATTTTGCTATTGGTATTTTTCAAACAAAACTAGGATAGGGTTAAATTTGTATTTTAAACATTTGAGTTGCTTTAATAGGCAAAAGTGCATAGAATATAGTATGATATAATCAAGATTGCTATCATTTCTACTAGGAAACTCTGGGGCTGTAT
>NW_012148174.1:1634907-1637341 GCF_000956105.1 Propithecus coquereli | reverse complement strand
CAACCAACACCCAAATACTTAGTACTACAAAAATGCCATCGTGCCTCATCACTAAGGTAACCAACATCCTGACTTTTCACACCACAAAAATAGTTCGGACTTTATATAAGTGTAATTATACAGTTTGTACAGAAAGGAGGTATATATCTTCTTTCACTCCATTGTATGTTTGTGAGATTATCCGTATTTTTGTGCATTGTAATAACTGATGAATTACTATTGTATTTTTCAGTAGAGTGATACAGAATTTTTGCTTAAAAAAAAAAAAGAACAGCATCCAGTAGCAGTTAAAATCAAGCCCTACAATGAAACATTGTACACAGAGGGCAAATTGGCACAATCCATCAAAACTAAAATACATGTACGCTTTGACTTAAAAATTCAACTTCTGGGAAATCATTCCACGGATACACTCATGTGTGAAATGACATATTTTTCAAGCATATTCTTGCAGCATTGTTTATGGAAGATAAAGATTGGGACCAACCTAATTGCTTATTGGTAAGGGTCTGAACAATCAGGATATGAAGTATCTATGCAGTAGCATATAATGTAGCCATTAAGAAAAATAAGTCATCTCCATATTCTAGATGCCGTCAAAACTCAACAGGCTATGGAAACTTGAGAAAATTGGCTTCCGTCTTTGGATTTCACTTTCTTCATTTGTAAAATTTGATAAGAAGTAGTACCAACTGTGAACTAAAACAAAATTTTAAGGCTCACCCCCCCACTGGCTGACTAAATGGACCCCCTCGTGGCCAAAGGAATATCCTAAAACTAAATTGCCTGCCACGAGGAGGGAGGTCAGACATGCCTTATCACGCCTCCCTCCCTTCTTGGAGACATCCTTTGTAACCCATTAGCAGGCCTAAGGCTATGTGAGACACACCTGCAGGTCCTCAACTTACACAACAAATATATGGGTGGCTTTTCTGATCCACAGACCTCCTCATCTTAAAACATTCCAAGCCTTTAGACAAAGCTTCAAATCTTTAACCAATTACAAGTCAAAGAATCTTTAAACCCAACTATAACCTGTAAGTCCCCGAGATGGCCCACCTTTTCGGGCCAAACCAATGTATGCCTCCCACGTATTGATTTATGACTTTACCTGTCACCCCTGTCTCCCTGAAATGTATAAAACCAAACTGTAACCCAGCCACACCGAGTCCAGTTGCTCAAGACCTCTTGGGTGTGGCTCCGGGTCACGGTCCTCAAATTTGGCTCAGAGTAAATCTCTTTAAAATTATTTTACAGAGTTTGGTCTTTTTTCTGTTGACACAGCCTTATGGATGTATGTATGTATGTATGTATGTATGTATGTATGTGTGTGTGTGTGTGTGTGTGTGTGTAAAGTGCTTAGGACAGTGCCTGGTTCATAGTAAACATGCAATAAAAAATAACGAACATTTAAAAAAAAAAAAAAGAAGAATGTTAAGAACTCAGAACTCTCCCAGATTTCCGGGACTTTGGGGACGTCTTCCCGCCTTCTTGGACTTCATTATCCTCACTGATAAGGGATGGGTCTGGACCAATTGATCTGGAAGGGCCTCAGGGGTCTAAGAGTCTGCGGGTTTGGAAAGCACCTTTTCCGTTTGCAGGATTAAAAGGTAAATTAGCAAGTAAAGGTAGATTCCTGCCTTTGTGCCTCCAGCCTTCTCCTCCTGCCTCTTTTGTGTTTTGATTGTATTTAAAGAGGGAAGGAAGGATAGACTAATGGCTTCTTTGTGAGAGACAGAGGAGTGTTAAAGTCTCACCCCTCCAGGTTCAGGCAACCTAACAGGAGAGACTTCTTCCTAGTGGAGAGTGATCAGTCTTTACCCTGACCGGTTACCCAGACCCCAAATCAGAAAACAGCCTCTGTGCAAGATCAGTTTGTTGCATGATTTCAAAGGTGCTAGATCAAGAAGGCATAATCTCTAAAGACTACAAAAGTAGCTTTGCTGTGGAGACTACACGGCTGTTGCAACTGTGCTTGTTGGCATAGATAAGAATCACGTATAACCCGCCTGTGCACACCTGGTCATTTACAAATGAGTCACTACTTGGCTTAAAAGATCAAGACTTAGGGAAGTGGTGATCAGAGCCCTCTTCTGCATTTGGTCAAGTTTCACTGCTTGGGCCAGAGGACGGACCTCCTTTGAGGCTGTCCCGACAGGGCGGGCTGTTGAATTGGACATAGTTGGGGGAGAGTCCTACACGAAGGAAACCAGGACCCGCTCAGTCCCCGGGGGATGGAAACCTTCTTTCCTTGGGCTATAAATGCTCCACAAATCCTAATCCAGGACGGGCTCTGCAGAAGACAAAGGATCAAAGGAAGAAGACAAACAAAAACCCCCGGGCTGGTCCCAGCACTCTGGGAGGCCGAGGCGGGCAGATTGTTTGAGCTCAGGAGTTCGAAACCAGCCTGAGCAAGAGCGAGACCCCGTCTCTA
>NW_012148174.1:1621147-1634522 GCF_000956105.1 Propithecus coquereli | reverse complement strand
ATTATTTTCAATTACAGTAACTTATTCAACCGACTCCATAAGATAAATTTCATAAAATTCTGGAAAACAGGCATTAGCAATCTCTTCCCACCTATTCCAAAATGCATAACCCCTTTGAGAAGCGCAAAGAGGAGCTGGAGGCGGCGCTGGCTCTCTCTCCGCGGGTTCGGCCTTAGGCGGGACAAGGGATAACCCGGGGGGTTCTTAGGTGTCCCCGAAAGGCTCCAGAATTGTAAAATGCTTTCTGTCCTTCAGGGTATTCTCGTGCAATTAGGCTTAAAGATGAATCCAACCTTTGAGGATGGAGGCCAGGTTCACAGAGGGATAAGGGGTCCCTTAGCTCCACCCTTGAGTCGTATCAGCAGGTGAGACTGCAGGTCTACGGCCCAAACATTCTTACCAGCAGGACTTCCCCCGTTCAGAGAGCGCAGAGGACGCTGAAGGCAGCTCTTTGGTTTTTCTCCTGAAGTGAGTCCATCTTGAGCCTGGAGGGGAGTCTTTTCACTCCCGTCCTGCACGGTGCAGGGTCGGCTGTTACACTTTTAATTTTTAGCCTCTTTTTCTCCTCACTGAAACGAGCGGTTCTGCTGGAGATGTTTGGAATGGAGGAAGAGAGATCTACCGAGACTGGCTACCTAGCACAGTGCCCAGGTGAGGCTGCGTCTAGAGAGGTCTCTTTTCTTTTCTTACCAGCAAAGAGTCCTGGCAATTATCCTTGATCCAACGGGCCTGGGCCTCGGGAGGCCCGTGGCCACGTGCCCACCCACAGCTGCAGAGGATTGGGAGATGGAGGGAGGGAACTCGGCCCTGCCCACGGCTGACGACGCCATTTCCAGCAAGATTTCCAGAAACACGATGTTCCCAGCTCCCTCCTGCCCCGGACCGCGCCGCGGTGCGAGCTTTCCTGCCGTCCTCTCTCCAAACCGGGGCGTCCATGTTTCTTCAAGGTCTACCGATCTTGGTGAGTAATTTGAAAGATTTGAAGTTTGAAATTGTTCGTCTGATTCAGACTATTGTGTGGTGGAGACGCCTTTCGTGTTGGCTTTCCAGCTGGTGGAGTTGTAGGGCAGATTGTGGAGTGAACTTTAACAACTTGTGCAGCAAGGGGAGAAACGTGGGTGGGACCTTCTAAAGCTATAAAATGTAAGAGGCTCAAGGTGTTACCAGGTGAATATCAGTGGTTCTTGAGATTGCACCTTCAGATACAACCAGGAACCGACACTTCTAGCCACCTCCGCCGCGTCCGGACTCTGCCATCTTTTGCTGGATTAAGGCCTCGTCTCCTACACCCCTGCCTTCCGCTGGTCTAGCGGCCGCGTGTCGGCTGGGATAGTTGTTTAGAACACGGGTCCATTTCTGTCACTCACCCCGTCGCTCATAGTCCTGTGATGGTCTCTTGTCTCACTGCAGGTGAGGTCCAAGGCCCCGGGAGATCTAACCCTGCTTCTCCCCAGCTCACCTCCTACGATCCTCCCCCGACCGCGCAGCTCCAGCCCTGCTCTCCTCGCGAGTCTGTGCACGCGCCGAGCCCTGCCCTTACCATTACCTTGGCCTGGAACATTCCGTCCCAGACAGGGCCATGGCCCATTCCCTGCTCTTCATCAGCTCTCTGCTCAAACCTCCCCTTGTCCCCGAGGCCTTCTGGCCCCCTCCAAATCGGCTACCGTCCCCCAGCACTTCCGTGAGTTTGGAAAGAGGAAACGTTACTATTATAGGCTAGGTTCCCTTTTAACTTCTTGATGTAGGTAACTCGTTGACTTGCGATTACCCTATGAAATGGAAACGATTATTCTTCTTTAAAGGGGTACAGGAACTGTGGCTGAGGGTCATTAAAATGTGCTTCGGGTCACAAAACTGGTAAGCGGCAGAAGTCAGATTTATCTATGTCTGCCTGACTCTTAAAGTGATGCTGCTCTTCATTGCTGTGTAATTCTACTCGATAGATTAGGCAGATTCAAAAGACATGTTAGAACTTGATTTTGGGATGGGTGAGGTGGCTCACGGCTGTAATCCCAGCACTCGGGGAGGCTGAGGCAGGAGGATCCCTTGAGCCCAGGAGTTGGAGGTTGCTGTGAGCTATGATGATGCCACTGCACTCTAGCCAGGGCAACAGAGCGAGACTCTGTCTCAAAAACAAACAAACAAACAAAACTTGATTTTGGCAAGTTTTAAAGTAATTATTTCTGTCATCTTGTTGGCAAACAAATTTAGACTGTATCACAGCACAGTTAGGAGAATTCTGAGCTTGCTGAACAATGGTTCCCACAGAGCGTGGATTAGTGAGTCAGCATCCACCTGTATACAGGTGTCTAATGGTGGGATCGTATCCTGCCTCTGCCCTGTTCTTGCTTTCATTCTTGTCATTGACCAAGATGAAGATTGAAAAGGCCACAAAACTGATGTGGCATCAATATTCCATTGTGTTTCGTTGCAATAATCAATTAAATCAAAGTTTGACAGGTTGAAGTTAAATCTTTCATCTACATTCAAAACTCAAGCTTCTAATTTCAGGTTGAGGAAAACATGTCTTACAAAAGTTCATGTAAAGGAACCTCATGACTTTAGCTGCCCCCTCTCTCTGTGTACACAAGAGTGTGGTATCACACAGGTGTCTCAGCGGACACCTTCGTCTCACTAAGAAAAGCCCTTCATCCAGAATGAGGAAGAATAGAGGTTAGTTGGGCTGCTAAACCACATCTGTTTTATTTTTTCCTGTTGTTTTGTTATCTTATTGTTTTCAAGCTTTTAGGGGAACGTTACAAACTCAGGAGCACCAAGAGGACTGTATAAGCAGGTGAATCTTAGAAATCAAACCATAGGGGAGATTTTTCTGGACCCAGAGTTGTTAAACCTGAAAGGAAGACTTGGAAAATTACCTGTTGTCAGGAGGCTTGCCATATTGGGTAAAGGGGAAGAATTAGAGCCAGTAAGTGAGAATTACAAGGAAGCAGATTTCAAGTTAATGTAACTATTAAATATTTTCTAACGAATAACTATGTCCTGCATCCCTAATGGTTCAGAAGATATTCCCGTGGGTAGTAACATAACCATGTCCCTCCCTACCTCACGGTGTCCGCTCACCAGTGAGACAGCCAGTTTGCTCAATTATAAATGTTGACCTGCTTAAATGTAATCACTGAAGTTGCTGTAAAAGTCAGTAGTGACACAGAAGAAAGAGTGATTAATTCTCTCTCCCTAGGTGGTCAGGGGTATTTCACAGAAGTGATAATTAAGCATAACTTAGAAACACAGGTAAGAGTGTTTCTGGGAGATGAGTGCTAGGGAAATGCTCCCAGGAGAAACCAGTAGGGGAGTCAGGGATATCATATGAGGTTGGGAAGAAGGCAAGCAAGGGTGCAATCTCAGGTGAGGTCCCCAGACTCAGCCTGATCCCATGGGGAAATCTGGAGCAAAAATTACAGCTCAGAGTTGGTTACTCTTGAGGCAAAAGAGCTAAGCTTTTTTTTTTTTTTTTTTGAGACAGAGTCTCACTCTGTTGTCCGGGCTAGAGTGTCATGGCGTCAGCCTGGCTCACAGCAACCTCAAACTCCTGGGCTCAAGCGAGCCTCCTGCCTCAGCCTCCCGAGTAGCTGGGACTACAGGGATGCGCCACCATGCCCGGCTAATTTTTTCTGTATATTTTTAGTTGTCCGATTAATTTCTTTCTAATTTTAGTAGAGACGGGTTCTCGCTCTTGCTCAGGCTGGTTTTGAACTCCTGAGCTCAAACAATCCGCCCACCTCGGCCTCCCAGAGAGCTAGGATTACAGGCGTGAGCCACCACACCTGGCCAAGAGCTAAGCTTTTGTACTTCCACCTCAGTCTGTCCTTGGTTATGGGCTCCCCTGTCGGAGGGGGGCTGGGGATGCAAAGTGCCCAGGTATAGCCAGGGTATCTCCAGGGCATCCTCTGAGGGTCACAGGGGTGGGGTGTGAGCCGTTAGCAGCAAGGCACGCAGAAGCTGGAAGATGGGAGCATGCTACCGTTGGAGGATCACATCTGGTTGAGATCTGGTGGGATCACCAAAAGTGTCCTTTATCAGAGACACGAAAAAGAGGGTCTCCCAGCAAAAGAGCTAGCTGAGCAAAGGTGTGGAATATAATGTATGCTTAGAGGGATGGGTGCAGTCCCGCTGGAGCATAAAAGGTGAATAGGAGGAACCAGGCGACAGAGCTAAGGTGGGAGACTTTCGTGATACCAAGAAAAAAAATCCTCCTCGAGCTCAAGAGAGGCAGAAATCTCATGGAAATCTTAGCGGAAAAAAAGCTGTCATATATTGATGCTTCATGGAGGGTTTTTCTGGAAGCCGATTCAGGTGTTTCTGGAAGGTGATTTAGGATCCAGGTGCTCCAAGGATCTCCTAGGCAGGAGTTAATGGATTATTTCAGCTCAAGGTTGAGAGCCTGGGAGAGACCCAGCTGACTGTCACTGGCCGTGCCTGAGCAGAACATTTCGTATCAGCACCTTTCTTAATTTGCTGGAAAGCCCGGGGCAGGTGTAGGCCCTGGTACCCATCAGCTGTCACCAGGAGCGCAGGGTGATAGGGAGCAGGGCACGACAGGGAGATTGAAGGGAATGGTGGCCGTGATTGGCCAGGAGCCAGATCCAGAAGACCTTTGTCAGTTTCCACGGCTGTGGGACCTCAGGACCCGGCAAGTGTGAGTGACAGGGGGTGGCCATGAGGTGAGGGAGGCAATGGGAGCACAAGTGGGGCCTCCTTAAATTTTGCACCCTAGGTGATTCCCTTACCTCAAGCTTCCTGGCCTCAAAACTCAGTGCTGTAGCTCAGCGACATACAGGTTAGCACTTTGAGATTAGCTCAGCTGGTCGGTTCTTCTGCTCGTCTAGACCAGCCTTGTTCATGTGTCTGTGCTCAGCTGGGTTCGGCTGGTGGATGCTGACTTGGCTGCAGTTTCTGGGATGACTGTCTCTCATCCCCCGACCCCCTTGGCCTGAGCTTGTTCCCCTGGACTTCACAAGGTCTCAAAGAAGAGCAAGAGCGCATGTGTCAAGTTTTCTGCTGTTCCATGGGCCAAAGCAGTCACACGTCCAAGCCCAGAGTCGAGGGGTGGAGCAGCTGACCTCATCTCCTGATGGGAAGAGCTGCAGTCACTTTGCAAAGGTGCACAGGGAAGGGAAAAATGTGTTGCCATTTTTTAATTTAACAAAAGCCACACGTACTAAGGAAAGGAACTTGGTTTCTGTACGATAGTCACGGGAGCCACTGAAGAGTTTCTAGCTGTGTAGTGTTATGATCGTCACTCTGGCAGCCGCAAGACAGGACGATCGGCAGGCGAGACAGGGATAATAAACAAATCAGGTGCAGACGAAAAACAAGGAAACCTGTAGCAAGGTGTGAGGGTGGAGAAGAGAGGACAGAATCTAGAATATTTAACTTCAGAATGACCGGGTATTGATGACATAATCGGCGTGCTGGGAAAAACAACACACTGGAATTTCACCTAATCCATTTCAAGCTGGGGGTTTCCAGTTTCAGCTGGTGCTGAAAGCTTCCCTCCGCCCATGGCTATTCCGGCCGTGGTGGCCTTCAAAACTCCTCCCACCTTCACTTCTTTACTATTTCTTGTCAGCCAACAATCTCACCTGCTGTTCATCAGGAAAACTGAGGTCAGTGGGGCGTTGGGGGACAAACGGACTCAACTTCCATCTGTCTCCACCTACTCCTCACCCTTCTTCCTGACTCCTCCCTGTCTGCGCTCAACGTGACCGTCTGCCAGGGCTCTCCGAGGACAGCGTCTTCCTGTCCAAGGTCGAGGCCTCCTCCTGTGGTCTCCATCCCATTTTCCCCCCTCCTTGGATCTCATTACATCTCCTTTCACAAAAGGTTACGGCCCCTTTTGTAAAGTTTCGGTACCACGGGGAGAAAGGCGTGGCGTTGCTTTCAGCATGTCTGTCACGGGTGCCTAGCAAACGGTCAAACACTTAAAAACCAGTTTGGGCATTTTATACGCATAAGGCAGCCAAGAAGGAAATTTCTTTGTTTCTGGTTCTGGCTTTGGAACTGTATGAAAATTGTTAATTCTCCCCCATGTCTACACAGCATAGCTGTTTTCCCCGGGTTTATATAACTCTGGTATTTTACCTGAAACAGTAAATTGTCAGTGAGATGCTCTGGGGTCCAAAGGAGAGACGGAGACACTGGAAGGAGATCAGAGAGGAGGGACAGACGTGACGAGGAGCGGGAGGGTTCGTTGACACGGAAACACGAAAGCAGAACCAACGAGGCGATGACTCACGGCACGATAACCGTCTGCAAACGCCGAGCGTGTGATGTGAGTGCCAGGAAGTCATCGCCTCCCTCGGCACAAAGACGCAATCTGCGCTTTAACATGGCGGACAAAATAAATAGACGCGGCATTCGGACTTGCAGTCGCAGGAGGAAAAAACCCAATGGGTGGAATTGCCATGATGCCGCTGAGACGACTTCCTCTCTGAGGACGACTCCCATTCATCCTCCCTTCCATCTGTGCATCTCCCCGTTTATTCCTTTCTTCAACAAACCGTGAGCACTTCCAGAGCCAGAAAGAGACCGTCTCTTCAGCTCTCCCCATTCACACCTCAGAGGGCTCCGGCCTCTGATGTTTCCCTTCCTTCTGTCGCCCGCGCTGTCTTCCTGAACCCCCTTCGTTGGTTTTTTCCAACAACAGTCAAGAAATTATTGCCAATAAAAGGCCGAAGCAATAGCATCTGGATGTATAAGTTATCTCAGGAAAATAAGTTCCACGGCAGCCTGGACACGGCGCGCAAAGCTGCTGCTCCTGCTGGGGGCGGCCCAGGCCAGGGCGTGAGCCTGGTCCAGTGTAGCCCATCACCCCGAGTTGTGCCCCGGGCTCCCCTTACAGACTCTCCTTTCCTCCTATGTGACGTTGCCTCACCCCCCGCCATCATCACCTTGCTGGATCTCCAGGACAGGGGGAGGCCCACTTCCAAGCAGAGGGATGAAAGCGTCCCTTTTCCCAGGAAATTTACCGTCCGTATCCCTGAAGCCAAGGAGATCACAATTTCACGATTGCCCGTTCATTCAACAAACTCACGCTGAGTGCTGGGCTCTTTGCTGCAAGCTGCAAGCTGGCGTCACGGAGATTGCCTGAGACAGAGTCTCAGCTTCACGGAGTTTTCTGGGGACTTCTTGCAGCGCTAGAGACAATCACTTAGGGACTGTATTTTACAAAGTGTCCATGTCTAAAGCCCGGTGTGGGATGATAGCTACCGAGTCGTGTGTGTCGACGGGATAGGACCAGGCAGGACGGAGTCGGTAGTTGAGAAGCTGCTTGAAGGAAGAATCCAAGGAGGCTTAGCTAACTGTGGAGGGGTGGGGATTGGAGGTGGAAAATTGCTAAATGTGTTAGACCCAACAGGGATAAAGGGTGAGTCTCTGAATCCCGGCACTGATGTCCAACAGTGACAGCTGAGAGAGAGGCCATGGGCCTCAAAAATGACCAGGGCATCCTGCTTTTGGAAGAACCGAGAATGAAGCTGGGAAGTGGAGCTAAAGGAGGAGACTGCTGGATTTCCTGGAACAGAAAGGAAACTGGGCGTTAGATATTTAAGGGGTCTTCGTCGCCATCAAGTGGTAAAAATAAGAATAGCTCTAAAAAAATTTAATAGGAATTAATTTTTCTAAGCAGCAGGGAGGTTGGAAGCAATTAAATTTGAAAGTGAAATGGGTTTGAAAGGCTTTATTTCATCAGGGCACCATCACGATTGTGGAACTTTTCCTCTTTTTGTAGGTTCTGTATTCATTTGTTCTCCTAAGTTCTATTTGTGGCGCTATCGTCCAAGTACCGTAGCTGGAGTCGACGACAAGTACATCGCTGGGGAAATGCTGCCACCTGGTGGCCGATGTAGAAAGAAGCCCCGAGGGCAAGTGAGAAATTGTTTATTAACTTCTCAAAGAGAAACCGGGATCCTTTAAAGCAGGGATTTATCCCTAAGCAAAATTTGAAGCCAGCACAATTTACCCTCCTTTCCTTAGGGAAAGCCCATACATAGCTTTTGAACTGTAGCCGGTCACTTCTGTGTGACTTTGGGTAAATTAATTTGTTCGCTCCTGTTTCCTTCTCTGTAAAATGGGCATAACCCCACAAAAATAAATAGTAATTATTTTCCATTATCATTTGCCTCCTTTCTCACAGGCACTTCTTGTATTTTTCCATTCCCTGGATAGAAAAAGGTTCTGCGCTTTCACAAATTCGCACTAAAGTGTGTGTGACTGCCACGACATTTCCTAGTCAGGGCAGTCCGTAAAATGTAGGTGTGAGAAAAAACATTTATTTTTATAACTGAACATAATTTTCTAGATCTTAGATCCTCCCCTGCCCTCTACTTTGGCAATTTCTAATATTTTGAGTCCAGCTCAGTAGAAGTTCAAAGTGAAAACTCAGTGTAGACATCAGCCTCCTAGCTGATAAAATTTACCTTTCAGGTATTTTTGAACCTGTCTCTGTTCTCCTGATGCCTCTGACTGAGGCTACAAAGCCTGTGTGTGGAGCATCCAGGCTCTGCATTAGCTCCGATCAGATTCCCAGGAGACCTGCCGCCCGCCCATTCTGTTCTATTTCCCGATGCACCGTTCCTTGCTGTGAAACCACACGTTCACAGAAGGCTGTAGATGACCTTGCAGAGTCCATCTAAGATTCAGGAGACTTGATTTTTTCCCTGGAATGTGACACCGATGTGTTCTGCCGTTCATTGAATTCATCTAGTTCTCTTTCTCTCTCACTTGTGTAGGATTATTAAGTAAAACACTCCCCCTTCCTTGCAAATGTTAGCTGCTTATTTTCAGGAATTCAGCTCAGCTATTTCAAATGTCTCCCCCATGTATGTCAAGCGCCGTAGCAGACACTTGGAGGCAGGATGCAGAGTAAAGAAAGGGACTAAGAACTTCAGGATGAGGGTGTTGTTCCCATTTTATAGATAAGTAAACTGAGTCTCGGAGAAGCCAATGAAATTGCATGAGGCCACCGAGCTGGGAAGAGCCGGCATGCAGACACAAGTCAATTTGCTTCCAAAGACTACGTCCTTCTCATTGTCTTAGTTTGCTACAAAGACGATAGGACGATGGCTTCTGTCCCCAAGGGGCTTTCGGTCTGGAACAGGTGACCGTACCTGTACAATAACTATAACTCAAGGAACAGTCTGTAAGTTCTGCATAACAGGCAAATACAGGGCTGCACAAGAATGGTAAATGTGAAAATTATTTAGGGTTATGTTTAGGTCTTTGTTACTGGTGATGTTGTTACCATGGTTACAGCCTGACCCTCTTTCGGAGCTCTGAACTAAAAGCTGCCGGGCCGTGTATGCAGGTACAGTGAGGTTAATGAATAAAGCCACGCCACAGATGACAGCCAGTGCTGGTATCATAGCTGTTCAGGGAACTCGAAGCTTGGCAGGAGCAGCGAGGAACAGCCCCGGTTGCGATGCCCGGACTCTGCACCATCCTCCTTTCTGTGGTCTGCAGTTTGGCCCTTTCTGTGCCCAGCGACGTGGCCGGCTCCTCCAGGAGCCAATGCTGACCCGAGCTTGTCCCGCTGCTGCTACCCCAGGGCAAGTTCACCCCGCCCCCCGCATGCAGGAGCGAAGGATTTCAGAAGTCCCCCTGCAACATTCTGTGGGGAACCAGACACTCACGCTCCGCAGAGGTGAAACCCCAGGCCCGATTCCAGACTCGTATCCTCTGAACCTCGATGAGAGAATCGTTGCTGCGTTCGGAGGCTACGGATCTGGCCCAATAAAAACAAACCAGTTTACGACCGTGTTGCAGACGCATTCCCCTTGCAACTGGCTGCTAAGAGGCGTCCCATGCTAGGTGTGCGGCCCAGTGACAATGGTTACCCCCAGCCCCAAAGCGAAGATTCATTCGGTTTGGGGATAGGACGTTCTTGGGAGCAGACCCACCACGTTCTGGAAGCCCAGAAGGTTGCTGGGGTTGGAACACCTGCAGCCACCGCCTGGGGATTGAGAAGCACTTGTCCCGGCTGGGAGTCTGGCCACAGGTCTCTGCTCGGCAGGAACAAGATCTGGCCCGTGTCACGTTCTTCCAGGCTTAATCGACTCAGCAAGCAAAGTGGAAACAGCCTCCCTGCCCCTCTGGGTCAGCCGAGTGCATGGTGTGGTCTGACGCGGCTGTATAGACCAAACCTGCACCGTGTCCCCCGGAGAGCTATGCAGGCTTCCCGGGGTGCGTGATTTCTGCAACGACAGTTCTTTAACGGGGAAAATAATAGCCTTAGGTGCACCGGGAAGAAGGTGAAACTTTGAATAGT
This sequence comes from Propithecus coquereli, assembly GCF_000956105.1. Classification (NCBI taxonomy): domain Eukaryota; kingdom Metazoa; phylum Chordata; class Mammalia; order Primates; family Indriidae; genus Propithecus; species Propithecus coquereli. The sequence continues at coordinate 1,624,237 of NW_012148174.1, read as the reverse complement.
AATGACGGTTTATTAATGCGTATCTTTAAATGGTTTCCTTTATTTAGCTGAACAGATGAGGTTTGGATGCGGCACGATGATACGAAGCAAGTGGTTCTGGAACTTCTATTTAAGACTCTGTCTTGTCTCTTCGAGTGTGGCCCCATCGAATAGGCAGATACGGGGGACTTTTTAATGCCTTCCCCCCGTGACTCTCTTCCTGGGGGTGGGGACTGGGAGAGGCAGCTTGGAGCCGGCTTCGCAAAGCTTGGCAAAGCGAACGTTCGGAGTGGAACTTGGACCCGGATCGTGGTCCGAGACGCTCACGCTTTCTCGACTGTCTCCCCGCCCCGTGGAGGAGGACTTTTCATCTAGTGTTTGTTTTCTGACACTAAAGCCATAATTTAAAAAATTATTTCCAGCAAGGGTCCCTATGTTACCTGACTTGTCTCACTTTAATGTCCTGTATCCTGTCTCTTCTTTCTTCAAAGATAATACACTAGGGTATTCTGGAAGAGATTTGGACCTGAGAGCTGTTGTTGTCGTTTTAAATCTCTGAGAAGAAATCAAGAAAAATATCGTTCGCAAGATGTTTAAGTGTTTTCTCCCGCATTAGGGATGGAGGGTTAGATTCACCTTTGGGGCAGACTCTTCTTTTTATCCTGTGCAAACCTAAAACAGAACAAATACTTGGCGGAAGACCAGGTTACTTATGCAGAATGTCCACCATTCCGTAGTTCTTTGGAGAAAAATTAAGTGCAGCGAAGCAAGCCAAAACCGGGAAAATTAAATGTTTTGTTGGTATTGTAGCCACGGAGGTTAGAAGCATTGTCTTCTCCTTCGCATGCTAACTGCCGTGTTCATAAACACAGAGAGGTGTGCTGCACAGGGCAGGCGCCCGGCACCTACCTGCGGACAGACAGACTGACTCGTCTACACCGCGTTAGTAGCTGCACAGGTGCCTTCGCTCCAGGTTGGTTGGTCTCTCGTCTTACTCTGCAGTAGAGTGGGCCTTATCTTAGCAGATGGGGTGTGTTTCTCAAATTGTGTGTGCCGGAGATTCTTATAAAAAAAATAATTAAAATGCACCAGGGAAAAACCACTTAGAGGAACTTACTGTGAGATATTTTTGGTGATTATCTTAGAAAGAAGAAAGTGGACTATGTTTTGTTTGTGTGTTTTTACACTGGACCATTTTTGCACTTAGGAAGGGCCACTGCTGTTGATGTGATTGACAGCCTCTCCCCCACCACTCCCACTAAGGTTTGTGTTGTTTTTGCTTTTTACTTATGTATTTATTAGAAATGACATTATCTCAGCATACTAATTGCTCTGAGTATTTCCGCCGAGATTTTACAAGAGAGTCTTGTCTGGCTTAACACAGCTTCTGTTTACCGTTAGAACCGGGTCTCCTCCTCACTGGAACATGGCGGGCGGGCAGATCTGGAAGGAACTATGAGTTTGGTTTGCTCTGTTCTCCAACTAGCCACGGTACACGTGTAGGGAGAGGCGGAGAACAAGTGAGTAGAAAACAGGTGTAAGCTGGAAAAGTCACGCAGAGAGACAGAGAGAGAACAGGTGAAGCCAAACAAACCTCCAACACAACTGAAGTGACCACGTATATTAAAAAAAATAGTCACAGTGGTGCCTACAAGATACAATCATTACTGAGGGAACAAACTACAGTCAGATAAATGGCAGCCCATTAGAAAAAAAAGAAAAAATCCCACAAGGCTAAAACAATAAACATTGTTTGGTGGCATAGTACTTATGGTTGCCTAAATGTGTTTCAAAATATTATTTTCTCAGGTACCAAAGAATCTTCTTGTAACAGCTATTGATTACGTAGGTGCAATACCCTGTAGGTCTCATCTAACAATATTTCCAGAATCACCACGACGGTAGATTACAATGGATTACGATTGTTGAGCTCCTAAGTTAAGTGTGAATCCGCTCCCTTTGTCCCGTGGTATAAAGGGTTTCTACTGTGTCCCTCCCTTAAAAACATTCAGGTCACAAAAAAGCCGTAGCTAACAAAAGATGCAACAAGGTAGCAGGAAAATAGATCGATTTAATTCCTCCCAGCTCCACATCAGCACGTTTGATAAATATTGACCGAAATAGACCTGAGGGCCTCAAGAAATCAGACGTAGAGAAAAACGTCCCGGACGAAGGCTGCAGTTTTCATTTTTCTTGATGACAACAAAAGGTCACAGAAGTCAGGCATCACGTGACGTGGCCACGTAAAGCTCGCTTTTTACCTCTTTAGGAAACGTGGACAGTCCTGCCACCTGCCGGAGGGCGTGACAGGGACTCAGGACAGAGGGGAGGAAGAGGCATCGGGGAGCGTGGCGCGGTTGGTTGGGTCGTACGTTGTCACAAGGAACTGGCCACAGGTGACCGCAGGGAGGGACTAGCATCAATTCGAGCCAAGGACGTGGGAAGTTAGTCCCAAAACGAACCGTCCTGTGCTAACTCTGAACCGATTTGGTTTTACAGATTCTACTCTAACACAGCGAATTGTCTCTCTCATCTGTCCTCGAGTAGGAATTAATTCTGTGGCCCGCGGTAGGTGCGATATTAGCAGGCGCAGTAAGTGGGGCAGTGACATTTCACAGCGAATTACTCTGTGCTGCTTACGGAGATTGAGGCGGGCTCCCCGACTGAGGGAGGAATGCGGGTACCAGAGAGTTTTATGCAGCCACAGGAGCAAACTGTAGCACACGCAGCTGACAGCTAACGTTCATCGGAGCCATCCCTCTGGGAGCATCGTGCTGACATCTAACTGGTCCTCCTGCCTTCACCGTGCACACGGCATCCAGGGTGACTTTCTTGAAGTCAACACAGGTCTTAACGGCATTGGAAGTAGATGCTCTGCTGGGCGCGGTGGCTCACGCCTGTAATCCTAGCACTCTGGGAGGCCAAGACGGGTGGATCGTTCTGAGCTCAGGAGTTTGAGACCAGCCTGAGCAAGAGCGAGACCCCTAAAAATGGAAAGAAATTAATTGGACGGCTAAAAACATATGTAGAAAAAATTAGCCGGGCATGGTGGCGCATGCCTGTAGTCCCAGCTACTCGGGAGGCTGAGGCAGGAGGATCACTTGAGCCCAG
>NW_012148174.1:1618417-1620212 GCF_000956105.1 Propithecus coquereli | reverse complement strand
AAGCGAAGGCGCTGCCGGTCCCCTAGTCCACAGCTTGCTCTCCGGACGGCTCCCCTGTCCCTCTGCGGTGGGTCGGGGCGGGGGGGTTTGCACAGGCTCTTTCGACAAGAGGACCTGATGTAGTTTGGATGGATGGACGGACTTTGGAAAAGTTAGGGGGAAATGAGAAAAGGAAGCAAAGTTGGGAAAGCGGGACCATAAAAGATACATTCTCGGAACGCCGAATGAATAGGTTTTATTAGTGGGAGGGAGCCGGTTGTGGGAATTAACAATAAAAAAGTAGGGCAGTCGTTGAAATATGGGCATCTGCTCCTTGCATTCTGGCTTCAGAACCTTTGGAGACTACTCTTTGCTGACAGAAGAAAGACCAAAGTCCTTAGTAGAGAATTAAGAGCTTTTCACACTCTCGCCTTAAACTGCTTTTCCCGTCTGTCTTTTCTGCCCCTGGAGACCAGCCTTCCCCAAGTGGGTGTTTTTTTTTTTTTTTTTTTTTTTGAGACGGAGTCTCACTGTGTTGCCCAGGCTAGAGTGCCGTGGCGTCAGCCTAGCTCACAGCAACCTCAAACTCCTGGGCTCAAGCGATCCTCCTGCCTCAGCCTCCCGAGTAGCTGGGACTACAGACATGCGCCACCATGCCCGGCTAATTTTTTCTACATATGTTTTTAGCCGTCCAATTAATTTCTTTTTAGGGGTCTCGCTCTTGCTCAGGCTGGTCTCGAACTCCTGAGCTCAATCAGTCCTCCCGCCTCGGCCTCCCAGAGAGCTAGGATTACAGGCGTGAGCCACTGCGCCCGGCCTCCCAAGCGGGTCTTGATGGGACTCTTACCACCCTGTCCCATACTTTCACTAACAAAAGATGCAACAAGGTAGCAGGAAAATAGATCGATTTAATTCCTCCCAGCTCCACATCAGCACATTTGATAAATATTGACCGAAATAGACCTGCGGGCCTCAAGAAATCAGACGTAGAGAAAAACGTCCCGGACGAAGGCTGCAGTTTTCATTTTTCTTGATGACAACAAAAGGTCACGGAAGTCAGGCATCACGTGACGTGGCCACGTAAAGCTCGCTTTTTACCTCTTTAGGAAACGTGGACAGTCCTGCCACCTGCCGGAGGGCGTGACAGGGACTCAGGACAGGGGGAGGAAGAGGCATCGGGGAGCGTGGCGCGGTTGGTCGGGTCGTGCGTCGTCACAAGGAACTGGCCACAGGTGACCGCAGGGAGGGACTAGCATCAATTCGAGCCAAGGACGTGGGAAGTTAGTCCCAAAACGAACTGTCCTGTGCTCACTCTGAACCGATTTGGTTTTACAGATTCTGCTCTAACACAGCAAATTGTCTCTCTCATCTGTCCTCGAGTAGGAATTAGTTCTGTGGCTCGCAGTAGGTGCGATATTAGCAGGCGCAGTAAGTGGGGCAGTGACATTTCACAGCGAATTACTCTGCGCTGCTTACGGAGATTGAGGCGGGCTCCCCGACTGAGGGAGGAATGCGGGTACCAGAGAGTTTTATGCAGCCACAGGAGCAAAGTCCAGCACGTGCAGCTAATAGCTGATGTTCATTGGAGCCGTCCCTCTGGGAGCACCGTGCTGACATCTAACTGGTCCTCCTGCCTTCACCGGGCGCATGGCATCCGGGGTGACTTTCTTGAAGTCAACACAGGTCTTAACGGCATTGGAAGTAGATGCTTGGCCGGGCGCGGTGGCTCACGCCTGTCATCCTAGCTCTCTGGGAGGCCGAGGCGGGCGGATCGTTCTGAGCTCAGGAGTTCGAGACCAGCCTGAGCAAGAGCGAG